>NW_005841881.1:4419407-4438582 GCF_000455745.1 Alligator sinensis | reverse complement strand
GGGAAAGAGGAATTCTGGTCAAGAGTGAGTGCACTGGCTGTGTGAGGAGGCCCAGGTCAGTACCAGAAAGGGTGGCACTTTTCTGCTGTGCCAAACTATGCTTGGCAGAGCTGTGTGTTTGTGAGCTTTCTTTTTGTGCCAGCAGTACCAGTCATTCACTTTTTATGAGCAGTAAACAATTCACCCAATTTATTAAGAGAAAAATAATAAAGACTTAATAATTTTCCCATTTCTGACAAGTAGCAAGTATGAACAAAGGCTGCCGCAGACAGCTTGTGGGATCCTACTCATACCACCCAAATGCTCACTTGATATCCTTTCGGTCATTTTTTCCCAGTAAAACACTGTATTTATTTCCACCTCTGACAACTGTTTGAAAAGTTGTATGCCTTCTGCATAGTGCTGTATTATGGACGATGTATTAGGAGTCATATATCCAGCATGCCTTCTTCGCGGGTACCTAATAACTGTGCCTGCACTCCATAAAGAAAAGGCCTGTGACAGGTTTATTCATCTTTTTATTTCCTTGTTGTGCTCTGCTCCCTGCTGAAAATGGCTCCTTCCCCCTTTAGTCTCTTTTTGTCTTGTTTTATCGGTAAATGTCTCATGAATTCCAGTGATGTGGGCATGAGGGGGAAGTTCCTTTCTTGCCCCCCAGGGTAGGGAAGTTACATGTGCCTCCTTCCAGAGGCTGAGCTGTAATTTCAAACTTAAGAAGGGAAGCATAGGAAAATGTGAGCATGACCTTCATCTTCAAGGTCAGCAGGAAGCAAAGGTCACAAAGCTAATAGACAGTAGGTAGATGCACATGCTTAGGAAAGGTTCCCCTCTGCCCCCACCACTTGATCTAATAGAACCATTTCAAACAAGATCATCCTCTCTTTCCAGACTGTGTCAGCCTCCTGTTTGCTTTTTGGTGAGGGGCATTCTTTTGCCCTTCTAAGGGAGTTTCATTTACCATCCCAAAGCCTCAAATGCTTGCATACATATTTCACTGGCTGGAAAATGCACAAAAATCATACAAATATCACTGTAAATACCGGTACTCAGCCTGCACAGAGTGCATACACCCACATAACCAATCACACATACTGCACTCTACCACACCTGCAAAGTACATAACTATATACTTATTATATTTACTTTTTAGACCCTGTACGTGCATTCGTGCCTATGTGCTTCATGGTTCTGTGTGTGTGACGCTTGCACACACCTGCATCCATGCACTCATATACAGTTATTTGCAATGCATTAACACAGCATTTAACCCTGTCTGTCTCATTTGCAGGTGAATGCACAAAGATCCCCTACACACTACCTCAATCCCTTTGTCTTTAACAAGAGCATATAGAAGGATTATGATGCTATAAGAATTGGTCTTTGAGTAACAGAGACAATAGAGACTCATGAATTGATCTAGTAGCAAGCTCTTCAGTATGATCTAAGACTTCACATGCAGCCTTTATCTCATTTCAGTGCCTTTCCCTTTCACACCATTTCCTTTTCAGCTCTGATGTGGATAGGAAGAACTCATGCAAATTGCAGACAGAGGGTGATGATTGCTTTAATGGAAATAGCTCTTAATGAGACAATTCATTCTACTGGGATGCCATGTGCTAGTTCACCAGAAGTGTTGAAAAAGCTAGTAACAGTAGTCCTCTTCTATTACAGTAAAAGCACCTTCCATCACAGGGATGCTTTAGCATAGTTCCTGTTTGATGGGCCTTAGGGTGTTTTCCTTTCAGCTCATCTGGGACAATTGCTGTCTGCAAAGGGGTTAGCATCCCGGTTTGAGGAGAATGATAAAGGGAAGTGCAGTGGACATCCTTTTGTTGTAAGTGAAAAACCAGAGCAGCAACAGCTAATGCGAATGTCTGGCTGCTGTTTATGACTTAGTGTTAAGCTGTGCATTGTTTTATTTTTGCCCTACATCTGTGGGTTGTACATAGTGTTGTTATCACAAGATGTCTACTAAGGTGAGTTCACTGGTTTGTTATTTTGGGGTTGCTTGTATATGAGGGGTTTACTATGCCAGGAGGCTTGGTGCTCCTACCACTTTAAGAAGCAGCCAGGCTAGTCTGGGGCAGCCTGCAGGTGCGGCCACGGTTGATAATGGAGTCATCTAATCTGGAGGAAGGCTGAGCTTAAGTAGGATATAAGCCCAGATGTGAGATGAGCCAACAGTAATATTTTGGAGCCTGTTGAAAAAACATAATCTCAGCGGAATGGCTGCACCTCCAGAGGGTTAGCTTGGAGAGTACATCAAGAAGCTGTCTGGAGGTTTGGGGATGAGGAGGTTCCCAGGGACTGAGGAAGAGTTCTGGAGCCAAGTTAAGGGGCTGAAGGTGTGGTACCACAGAAGGTCCAGGAGCTTATTAAGGCTGAATGTGGGAGCAGAGAGGATACAGGAGCCCATGAGGAGGAGGTAAGTGGGAGTGAGCATCAATGAGGATGCCATCTGCAAGGCATGGGGCATGGTGTAGGGGAGAAATAGATCCGTGCCATTAGCTCATAAGACAGTGATCACACTGACTCTGTGGGTATTCTGGGGCTCAAGCACCCACCAAAAAAAATTAGCAGGTGCTCAGCATCCACAAGCCACAGCCATTTTGGTTTTACATCTTAGATCTCTGTGACTGCATGCAGATGTTAAAAACTGCTTTACTGGAAGAAGCAGCGTGTTACTTCAACCAGGCTCTGCAGTGTCTGTAAAGATTAGGTGCTTCAGCAGGGCTCTTTAGCACGTCTAGCTAAAGCAGATCCAATCAGCTATTAGATAAAAGTGCCAGAAAAGCCCCACTGAAGCTCCCAGTCTTTATAGACATCAGACGAGCTGGGTTAAAGTAATGCACTTTATCTTCTGGGCATGTGTGGGGCTCTGCACGGGAAGACAAATTAAAATAAAAGCACCCACCAGCAAAAACCAAAGTCAGTGCCTATGACCATGGTCAGCTGGTGGTCAATTGAGAGAGGAATTTGGGAAGCCCTGGGGCAGCCTCCCTCTTAAAAGTAACAGACATCAAGGTGTGGTGGGTGACTGAAGGGGTTATTGCCTACAAAGTGAGGGCTGAAGGGACTCCAGGGGCTTCCTGGCCACCCCTGGAGAGGTACCCTGTCATACTCACCACAGTTTTTTGTGTCACAGGACTGCTCTTAACTACTGAGCTGTATGCATAACTCAAGTCATATGTTTGTTTCTGAGGCTATCTTCACCCCATAACTTGATGTTATAGGGCTGCAACTGTTTGTTGGCCACAAGGTCCCTTGTGATCTCCAGGGAGCTTGAGAACAGTAGTAGGAATATCTGCAATATTGCTCCCCATAGAATGCTGTCTCCTATCTTTGAATGGCGATAATGCTCATCCAACCCACCAAAATTAAGAATGTCCTGGGAATAAAGAAATATGTAACAGGACAAGAGAAACAGAGGTTTTATTACCATTGTTTGTCATGCCTGGCCATAGATTCCCAGAAGAGGATACCTTAGATTTCACAGAAATGAAAGAACCAGTGATATAGTTAAAACTTCATGAAGATGAGCACTATAGAAATGTAGATGAAAGAGTGGAATGGAAAATAATTTTTAAAAATAACAATGCTACAGTGATGCTATCATCTGATTTTTTGTCCCTGTAAAGTGCTACTGTCTAATGATTATTATAGTACATTAACTGTCAGAAGTACTTTTCATTCCAGCAATACATTGCAAACTAAGTCTTATTACCTAGTTATATCTGTATGCAAGGGTAAGCTGAGCTACAAGGAGTTTGTAACTTGACCACTGGAGTGGGTCACTCCAAGGGCCACTTGAGTGGAATGGAAGGAGAGTGAGCAAATAGGAAAATCATCCTGTGATTAAGGCATTAACTTGACAGGCAGAGGACACAGATTAAGTCCACTTTTCTACTCTGGACTTTATATTAATTTTTGGCAAGTCACTTAGTTTCTCTGTGCCTCAGCTTCCTGTAAAGTGGGAATAATAGCACTCCCCTATCTAATGTAACTGTGGAAAAATGCTTTGCAGAAGTTTGTGGGTTGCTGAGATACTGGCAGCCATGGAAAAAAAGATTGAGTGACTGACTGGAAAAGGCAGGATTTGAACAAGCCTTGGAGTCTTGATTTCTCCCTCTGTAATCACTGGACTACAGTTGACTGATGACTTTGTACCTGATAAGCCTTAATGACAGCAGACAGTACCTCCTCCTCCTGCCCAACCTTACACTGATTAACTTGATCATCTCTCAACATCAAGGTTTTCCAGTTGTTTCTGTAATGGCATGGGAGCTCCTTCTCTTTTTACTTTCACTCCTACTCTTTTTTACGCACACAATCATTACTACTGGTACCTTGACAAGTGATTCAGGGCAGAGCAGCAACTTCTCTCCATTGACCTTTTAGAGTGTCAGTCATTCTCTGGATCCATCTCTACTTCTGAATACGTAGGTTCTTGCATGACCATTTGTGTTGGAGAGCCCAGTCTTAGGATCTTCTCAACTTTTGCCAGCCATGATGATATAATAAGTGCATGTGCTTAGGATTGGGAGAGAAGATAAAGAGAACCTGTATTCTTGCTGAAATCATCAGTGTAATCATTGCTTGCTTTTGAGTAAAGCCAGGTATTGATAAGAGGAAAACAACAATTGCTTGTCTAAAGCCATGAGAAGTCTTTTGTAGTTTGAGGCTCTTAAATCTGTATCCATGAAAATCTATGGTCATTCATTTCCTCTCTCTGTTTTTTCTCTCTCTTTGCTCAGCTGCTACAATTTCCCAAGTGTCTGCTGAGATGTTAGGCTTAAGTGAGCATTTGTGAACATCTTTTCTGCATCCTTTATTATATGCCCATGGGTTTACAGCAAAGTTCTTGAATGCACAGAAGACTCAGGAAGGAGAATGACAGAAAAAGCTAAAGCAAAAAAATCATTTTATTTAGTTTCTAAAATTCATATTCAAAGGCAACTTCCTGTCCTCCAGATATGTTCTGGAATATCATGGTGTTATGAGGGTGGTCTCAAACATAATACATGAGTTCAAGAGGCAGTAGCCATATATGAATACAGTCTTCAGATACTCCAAAATGTGGGGTAATTAGGATTGAACCACTATTAACATTGGCACTTTTTATAAAATGCATAATTCTATCCAGAGCCTGGTTTGGATTTGATTATCCCTAGAGTGTAGGGATACTTGTATTCCAGGGCTTTTTGAGGTCCCATTTCTGGTTAGTGAACTCCTCAGAGTAAGATCATCAGAGATGTGTACTGGGTAACTAGGCCCTATCACTGCTAGTGCAAGATTATTTCCTGTTGTCCTCTCACCTAGTACTTTGTTCTCTCATTTTAAATATGTGGTATGCTCCATTTTCATGCATGCTGGGTAATTCAAACTTTGCATAACTATGTAATAAAATGCCAGGCCCTTTTTTTTTTTTAGCCATAATGGGTGCATCTACATGTGCGCCTTCCCGTGGAGTTGACTAATTATCTCCAGATTAAAGTGTCAGTCTACATGTGTGCCCATATTAGGACTCGGTGAACTAATTTACTCCGCTGTAAATTAGTACTAGTACTACCCTACAGCAGAGTAATTACAAGCACTCAAACACACATGTAGATTATGACCAGGGATGGCTAGGGCACAAGGGTGCTGCCTGCTGGCTAACCCTGCACTATAGCACCCTCATGCACTAGCCAGCCCCTCCACTGCCGAAAGCCACCACCCAGAGCCTGGAACTGACCCTGGGCCTGGCTCAAATTGCTGCAGTCCTGGGCACATATGGAGATGCTGCACCCGGGAAACAGCTGACTCCAGTGTGAACTGCGCCAGAGTTTATTCAGGTGTATTAATAGCATGTGTAGATGTGTCCTATTTATATTATACTAAGTATTAGTTATCTTTGTGTTCATTAAGTGTGGAAGTCGCTTAGGTGCAAAGCATCTTTCAGTCCCACTGTCAACTTTAACACAATTGTTTAATGGCATGATAATTGGCTCCAGAAATGGTGCAGGAGGAGCAGATGCCGAAGGGCTGGTATCAAATGCCTTGACGTTGATGCAAGCTAGTCAGGGTTCAAGGTTGCTATTGACCAGGATTAGGTCGATCTAAATGCTCATTTGTACAGGCTTTCTCAGGGTTTAAATAAGCCAAAAAATGGTGTGCCCAATCTAATTTAGTTCACCTAACTAACTTAGATCAAGAAAGGGTTACCCAGTCTAGTGAACGCCTGCATATGTTCACAGCCCAGCCCTGGGGCTAGGAAAGCCCAGCTACTTGCCCCACCTTTGGGGATATGATGTTCCTACTGCCCCAGACCTGACTGGACTATTTTTAGCTCCCTATTTTCTTCCCCACCCTCCTGCAGACCTGCCAACTCCAACCGCAAGTTACTTAATTCAGGCTGCCTGTGTCTCTCTCTGGTGTGGCAAATGCCTGTACACACTGCTCCCAGTCTAGGTTTAAGCAGCTTAAAGCAAGCTGCTTAAACCTAGCCTGGGTGTGGCAAATGTTTGTATGTAGCCTAACTGAACTTTCATTACTTCTTTGGGACGACTGTTCTATGGCCTGCTACATTTCACAGTCCTGAGGTGTTTCTGATATCAAGCTGAAATTTTGCCATTTTTAGCTGCATACCATTACTACTATTTGTACCTCTGCGTATTACACTAAACAGCTCCTCTCCCTTCTTCAAGTTTTCACCTTGCAGATATGTTCATACTTCTACCCTGAAGCCTTGAAAATGATTGCTTTTGAAAGAGTTAGCTCTGTTAATCCTTTGTAATAAGTCTTCCTCATGGGGAGTCTAATCATTCTGCTGCTCTTCTTTGAACTCCTTTCAGTTTGTATGTATCTTTCTGGAAATGTGTTTGCCAAAGAGATCAGTCCTCCACATATGATCATGCAAATGCTGCATGAGGAGATAATAATCCTGCCCTGGAATTTTTTGCTGACACATTGCATGACAAATTCATGTTTCATTTGCCATCCATTATCATCCTTAAGTCCCAATGAGCCTTACTCTTCCAGATTTCTCCCTCCTAAGGCACATTCCCATGAGCACACACATGCAGTTTGAGTGCCTCAAAACTGTTTGAGGTGCTGCAAACCACGTGCATTGCTCATTCACCCATGCTCTGTGCTGCTAATTAGCAGTGTGGCTTCTTTTCTTTTTTTACACGGGGAGATACCAGTTTTTAAAAACGTGCTGTTAAAAAAGTGGTGCAGTGCACATGGCAACAACATGCACCAGTAAAAACCGGAGGCTCGCTGGCCAAAGGCATGCTCAGACTGCCAGCCAGGCTCCAAGCAACCAGCTTGGTGCTGCTGCTGCCCTGGGAAGACCCCAGGACCCCAGGTAAGGCTGCCAGGGCCAGCACAGGTTCTGGCCCCAGCCTCCCCTACTCCACACAGGTTCCTTTGCTGTGCACCAGAGCATGTGTCAAGAGCATGCCCAGGGACAAATAGCAGTGGCATAAATATGTACCTCTGCTATTTGTCCCTCAGAAAACTCACACCCTTGCACATGCATGTTTGTGGGGACATGCCCTTAGTGCCTATCAATCATACATCTGCCTTCTGTTATTGGTAGAGGATTCAAATAATGTCTTAGAACACTACTAGTTCATGATAGGAAAATTCATCCCTAGTTCCTACATATGTGAAGTCTACTAAGTTACAACAGAGATTAATTTGGCCTTGTGAGTTTAGTGTGTCTCACACTAGTCTTAGGTGGGACCATCATCCTTGATGTAATGGCACTGGTGGGAGGCCCTACTACTTGACCTTTTGAAGAATTGCCCCATAATAGCCATGGCATTTGTATAGTCACTGCTCTATTACATTTAAGATCCACTTCAGCAATGACAGCTAAAAGAAATTAGTCATCTGATACTAAGTAGAGGGGCATGCAGGGATAGTTAATGTGTATATTAAAACTTTTTTGGTTTTATGTCTTACCTTCTCCCCAAACTTCACCTCTTTCTTTGCCTTGTTATAATATGAGGTGTTTAAGGTAAAGGTTATGTCTGGAAAGCACCTGCCATATTATGAATGTTAATGGGATGACTAATGATCATCTTTTCAATCATCGTGAAATACTGTAAGCAAAACATACACTATAGGACTAAGTTCTTATTTAATTACAGAGGAGTCCTGTCTGAGTAGTGAGCATCAGCCTGTGTTAACTTCTTTTGAAGTCAGAGGTGTCCTGTACCATGCCAGTGAAAATCAGGCTACATATTTATGTAATTCAGTATAGCTGTAGGTGGTGTGTCTCTTTGACAGTGCTGGCTTTTCTCTGTCTGTACATCAGTTTTCCACTCTGTGAGGGGAAAATTCAAATACAGACCTATTGTTGGGAAAGTGCCAATAAAACTCCCTGAATAACACCTGTCATAACTTGTTCTTCCAAGGTTTTCTCCTTGCAGCAACCCACCTGACCGATACTTTCTCCCTAGCTTGGCATGCAAACTTTAAGAAACAGGGAATATTAGTGGTAGATGCTGAGTTCAGCTTTGCTGGGGGGAAAAAAAGTTCAATCAATTTGTTTCTTTTTGTCAGTGGTTATTAAACTTCTCAGATCACTGCCGTGTGCCCCTGGAGAGTTTCAGGTGAAAATCATTCAAGCCCTCCCCTACCAGGCCTGATGTGAAGGGAGCCAGAATGTGTGCGAGTCTATGCAGGCTGAAATTCCCAGGGTTCTGCAATCCTACTTAACCTTCACAGCAATGTAGGGGTATGTGGCAGCAGTGGCAACACAGCCATCTGTTCCAGCAGGGTATTCAGGTCTGGTGCACTGTTCTGCACACTCTGATTAACTGCAGCTGTGTGCAAATTAGTTTTCTCCAAAAGCTATTTATTGCCCTCAAATTAACAGCATAGGCATTAACCTCCAACAAAACTGAAATAAAATAATGGCAATAACATAAATGTCCAGTTTGAGCCTTCGTTTGGTTTTATCTTCGACAACAGTACATCAAGAGTGATTGCAGACATGCGTGAAGGATTTAGTAGGTGCTGCCCTCAGTATTGTCAGTGCTTCATTAAAACCCCAATGTGGTACTGGAGGTATTGGACTTCCAGAAGCCATAGTAATAACAAAGCAGTGACACTTTGCATTCATTAAGGGTTCAGTCTTGCAAGACACTGAACATTCAAGCCCAGTCCAGCAAAGCACTTATGTACGTGTTCATTTTATGACATTCATGTGCTTATGTTTAAGCATAGAGTTAAGTACTTTGATGGATCAAAATGGAGTAACTTAGCAACTTGCATCTAAATGAAGTAAGCTAGGCTGCTGCCTACGAAAGCTCATGTCTCTCTTAATGAGTTAGTCTCTAAAATGCCACTCTGCCCTACCTTCTGCCTGACTTCAAACTAACACAGCTAACCATCTCTGAGTCAGGTGGCAGAACCAAGCATAACAGATGAGCTGGTTCTGCCTCTCAGTTCTGATATGGATGTAATCATTCTTTTTCTTATTTCAAGGAAAACGAGGAGAAAAATAGTGTATGCCAGATGTACACATACATACACACACAGGGCAGACCCAGAGGGAGGCAGTGATATGGTCGTGTCCCCCTTTCAGTCAACAATGCCATGGGAGCAGCAGCTGGGGACATTTTTTAAGTCCCTGAATTGGGTAAGAATCCTACCTACCTTTTGCCTCTGTGCATAGTAGCACCTCCCCTCCTTTTCCACCCGCCACTTCCACTGTCTCTGGATGTCCGGAGGGAGAGTGGAGGCGAGGTTTCAGATTTGCTCCTGCCCACTGTACCCAGGCTCTGCAGGGAACTGGGCTGAGCCAGGGACAGCAGGAGCAGTAGGTGGGTTCCTCTTCCTTGCCTGGTCCCCCCAGGTTTTCTCTGCCAGCCTGGGAGCAGACATGGGGGAAGGGGACATTCCACCACTACCACTGCTGTCTGTGGCCAAGCCTGGTTCCACATGCAGCCCAGCTGGAGTGGGACAGAAACATCTCTGGAGCTTTTCCTCCCTTTGCCCTGGGTTCAGCTGGGGACAGCAGCAGTGGTGGCCAGGGGAGGGAGTTGGGGAATGGAAGAGAAGTGGAGGGGACATGAATCTGTGCATGGAGGGGAATGGAGGGGGATGGAAGATTTTCTGACTGAGGGATGTAAGGAAGTCTCTGCATACTGCTTCTGTGTCATGGTCTGCCTGCTGTAGGGGTGTGGTGGGGATTCTGGAAGTGGGAGGATGCAGCCATCCCTGCAGCACTGGTCACGGCTCCTGCACCCCCTCTGCAGAACCCTGGATGCATCTCTGTGTGTGCATGTGCGCGCGCGCGCGCGCACACACACACACACACGCTACTAAAAAAACTTTCTCTGTTACAGTGAGGCATAAAACTTACAAAGACACTTGAATAAATAAAGAAAGCAGAACACCAGCTGAAGATCAGCCAGCAGCAACAAGCTCTTTTATTATTCTTTTTTCTAAAGAGAATGTACTCTTAAGATAGCTAACAGTTTCCTATAATTATTAAGGTTGAATATTCGTTCTATACAAAGGCTCACAGAATAACAATACATAACAATTACAATTACATACACCCTCAAAATTGGAACACAGACTTATTGCTTGATTCAAATAAAATAATTACTTACAGAAGTGACACATTGATTACTAATTTCACGATGAGTTATTATGCACTACTATTTAAAAACAAAGGCTTGAAGTCTAAAATATATTTCTAGCAAAGTGTTGTTTAATTTGATAAATGATTTTGACTCAAGAAATTACTTAGTTAAAACTAAAATGTGCTGAAAAAGCTCAAGTAAAGTTTGCTTTGCTAATCCTGCATAATAGAGCAAGTCTAGAATTAATAATAATTATCAAACTAATAGTTTGCTGAGAATGAAATTCTGCTTTTTTACTGGTTGCTGCACAAATAACACTTAGTACATTTGGCAAGTTTGAAGCACTTTGCAAACACTGAACTGCATCCAGAAATATGGCAAAAGACACTCAGAGTTGCTGTTAAAAGATGGGAATTGAGTGAGAACCTACAGGATTCTGCAGGAGTGTATCATACAGGCTAGGCGAGTAGGAAGACAGCGTAAATTATAGTGTGATGGGCTCTGTTGTTCTGAGGTGCTCGGGGGTTAGGAGGATTCCCAACCAGCCTCCTGCCTGCTGTCGTTGTTGGTGTTCAGGCTGCTTGAGTAGGGGAGCTCTCAGAGGCGGTTGCCTGCAACCAGCCTCCTGGAACTCGGGTCTACAAAGTAATCAGCCCAGCTCAGCCAAACTGCTCAGACAATGGTAAGCAATGCATTATGTGCACAGAAGCTCCCTAAGTCTCTACAAAAGGGCAAGTCTCGCAACCCCCTGTACATACAGTCTAGATGCCCCCACTCCATGCTGATTTCTCTCTCTCTCTGTCAAGAAATCCCTCTTTACTTGTCTGGCCAAGTCCTGACACCTTCAGCTTCATTCCTTGCCAACTGCAGCTCCCCCTTCCAAGTTCAGGCATCTAGAATTCATTCTCTGCTGATTTTTGTGCTTGTCTGGTTTGCTTCCTTACTGAATCTGAGTATCTTCAGCCTGCTGGAATACAACTCTCCTTTTGTTATCTCTACTTTAGTGAGTTCTAAAATTTACTTCAGCTATTGTTTCTTACTTTAAATTAGTGTTTTCACTTACTGCATCTTTCATCAGGCCATCCAGTGGTCAGTGAAGCCTGTTATTACCAAGATCTTTTGTAGTGTCTCAGCTTAACTATAGTTTAATACATAGCATAATAGAAATTCCTACAGACTCTTACTGTTTCAGCTCCTTTTTATATTGTACCAAACCTGCAGCCTCAGAAACTGGCACGAGAAGCAGGAGGGAATTCTCACTTTCATATAGAAAATCATAGGGGTTGGGGTCACAAGCCAGTAGGCCAAAGAGAGGGAACAGCTAAAAAGTAAAGAAACATCAACACTATGGTAACATATATGCAGCACCTTAATTCCCCCCTTCCCTCACCCCACACACACACCTCTAGAGGTGTCCCCAAACAAGCCTTTAATCTATTGAATGCTCAAACAGCAGCCTGCAGCCACCCCCAAGTCCGAGTCTAGCTCCTCTGGTCCACATTCCTGGCTGACTGAACCAGTGAGACCTCCAGCTCCACTGTGCACCCCTCTGTATAGGGCTGACCAGGTTTCTTGTGCAGGGTGCTCTCTCTTCCCTTACTCTAGCCTCAAGCTTCCTCTTCCTTTTTCCCTCACCCCCCAGCCCCTGGGGGTTTCTCGAAGTTGGTGTCCAAATTAACAGACATCACATGTCTGCAGACTGCCCCCTAGTTCCACTTGCTGTTACATACATTACATTCACGTTACACTATTTTGGTAAATGAGGATTATTACCTCCATTTTTACACATGAACACTGAGACTGAAAGACCATTTGCCCAACACAGTCAAAAGCAACATCCTGGACCACTGCTATGAACTGGAACCTGGCCAGTACTTTCAGTAGAATCAAACTCTAAGGCAGAAATTCCTGATTTCTAGATTAGCACTTAGTCCACTGAATTAAACCAGCAAAGTAAAGGCTCAGTCAGTCTTGTAGGCAAAATGTTCTAAACTAAGCAAGACACAGTCCAGCCCCTAGCTTTGCAGAGCTTGATTATTTTACTTGTACACTTTGATATGTCAATAAGTTAAGAAAACAATAAAATAGTTACTTAAATACTCTGATGTGGGGATCCATATAACTGAAGGCAATACTAGATGGATGGAAATACGAAGCTTTCAATTCCTCCTAGTGAACTTACTTCTAGAAAATGACTCCTGTTTCTGTTGACATAGTCACCAATTAAAGCATTTTTTGGGGGGTTGACTACACTTTGAAAAGCTCTTTTTTAAGGGTTTTAAATAGTTTAGGATTTGTGATTTCTCACCATGAGCACCTAGGAACACTGAGAAAACAATTTTCTGAAGGATTGCTGAATGATGGAGTCTCTCTGCTAGTATGAGCATTACCAGAAAAGTGAGGTTTTTGAAATACCTGATGTTCAGTGTAGTATCTTCACAGAGGATTTCTGAAACATTCATACAGAGCCTGCATTGCTTTTCAGACTTATAAAACACGGGTGTATTTTTGTTTAGCTGGAGAACAATGGATACAACATTTCTCCTTAGCAGGAGCCTCTGGTTAACTGACATGTAATGACTGGGAACTTAGAAATGTGCCGTAGCAGAAGAGTACAGGCAGTCCTTACAACATTTAAAGTTACAACATTTTGCACTTACAACATTTATAAATTGACACCCTGTTTCAACTTTCTGATGTCACTTTTCACTTTACAACGCTTAATCCAATGCCACGCCACACCAGCGAACAAGTTCGCTGTGCCGCCCATCTCCTGTCTGTCCAAACTTCCTCGGACACCTTCTTTAAGAAATCAGACAAGACTCCAGAAAAACCTGCTGTGGCAGGGCACTGCGGGTGCCGGCCACTTCAAGGGCCTGGAGCTGGCAGCTGCCAGGTGCCTGATGAGGGCAGCCATTTTAGATTCAGGGCTTCCCATATAAACAGGGCAGTTTTGCTGCTGGAGGCCAGGCAACAACATTGCCTGGCTGCAGGTATCATCTGGAGGTAAAGGAGGAGCTGCAGGGGATGGTTTGGAGGCTCCTGGTCCTGGGCATGACCTAAAACTGCACCCTGCCAGGAGTGGGTGGTCTGGTGGGGCTCTCAGTGGCACGGGAGCCCCCAGGAAATGCCAGGCCAGTTACCACCAAGGTGAAAGGTGGGTTGGGGCACCTTAACCCTAGCCCTCACCTTCGGGTGGGTTTGCGTGCCATCGGAGGGAGTTGGGGCCAGGCACGGCTGAAGCCGCCTGAGCCCACCGGGGAGCACCCCCCCACCCCCCTGTGGCCCCAAGTGAGGGGGCAGTATGGAGCCCCAAGTGAGGGGCAGGGTTGTGGAGCCCCAGTGCAGGGGGCTGAGATCTGTAGCCCCAAGCGAGGGGTGGTGTGGTAGCCCAAGTGAAGGGGTGGAGTTGTGGAGCCCCAGTGCGGGGGTAGCCCCAAGTAAGGGGTGGAGATCTGGAGCCCCAGGTGAGGGGGGCGATGTGGAGCCCCAAGCAAAGGGAATACGCCCAGGAAGTCTTCAGATGGCTGAGGCTGAGGTTTGGGCCAGAGGCCGAGTGAATGGGACCCCCACAGCAAGAGGGGCGAGTCCTGACCCAGGTAAGTCCTCCGCTGCTGGGAGGCCGAGTGTGGGTCACAGACTCATAGAAGTAGGGTCTGAAGGGACCTTGTAGATCTTCAAGTCCGACCCCCTGCCTGGGCAGGAGGAAAACTGGGCTCAAATGACCCCAGCCAGGTAGGCATCAAGCCTCCAGGATGTGGAGTCGAATGTAAGATCTGAAGTAGCACCATGACCTGCAGCCCCAGGGGGGGAGTGAGAGTGCCCTGTGAGACCCTGGGGCACCAGTCGTGGTGTGAGGTACCCCAGCTCCCCACATCCAGGGAGGTGGACCCAGAGAGAAGGTGGGCTAGTGAGGCGGGAAGTAAAGTGCCCCTTGACTGGTCCATGCTGGGGCCAGGACCAAGATGGTCAAAAGGGCCAGGCATCCACCGTGAGGGGCACCCAGAGTCGTGGACCTGGGACCCTGCCTGGCCTTGGAGGTGAGGCCAGGGGCTGTGTATGGCCAAAGGTCCCAAGTGGGGGCCACGCCCGAGAGGGGAGCCAGGTACAAGGAGCTCGGCAGCCCAAATGCAGGTGGTGTAGGCCGCCTGAGCGGAGGGATCAAAGGAGGGTCCTGCCAGGAGGATTCTGGAGCCTAATGTGGGGCTGGTGTGACCTGTTAACAGCTGGATGCCATCTGCAAGGCTTGGGCTGCGGTGTAGGGGAGGAACAGAGCCACAGATAGCACCCACTGGCATTGGGGCAAGAAATGGGAAGCCTCCCGTTTAATCAACATCTACTTATTAATTTTCCAACAAATCGTCGTGGGCAAGACAGGCAGCTGGTGTGCCCGGAGGCAGGTGGGAGGCTGGCAACTGCTGGCCTGAGAGGAGCCCACCTCGCCACACCTGCAGCCAAGACTCCTGAGAAGGCTCCAGCCAAGAACCCCTTCATAAAGTCCAACCAGGAGTCCTTGAAAAAGTCCAGCCAAGTCAACTCAAAGAAGTCCTTCCAAATCAATATGATTGCTATTTACAATATAAATACATTGATGTAGCTATATTACTCATCTATAATTGATTGAGTACAAAATTCTGGGTTATTTTTGGTGAAAATAGGGTATCAGGCCTTGATTCAGGAACCCATCCCCTATTTATAGCATTGTTTCCTTTGGGAAAATCAGTTCTGAGTCACAATGTTTTAGCTTAAGATGCAGTTCTCAGGAACCAATTGTGTCATAAGTCTGAGGACTGCCTGTACAAAGATATAACTCATTTGATATCCTGTCTTTGATGCTGACCAGTGTTGCCAAGGCTTCAGAGAAAGGCATAACACCCCCATAAGGTACCTAACTATACAATAATATTATAGCCAGAGGGAAATTAATTCTTGATCCTATGGCTAATGATCAGCTTATGTCCCTGAAGCTTGAGAGTCTACGGCTTCTACAGTTTTATCTTAGCAGTTGGTTGTAACTTTAAAATGCTTACAGATGTCTGGAGTCTTTTCTACTCCTCCTCACCATCCAGGGAGCCATTCAACAAATCCAAGCTTTGTAGAAATTTGTAGTGAGGGATACCTTATGAGAAGGCTGTTTATGGCAAGTGTATCTGAATGTAGGAGGGAAAGCACAGTTACCTTGCAGCAGGATAAGTGTCAGAACAAATCCACTTGTGAAAGAGAGAACTTTGTTCAAGGTAGAAAATTCTCCAAATATTGTCCCTAAAATGTTCACTCATATTGACCTTGAGCTGTGGTATGAATCCTAGGAGTCATGTGATCTGTACAGCACCCAACCCAAGAAAAAGACCATCCCAAGTAAGCTAAATGGTAAATCCTTCTTTCCTCTCTGTTCCATCGCCCTCTCCTGCCCAAACAGAAATCACCAGCAGAAAAGTGGAGAGAGACAAAAGCATGACTTGGCATGCAGGCAGAGAGTTGAACTGCCACTGGGGATATCCTCTACCATATTAGCATGGTTTTCACACACGTCCTGCCATGTTAATTGAAAGATCTTTAATTTGCATGTGGGAATTATCTGATTGACTCTCTTCCATGAACCCTCTTTATAATTATGCAGATAGTCCAGCACCAGGGAGAAGCAACTCGTTTTATTAACTTCAAAAGCAACGTGTTTTTAAAAAAAAAAGAAGACAACGATGACAAAATCTGCTAGTGATTTACAAAGAACAAACAAGAGGTCCGAAGTCACATATTGGTTCTTTTGGCAAGCACAGACCTTTATTTTATTTCAGTTTCTACCATGAAGACAACTTTGCAGAAATGACACCACTGAGGGTCTGTTTATCCTGCAGCCCACAAAAATGATGCTTTGACTCTCCCCAGAGGAGTTTTCTCAGTTTGTTACACAGCCTTGCCCTAAAGAGCAATTGTTGCATAGGTGATAATGTTTATTATGATTTATAACATGATCTCTTATGCACAGCTCACTGATTGTCTGTCCCAACATGACACTGCACCAGTCCAGTGCGCTGCTGGAGCTCTGACCATCACTGGAGGCTTGGTACAGCAGAGGGGTCCGTGGCCGACATCATGGCTGAGTGAGAACTGTAGAAGTGGAGCAGTCTGATGATAGCTGAATAGGTGTTCCTTAATATACAATCTGGAGATACTTAGTCTTTGAAAAGTCCTAACTTAGCTATAATACGAGTGCACTTAGCATATGTTTCGCTGCTTGGATGCATGCATTTTAAGTGCAGTTAATGCATCCTAAGTGTAATGTGTGAAAAGACCCTTTAAAGGATACTCTGACCTGGGTGATTAACTTACGACTGTGGTCAGAATAGTGTCCACTCCAAAGTGGACCATTTCCTAGAATCATCCAGTAGTGATTTTTCTTTTTTAAGAGTCTAAATAAATATTTGATAGGATACTGGCTTATAAATCCATTCTTTCTGAATAGTGCATTGGGAGATTTAACTTCTATACTCTCAAAACCCTAAGAGGAGCAAGAGGATCTTTTATCTGAAGCTTGGCACATGCCTTATTCTAAATATTGCCCTTCAATCTCAGGATTTAGTCTGAGTCCACATCTAGGCTTGTATTAGTGGGACTTAAATGCAAGTCTTATCTAGGTGTCCTAGGATACAATGCAGGCAGTAAATTGCTACTGAGAGACTCTCATAATACAGTTTTGAGTAAAATATCATTGCTTACCTAGATAGATCAATAGGCTTTATCCTGTCAAACCTCAGGTACACAGATTCCATTTTTATCAGCTGCCAAAATAAACACATGCTTGGATAAACATTAGATTTTATTCTAGGAGATCCACATCCATATAGCTAACAATACACTAAAGGAAAAAAAATAAGAAGAGGCTGTTGAAGTCAGGCAGGAGGTAGGGCAGGGTAACACCTGAAACTGTTGAAGTCAGGCAGGAGGTAGGGCAGGGGAACACCTGAAATTCACTGGTTCAGAGAGGCATGAGATTTCATAGGCAACATCCCAGTTTATCAGATGCTATTAGCATCTGAGAAAGTAGGTTGTTGCCTATAGAATCTCATGCTTTTCTGAATCAGATGATTTCTAACTTGCCATTGTGCCCTACCTTCTGCCAAAGAAAAAGATGGTTTCTTCAATTCTATATGTCAGGCAGAAGTTTGAGAAAGGACAAGGACATAAGAGAGAGAACTATATTTTGTTAATGGCCTCTCCTTCCTGCAGTGTATTAATTTTTATTGATTTTTGTGTTTTATTTCAGCCATATTTGGGGTTGGTGATGACTCAGTTCCAGTCACAGGTCACCATCTAGATTTCACTCACTTGCGGGAGGAAATTCTCCTTTGAATCCAAAATCTGTCTAATATATATTAAACAGATTTTGGATTCAAAATATATATGGCTCCTTCGGTAATTAAATAGACCTCATTATCGGTGTGTCTGTGTGTTTTCCAGTCCAAACAAGTAAGCTCAACAGGATGTTGTTCTAAGTCTGAGTGAAGTTTTATCATTTTTGGAGGACTTGGCTGACTGTAATTATTCTGCCAAAAAATACTGTAAGAACGTATATGTCAAGCTATATTTCAAGGCCTGTTGCCTTCATTGTCTACAGTAGATGGGAATCCTGAATTTTGATGGACATGGTGTGTTAATGTGTAATTATCTGTACTTTAAAGCCTGCTCCATCAACAACTGGATACAAATGTCTATCCATTTCCTTGCAGGATCTAAGACTTATCATGTGCCTCCACAAATATACCAGCATATGAGATGAACTCATCATTTTTTCACCCCTTCACTCTCTCCTTGTCTCCACCAAGCTGTCCCCTCTCCTTCCCATGTTTTCGCACTGCCATTCCACTCTACTTGTTCTAATCCCCTTTACTTATAAGGCAGAAAAGAAAAAAAATTCTGCTGAGAAATAGATTTTCCCTTCAGGGTGACACAGACTTCAAAAGGAAAATCAGTCATTTCAAGAGGGGAAAAAGTTTAATCATCAAGAGCAATAATTACTTTCTAAATATTAGCATGGCAGATAAGGAGAGGAGAATTGAAATTGGAAGTGGGGCCTTCTCAGTTATTCATTATGTTTGATTTGTGAGTTCAGAATTTCTGTGGATTGGCTCTATTGCAGCCTTATCCAGACAGTTATCAGTGGTGGCTCATGTGTTCCCCCATGAGATAAAAAATGACAGCATGAAAAGTGAGTGCATTATTTTTTCCCCAGCCTGATCATTTTACTTCTACTGTATTCAGGGCTGAGCTGAGGGATATGCTACTCTGTCCTTAAGGCCATTTCCTATTTGCACTGTTTTTGACATGCTTCAAACTTGCTCTCAAACCTCTTTCCAATTAAGTCAATAGAAACTCCCCCATCAGGAACTGACTTGAGTTCTCTGGAGACTGTGAATACCAATGTAGGTCCCCAGGTAGTCACCACTGTTGTCAAGGTGGATTCTGTGGCAGCACATCAGGGTCCATGCAATCTTTGATGAAACCATTAGAAATATTCCTAGAATGGAGAAAAAAAAGACCTATTGAGCCATCTGTTCTACACATTATCCATCCACCATCCTGCTTCAGCAG
>NW_005841881.1:4416832-4419376 GCF_000455745.1 Alligator sinensis | reverse complement strand
TCAGCAGGATTATACCCTAAAAATATACTTGGAGAGTTTATTCAGCCCTGTTTCAAAGGTTTCTTCACCTCTGACTTGTCAGTTCCTCTATCATCCTGCTTCCGTGTCAACGACAAATAGTCCAGAGTTGCCAGACAATTACTATCTCATACCATATTCCAGCAGAAGCGCCGCTGAACTTCAGCTTGATAGAGTTTCCAGTTCATGAGCTGTGCAATTTGGCAGGAGGCACTTGCAGACGTGCTCATAGCTCCCAGTGACACACTGTGGCAAAGAACTCATTTGTACACATAATACATAAGACCTTTTGTTCGCTTGGTTAGTCACATCATACGAGGTCAAATTACCTCAATCATTAGATAAAGAGCCAGCCGTTCCACTTAAAGTAAAATTTCACTTTCTGAAATGGAGAAGTAATCAGTTGCTGGGGATGGAAGAGACCCACACTGAATGCTGCATGCCATAAATCATATCAGCCGGCAGCTGGTTGGATTGAAGTGGTCGGCACTCATATTTTTTAATAAATAAGAAAGTATTTTGTATTCAGGCCTGGATTTCAGTGAGCATATAATGCAGTATCTGCAAGATAGAGCAGATCCTGAACTCTCTGAGGGCGCCATTTGAGGTATAATCCTTCACATGGGTATTGATTTTCATTTTGGAAATTAATTGGCCAGGTTGGCTGACATTCCTAAATGTCTGGATCAGTAGAAGCTGAATGCAGGAAATCCAAGGGAAGGCCAGGTAAGAATATGTCTACATGGCCCAGTGTAGAACCATGCAGAGATATCTGACCGAGTTCAGAATGATGCAGCTCAGATACCAGCATCAGTTTAGTCATGTTAGCTCAATTTGCCACCTGGCCTGATATACCCTGGGTGCATCTACATGGGACAGTGTGCAAAAGTACATCACGGGCTTAGTGAGCAACTGTTCGCCAGGGCACCTGAGGGGAAAACCAGGAGTAATGGCCACAAACTCCTGGAAGACTGATTCAGGCTCAACATTAGGAAACATTTCTTCATAGTCAGGGTGTCCAGCCTGTGGAATAAGCTCCCTCCAGAGGTGGTGCAGTCACCTACCCTGGAAATCTTCAAGAGGAAACTGGATAATCACCTTGCAGGGGTCACCTGACCACCAGTTATCTTTCCTGCTTGGTGCAGGGGGCTGGACCCGATAATCATCCGAGGTCCCTTCCGGCCTTACAATCTACTAATCTATATGCAGTGACTAATTCTACTGTGCATTAGCACAGCTGGCAAAAGCAATGTTAATGCACAGTAGACTTAGTGTAATGCTCATTAACGTCACAAAAAAGCATTCATCTACACTAATGCGCAGTAGTACCAATTACAGCACATTTAGAACCTGTTATTACAGGTACTGAACTTAATGTGCCATTTTACGGTGCATTAATAAATGTGGAGACATGACCCCTGCTTCTGAAAAGGGTTGATTAGTGCAGATGGACTTCTGCACTGACATAGTTATACTGCTTCTGCTAGAGAAGCTAGAATCATTCAGAACTGGTTCAGATATCTCTACATGGCTCTACATTCTGTCATGTGGACACACCTATGTGTCTCTCTCCTCCTTCTGCCTACCCCTCTCAAGAAACTGCTGAGGTAATTTTCCAAAATAGCAATAAGAATACTGCCTGAGATGTGACCTTCTGGAAAAAAGCTTCATTTACTAGTTCTTGGAACAGAGAACAGTAACTGTGGAGACATGCAGAGGAGGGCCTAATTTTCAAGTGCCCTATGCCTTATCTCTTCACCAATACAAAGGGAGCAAAAACAGAATTAAAGCAGAATATTAATGATTTACATGACCTTCATTTCATTTTGCACTGGTCAGTGACTATCCATGGTGCAGGGCAGGATTAATTCTGGCTCCATGTTTCTAATCTTGACCCTGCAATTGACTTCCTTGATGTTTCTGAGCAGGTCATTTGACTTGTGTATCTCAGTGGGGCCTTGATAATTTCTCACTACATTGAGTGCTATGGGAATTGACTTATTAGTTTGATGGAGGCAAAAGCACTTTGAACATGTGGCACTATTCATTATGATTTATTTTTAATATTTAGTATTCATTATGTATTGTTATGTAAAGTAAGGTAATTAATCAGGGGCAGTTTTTGTAAGAATATAATTCTAAATTCAAGTGTCCTCACCCAATAAAAGATGGGGTTATTTGTATTTCTTTCTGACCTCCTCCTGGCCCCACTCTATCCCCATTACTCCCATTACTAATTGTTGTTTAACATAGTTGTGCAGTGTTGGACTGTCTCTTTCCACCCCAGAGTCTATTTTAGTAGCATACTTTATGGCTTACAGATCTCTTTGGGATTCCCTGATTGAAAGGCATGATACAAATATGAGCCTGTTTTTGTTATAGGAAAAAAAGGAGAGGGGCAGTAGGAGAGAGAGATGAGAGGCCTAGTGTTGCCTGTGGTGGTCATGGTAAGAATCATTGTTGGACAGCCAATATAGTTTCATAGTGGGTAGGGTCGGAAGGGAACTAAGCAGATCCTCAAGTCCG
>NW_005841881.1:4401815-4415962 GCF_000455745.1 Alligator sinensis | reverse complement strand
CTGACAGGACCTACCTCTAATGAACCCATGTTGATTGCCCCTAAGCATAATCGCCCCTGCTGGTCCCTTGCAGATATGGTCCTGGATAATTTTCTCAAAGAGCTTCCCCAGGATTGAGGTAAAACTAACGGGCCTATAGTTTCCTGGGTCCTCTTTCCTCCCTTTTTCGAAAATGGCCCTTTTCCCATCATCTGGCACCTCACCAGAGCACCACAAGTGCTCATAAAGCTGTGCCAGGGGTCCTGCAATGACGTCTGCCAATTCCCTCAGCACTCTGGGGTGGAGATCGTCAGGACCTGCTGATTTGAACAGGTGTAGTCTCTCCAGAAGTTCCCTGTCTAGGTCCTCACTGACCCTGGGCCTGGCTGTGCCTCCCCTGGGTCTGTCCAGATTCCCAGTGGTGGGGGGATGTCCCTGTCCCTGCTCAGAAAAATGGAAGAGAAGAATCTGTTAAAGAGATTAGCTTTGTTGTCTGGTGCTACCACCAGATTTCCAAGCGTGTCCTGCAGGGGCCCCACATTACTTGGTACCTTCTTTTTACCCACTATGTATTTAGACAAGGACTTCTTGTTAACTTTGATCCAGGTCGCTAGTCTCAGTTCCATCTCTGCCTTAGTCTTCCTAACAGCCCCCCTACAATCTTGAGTAGTAGAGGTATAATCCTCCTTGGTGATGGCCCCTCCCTTCCATTGGGTATACACCTCCTTTTTGGCTTTGAGACATTCCTGGATGCTTTTGGTGAGCCATAGGGGCTTTTGAGCGCTCTTGCCCCCTTTGATCCATGTGGGGATTGTCACCTTTTGGGCTTGGAGGATCATCTCCTTAAGGAACGACCATTCTTTTTGGATTCCCACCTCCCCTCCCCTCCCCTCCCCTCCGGGACCTCAGTGCCTCCCTGACTAGTCTCCTTACCTCATTGAAATCCGTCCTTCTGAAGTCCAGGGCTGCTGCCATGCTGCAGGCCTTTGACACTCTGTGCTATATACTAATAATAGGAATGAATAAAGAAAGAAATGAATAGGTTTAAGAGGTCCCTTCCAACCCTGTTTTCTTATTGTCATATGTTTCATCCTGGGAAAGATTCCCCAGTCTGAACTAGCTACTTTGGTCCTCTCACCCTGCACAAGCTGACTGAATTTTGGCCATTAGCAGCTAGCTAATGGAGAGGTTCTCTTGCAAATAGGAACACTGTGCTGATGTAGGAGGCTTCTCCTGTTCCAGGCACCCTCTTGACAGAAAGTAAAGATAGAACCTAGTATGGTAGAACCTTAAAGACATAAATGTCTCAGAAGCACTCAGAGGGTATGTACAAATACTTCATTTCAGCCAGTGGAATCACAGTTCCACTAGTTGAAATGCACTGTGTACAAGCATTAAAAATGCTTCAAGTGCTCTAAAAATGGTGAACTGCATTGGATGAGGTTGATATGTTAATCATTTGGGATGCAAGAGCCTGAATGACCATTTGCACAAATTCCCAATCAATTGCACCCCACACTGAACTCTGCAATCCTATGGTGCATTGCTCACAAACTCTCCCCTGCTGACCCCCAGCAGGGGGACACTCTGTGACTTGGACTGCATTCTACTGATGCAGCCTGAAACAAAGCAACCCCCCCCCCCCTTGACAGCTGAGGGTTCAGAAAAGCCTCTCTAGCCTCTCCCCACAACTCAGGTGCTGTGCATATACCAGACCATGAGCAGGCATGGGAAAGCCACCCACCAGAACCTGTGGGATCCACTTGAACCCTCAGACCTGGACCGTGCAGGCACCGTACCCCACACTGTTCTGACCACCCTGTGCCACAGAACCCAGACCACACCTTGTTCCTTAGTCCCTGACTCACCCCCACCAGCCATTCAGACCCTGTAGACCCTACCCCTACCATTCCCTGAACCTCCTGATCCTCCACAGCCTTGCAGACCCCAGCCTCCACGCTTGTCCCCAGCCCCTGATTCATCCCCACCAGCCACTTGAACTGTGCAGAACCCACCCTTATTACTCCCTGACTTCCCTCCTACCCCAGCCCTCAGAGCCCCCAAAACCCATGCTGTTCCCCAGCCCTGTGACTCACTCCCATCACCCACTCAGACCCTACAGACCCTGCCCTTGCCAGTCCCTGAGCCTCCATACCCACCTTGCCTCAGAACCCAGATCCCACACCATTCCCCAAGCTGGATCTTCCCCACCCTGTCCCACTATGTGGAATGACTCACTCCCCACCCTCACCATCTCTGGAGACCATAGATTCAGCCCCCCAGCATGGACCTGTTACCACAGCCCAATTCCCAGACCCCCCAGATCCACACCCCTCCCTTACATTATACCTGAATGCCCAGATCGTGTCTGTGCTCGGTGGCGTGGGTCAAGTATCCCTAGTCCAGGTGTAAGTCCAGGTGTGGGTGGAATCCACAGTGTTTGGACACCAGAGGAGGTGGGGTTTAGCAGATCTGGGTCCCACCAGATGAGTCCCAGATCCACCAGACTCCTCCCCTCCCACACACAAACTGCATGGATCCTGACCACATCAAGACTAGGGACCTCTGACTCTTCGCCATGCATGGACACAGCTTGTCCTGCCCTGTACTCCCCCAAGCTTGCCCACACCCATACCTAAAGGGCTGGAAAGCTGATGAAGGAAGATTATTCAACTTGTGTTGCATCTCACAGCTGCTACACTAGTCTACTGGACGGGAAATCAACAGGCTTGAGCGAGCCTGACAGCTGACAGCCTGATAGTTGTAAGGAAGGGAGGCAGTGTTGTGGGGAGGGGAGGCATGGTTCCTTTGGGCATCAGCCAGTTGGCCCTGACCTTGGCTGCTCTCACTTGTATCCAGATAGACAGGGGACCCTGCAAAGCACACTGGGATGTATACTCTGGGCCCCCCTAGTCGGGTGCTTTTATCATTGCAGGCTGTCTGCATAGCATATAGGCAAGACTTCACAGATTTGTACAGGTTTCAACTGGTATAATTTTAGATGGCTTAAACTAAGTAGCTGAATTTCAACTGATTGAATTGAACTCTTGAACACACCCTTAGTCAGGGCTGTTCAAATGTGGCCTGTGAGCCATTAACATGTGGCCTGCAGATCTCTGCAGCTGCCTGTCCCACTGTGGCATGGTAGGAGAGGGTCTGGGGCAGGCAGAGGGATTATATGCTGCTAACGCAGCCCTCACAGTAGTGGGTCATGTGCCACCAATGCTGCCCAGGAGCAAGGGGTTGGACACTGCCAACACTCCTCATGGCAGCTGCCACCAGTGCAGCTAGAACAACAGGAAAGACTCCCAGCAGGGCTGCGCCAGCAGTATGTGGCCTAGGAGCTGTACACTGGTGCCACTTGCAGCCCACAGCCATGACAGAATTGGACAGCACTGCTTTAAGTGCCCCTAGGCCAGATCAGCCCTTCCTTTCCCCCATACAGCGTGCAACTCCCGTGGAGAGAACTGATCTTATGAGTCTCCTCACATCTACAGTAGGGTCACAGATGCACAAGAGCTGTCAAACTCTACCACTTCATGTGTAGTGCTTAATTCCACTTGTGCTCAGCTGTACTCTTTATCACCACCAGCTCTAGTTTGAAACAGACCTGTGCACTGTGCTGTGCTGTGCATAAAGGAGCAACTCAGTGAGAGACTGAATTAGGCAGAGCAGAAGAGAACGAAACTGCTCTCTCTCTACTATAAAACACCAAAGTCGGCATCACTTTGTACTCACTCTAGCAGTGACATTTTAATTTATGAGCTAAGAATGCACTGATTGCCAACTGCAAAAATTGATTTGGTTGTTCATCTGATTCAACCCATGTCAGAGTTTGAAAGTAATTATGATAGTGGAGCTGATAGGCAGGCAATTACATTTTTGTTCTCTCTCCCTCTCTCTTTCTCTCTCCCTCTCTCTTTTTTTTGAGGTTGTTCTTGTCAGAAGGCTCTGAGAGCACAAGAATGTAATCTTCGGCAGTGTTGTTTTATAGATTATTAAGGTGAAATCTCAGTCAGGATATGGCTGCACCAGCCATCTTCCTTAATTCATCCTTCTGTTAGTCTCTCCCAAAATCTGATAGCCCAATCAGATTAAAGAATCTGATACCTTTTGAGTTAGGCAGGCGGTCTTGGAACATTGTCCTTCAGTCCAACAATATGTTAGCCTTAACCTCCTCTGCTTGGAGCAAGTTTCCTGTCAGCTTCCACACAACACTTTGCTAATGTAAATGATCTCCATAATTTGGTCCACAAGCTCAGTGGGAGTGATGGAAGAAATTGAGAGCAATTCTATAAATTTGAGTTAGGGTACTAGCTTTGAATTAGGGTACTAAATTTGAGTTAGGGTACTAGTGGGAGATACAAGTCATAGATTTAATAGATTTCATAGACATTAGGACTGGAAGGGACCTCAAAAGATCATCGAGTCCAGCCCCCCACCCCAGGGGCAGGAAGTCAGCTGGGGTCAAAGGATCCCAGCAAGATAGGCATCCAAATGTTTCTTAAAAGAGTCCAGAGTAGGTGCTTGCACCACTTCTGGAGGCAGTCTATTCCAGGCCTTGGGGGCTTGGACAGTATTATGTCCAGCCTGAAATGGTCTTGGAGGAGTTTGTGACTGTTTGAAATAGTCATCCCTTGGGGCACTCTGTTGAACAGGCATTCCCCCAGATCCTGATGTACACCCCTTATATACTTATAGGCAGCCATCAGGTCCCCCCTGGGCCTGCGCTTTTGCAGGCTGAAGATTCCCATGGCTCTCAGCCTCTCATCATAGGGCCTGTTCTCCTGCCCTCTGATCATGCATGTGGCTCTCCTCTGGACTCTCTCAATCTTTTCCACATCCTTTTAAAACTGTGGAGTGAGCCCAGAATTGGATGCAATACTCCAGCTGTGGCCTCACCAAGGCTGAGTACAGCGGGAGAATGATATCCTGGGATTTGCTTGAGAATTATCTATGGATGCAAGCCAGAGTTTTGCTCGCTTTACCAGCTGTGACATTGCACTGGTGGCTCATATTCATCTTGTGGTCAGTCATGACCCCCAAGTCCCTTTCGGCCGTGGTGCTAACAAACGTAGCACTGCCGAGCCTATAAACATGCTGCAGGGTTTTTTCCCCCAAGGTGGAGTACCTTGCATTTCTCAGTGTTGAATGTTATCAGGTTTTCATCCACCCAGTTTCTGAGCCTGTCGAGGTCAGCCTGGATCACCAGCCTATCTGCAGGTGTGGACGCTTTACCCAAAGTTTGGTGTCATAGGTGAACTTAGCCAGTCCGTTTCTGACACCAATGTCTACATCGGTAATAAAGATGTTAAAGAGTATAGGCCCAAGGACAGAGCCTTGTGGGGGCCCCACTGATTGTGGTGTACCATGATGATTTACTTCCATCGATTACCACTCTCTGGGTCCAACCACGGAGCCAATTCCCTAGCCATCAGGCTGTGATGTAGCCAAGGCCACAGTTGGCCAATTTTTCCATGAGGAGATCATGGGACACCAGATCAAAGGCTTTTTTAAAGGCAAGATATATGATGTCAATCTCTTCTCCCTTGTCCAGGTGATATGTCACCTGGTCATAGAAGGAGATGAGATTGGTCAGGCAAGATGTACCCTCAACAAACCCATGCTGGCTGTCCCTCAGGATGTTGCCATCAGCCAGATTGTAAAGAACGGTCACTTTGATAATGGTTTCCAAGATCTTCCCCAGGATAGAGGTCAGGCTGATAGGCCTGTAGTTCCCTGGATCTGTTGTCCTCCCTTTCTTGAAGATAGGCACCACATTGGCCTTATTCCAATCTTCAGACACTTCACCTGAGCTCCACAAGTTCTCAAAGATCCATGCCAGTGGCTGAGCCATGATGCCTACCAGTTCCTTAAGTACCCTGGGGTGCAAACTGTCCGAGCCTGCTGACTTGAAGGTGCCCAGCCTCTCAAGGTGATCCTTTACATGGTCTACAGTGAAGTAGGATAATAATTCTCCCTCCCCCTGGCCGTTCCGTACTTTGTTGAGCAGGGCGGATGCAAAATACCCATTAAGCAGGTTGGCTTTTTCCTGGGTGTTGGTTGTCAGTTATTGCATTTGGTTTAGCAGGGGTCCAATGTTACCCTTGCTTTTCTTCTGGCTCCCCACATATCGAAAAAAGGATTTTTTATTGTCTTTGATACGTGTAGAATCTGGAGTTCGGTCACAGCCTTGGCTTTCCTGGTTCACTCCCTACAGGTCCAGACAAGTGCAGAATACTCCTCCTTTGTGGTGATTCCAGTGTTCCATCCTTCATAGGTCTTTCTTTTTAGATGCAGGAGGTCCACACGTTCCATGCAGAGCCAAGGGGGCTGCTGTGACCTTTTGCTACCTTTCCTCTGAGATAGGATGGACATTGCTTGTGCTTTCAGGATTGCTTCCTTGAGGATCAACCAATCATCCTGAACTCCCCTCCCCTTCAAGTCGTGGTCCCTTAGGGCCTCCTGACCTTTCAGAGTCAGCTTTCCTGAAGTTAGGGACTTCTGCATTGCTGACTGACTTGCCAGCTTTGTGGTGAATAGTGAAAGTGATCTGCTTATGGTCACTGTCCCCCAGCTTCCCTTCAATTATTAGGTCACTGACTAGATCATCCCCCTTTGCCAGTGCCAGGTCGAGCAGCACTTTACCTCTTGTAAGTCCATAGAATTCTTGAGTCAGATAGAGCTCGCCCATGCATGTGAGGAAGCTTTGCAATTGTTTGGATTTGGCTGAGTGCTCTTCCCATGAATTGTCTAGGTAGTTGAAGTCTCCTATGACAACCATGCATTGAGAGTGTGCAGCCTCAGCCAGTTCCTTAGAGAATTCCTGGTCAAACTCTTGTTCCTGATTAGGAGGTCTGTAGTAGACTCCTACCATTGTGTCCTCTGTGCCACGTTCACCACGAATTTTAACCCAGAGGGTCTCCAGTCATCCTCCCTGGGTGCCAATGTTGGCTTGCAGGGATGCGTAGCTTTCCTTGACATAGAGAGCTACACCCTCACCCCTTTTATCTGAATGATCTCTCCTGTACAGGGTATAGCTGTCTATACCTGTGGCCCAGTCATAGGTGGAGTCCCACCAGGTCTGCGTTATCCCTGTGAGATTGTAGTCCAGTTCCTCCTGTTTGTTCCCCAAATCCATGCTCTGTTCTAAAATGAAAAACTCTGCTGAATCCTTTTGACTCGGGTCTCCCAGATCACAGACTATCGTCAGCAGGCTACACCCAAGCAACTGACTGAATTGAACAGCTTAGGTTTATGTCCAATACAAAATATGTGGGCCTTAGTCTGAAAATGATGAATACTTTGATACAATTCTGCTCTGCAGAAATTCTCAGTAGTTTTATTTTTATTGAAGGCAGGGTAGATTTGCACCTTATAGACAGACTAACCAAAGTAGAGATATCTATCTATCTATCTATCTATCTACCTATCTATCTATCGCTTTTATGGACCGCAGTTCACTTCAACAGATTATTTTTGTTCCCATGTGGAATGAAAACACATTTTGAAACCTCAGAAGTTGCCATGCAACAGAATTTGTTATCCTCCAGTCAGCTGTACTTTAATATGCTGCTTGTTTGCTAGACTAAACTGCTTGGGGCAGGATTTGTGTGTTCCTATTATTTGTGAGTATCTAGTACAATGGGGCCCTGATCCTGATTGGAGTCTATGGGCTATATCTTAATGTAAATAATAGTAGTAGCTGCTGTGTGTTCACATATACTCTGTGTATCTTTCACAATATAGAATTTCTTTCACAGTGGGTGCATCGGCACGAGATACTTTACTGCACATTAGACTAATCTAATACCAGGAAATACAGGTTCTAGGTTAATAGCTCATTAGCTACTGCGCAGTAGCACATGTGTAGATGCAGACCAGGAGCAATTTGTTCCTGATCAGCCCAGGCAGCAGGAGGCCCACTGCTGCTTGGCTAAGCCCTGATGCAGAGGGGGAACTGTGCCATCTGCAGGGGCAGCTGTCTCCCCGCCACATGGGAATAGGGACCTAACCGGATCTACACGTGGCTGGGATGCAGCAGTCCTGACTGCCAGGACATCTGTCTCCCACCCCATGGAGATCAGGACTAGCTGCCGTGCCCCCTGTCAGCCCTAGGGTTGCACTCAGGGGAGTCTGGAGCTCCCCCTGGCTGTGACAGGGGGTGCAGAGCAGGGCAGAAGCAGCCCTGGAGTGAACTGCTCCTGTCGGGAGCAAATTTGCTCCCAACAGGAACACATTCACATGTAGGATGGCCGTCATAGAAGACATTCCAGTTTTCTGCTACTCTGTCCTGTTTTGATATGAAACCCAATGCCTTCATGTCCTCTATTTTTCTTGAAGAGAAAAATAGAGGACATGAAGGCATTGGGTTTCGTATCAATAGAGGACAGAGGACAACTGGACTGTCCTCTATGATGGCCACCCCATTCACATGCATGCAGGGGTACAGTTTAATGCCTCTGAATTTTCTACAAAGTATACTAATTAACTCTACAGTAAAGCATTACTGTCTACATGTGTGCCAGTATTAGAGTACAGCAAACTAATTAACTCTGTCATAGGTAGTACTGTGAGGGACAATACTGTCTTATAGCAGAGTACTTTACTGCACTGAAATGCATGTGTAGGTAGTGACCAGGGGTGTAATTTGTGCCCGGTCAGCCCAGCCAGCTGGGGGCCTGTTCTGCCTCAGCTCAGATTGCTGCTGTCTCATTAGTAGATGCTGCACCCAGGAGCAGTTTACTCTGGCTCAAACTGCTGTGGAGTTTATTCCATCATATTAATTGCACATGTAGATGCACCCAGTGAAGTGTCAGATTTAAAGGGCTGCATCTGTTTGATTCGGAACCCTCTGAATCGATTCGGAGAGATTCGGCAGTTTGGACATAGATACAACTTTAAATGTTTTTTCTACATACCTCTATGTAGCAGGGGCTCTGAACACTGTGGTGCTAGGGCAGATGGAGTGCTCCATGGAAGCATGGGGGGCTCCCCAGTACTATTGGCAGCAGACCTGGAAATGGAGTAGAGGTACTTCTGGTCCACTTCTTGGTCCACTGGGGAGTACGCAGGAGGCCCTCCCTTCTCACACCTCCCCGGCTTGGCGACTGGTGCCTCCTGGGTCGGGGGGGGGGGGCACGCGAGGTCCCCCTGCAGCCGATCACCAAGCTGGGGAGGCATGGGGGGCGGGCCCCAACACACTTCCTGGCAGACCCAGAAGTGAACCGGAAGTACTTCCGGTCCACTTCTGGGTTCACTGCTGAGCACACTGGAGAGCCCCCCATGCTGCTGTGGGATGCTCCATGCACCCCCAACACCACAGTGATCACAAACTATGCCTGCTACCTCAAGGTATGTAGAAAAAACTTGTAAAGCTGTGCCTGTGTCTGAACTGCTGATTCTCTGAATCAACATCGAATCTTCAGTTTCGAATTCGTCCGAATCAAATCAGGGACAGTAATCTGAATCAATGGATCGAATAACTGTCCCCGATTTGGGCTGAATCCAAACCCGAATCGAATAGGACCCATTGTGCACAGTCCTAACTATGCTCCTTTGATGTACAGATCAACAGGAATTTCAAGCCATTGCCAGGTTAGAGTCAACTGCTCTTGTCCTAAATGGTTTCAAGAATGGGTCTTACTACATGGGAAGTTATCCAAGGCCTGGGTTGGATGATAGATAGCTTTATTTAACTCTACTAACCTTAAGCTGCAAAAAACCCTTTAAAAACTATTGCATACATTTTCGGCAGGCAATACAATGGAAATGTAACCAGTTCTGCAGTAGAATGTAGCAGCTGCTAATACACAAAGCAAAGCAATATGTGGAGGGGAGATTTTCAATAGAAAAGGTGCCGTGAACTTTTTAGTATTCAGATACAGGTGGCAAAACCTGGATTTGCTCTGTAAGGTACCTCTTGCCTAGTTTCTAAGTCCTGTGCTGAGTAGGAAATGAAGATGGCTTATAGGGAGCCAGAGAAAGGTTGAGGTGGGCTGTAATGAATTACAGCACAGACTCCACAGTTTAGCCCCTATACAGATACAAACTTCTTATTTTTAGCTGAAACTTTAATAGATCCTCTCACTTTTTCAGTAATTCTTTATGCCTCTGTCACACTAATCCATTCTCTTTTAGGTAGCAACCATATTACATGGCAGTGTTAGACTTCTTTGTATGGAATATGTGGTCTTTGACAAATCATCCTTCATATTGGTCCAGGTTCTTTTCCATAGAATCACTGAGGAATCAGCACATCATATTTAAGCTGCTTGGAATATCCGGTATCCACACAAATTGTCTGTCATTTTTTCCCCAGATTCTGAAAACTTCCTGACATCTCTACAAAGGATGCAATAAAATTTCAGCTTCTATTTTATGTTTGCCATTCTGTTTAGCATGACAGGGGTTATATGTCCCTTCCTGCTACGTGTCTTTAAATAGCAGACATACTATGAAGAGTAGAGTCTGCACAGTTATGCATCCAGTGGAATGTGTGCTATTAACTGAATTGTATATAGAAATGGGGCACTTGCACATGGAAGTGGTCAGAAACAGTAGGCATGCAAAAGGTTATTTGCACACACTCCAATTAGTGCACCCAGCCATGGCAACTGCACATGTAAATTAAGTGTTTCCATCATTGTTAATCTGACCTGCTGGGAATCAGGCATGCCTTAAAACATTTTATACAGGATGAAAGAATAAAATGAAACCTGGAGAGCTGTTGCCAAGATCAATCAACAAAGTGCTAGCAAATCTTCCTCTGTTCCTAAAACTCTCATGATCTTTACATTGTGAGAATCCCCTTCAGCAGAGAAGGACCTTGTCTGAATATTACATCTATATTTTAGTAATTAAACTCATCTTTCTTTCTCTCCCTTTCTCTTCTTTTTGTTGTTTAATTAGGGTGTAGTCATTTATGGCCAAACCTCTGTTCAGCTGTTATAAAATATTCATCTCCAGTTGAAGCTTGATCACTAGGCAGTATCCTGCAGCCCATTCAAACTGCTGGCACTTTGCAAAGCAAGCCAGATTACTGAGAGGAGGGGAATTAAGAATTTTTTAAAAAAGCAACTCTACCATACCCAAGCTGCTTTTTGGCCACAGGAAAGACTTCCAGATAAAAAGCAATTTATATTATACATTGGCAAGGTGGCAGGGAGCCAATGAATGGAACTTAATGAGGTGACAGCTGTTGACAACTCCACAGTGTCAAATTGTAATGTTTGTTTCAATCATCAGCGCATTGTGTGTAAGTAGGAGGCTTAGGTAGAGGGGAGATCCTGGGACCTGCAATGCAATTTGTTCCATTACCTATGGGGTGCCAAAACTGAAAGCTGCACGTGTTACAGAGTGTTTCTCTGCACCTCTTGGAAATGCTGTTTGTTACGTTACTCCTAAATTTCTCCACGGATTGGATAAGGACTAGCAGTCCACCATGATGGAGCTGTTTATGTGCCTTTGGCAATAAACGTGAGAGTTCTACTCCAGTTTGTTTCTGCAGATCTGGGCTGCAGGCTATTTCCACTGATGAGAAGCCACTGTGGAGGATGCTTTCCTCATTATGAAGGAGTCTCTGTTAGCAAAAATGGATAGTTATTTGCATTGTTTCTTTACATTTAATAAACATTAGAGTAGAGAGACAATAAAGTATTAGGTCCATGCCACTGGGCCCATGTAGGATAGTTCTATGTGTTGCATTGTCCAAACTGTTTTTAAATGCCTCTGACAAGAGCTCTTCCATTTTGTGTTTGGCAGGGGAAGTCTTGCAGTTTACAAAATAAAATGAACTGGATGCAATCTCACTGTTCCTTCTCATACTTAGTGCTTAGCCTTTTTTTCCAGCAGCACCCCATGCTTTGCATTTATCCATGGATTGTGCACATTGATGCTGTGAAAAAGCCCCAGTCATGCATTTCCACTCCACCTATGCCCAAGGCTGGTAAAGGGGTGGAGTACATAGTTCAGGCAGACCCTGAGTCCATGCCTCAGATTGGGCATCTGTAGGGGCATGAGCAATGTGGGAATGAATAGGCATGGCTTTTCTCTCAGTTGTGGTCTCAGGCTCCTCAGGGTGGCAGTACATAGACACTCCACTTCTGCACTCTAATTCTGTGAAACTTTGTGGCCTGTATTTTGCAAATTGTCAGGCTGGGTGATCATCATGATTGCTTCCAGCATTAAAATCTTTGAATCTATTATTATACTGTCTTGATCTGAACACTGCTTCTCCCTCCAACAAGGCTGCATTCATTCATTTAGTCTATGTGCTGGAAATTTTCTTTGTGAAAATTTCCTGGCTTTGCAAGTGATACAGCTATTTGATTAGTAGCAACCATGGAAAGTCTACCATAGACAAGTTGCTCAGTATTTTTGTTAACCATAACAGCAATGAAACTTGCTCAAAGTAAGTCTACAGAATATGATTGTAAAAAAAATGTGAGCAACCACCAGTTCTTTCTCTGCACTCAGCTTCCTTTTGTTACTTCCACCCATGACTCTACATTAGTGATCATCCAACAATGGGAATTCAAAGTTGATTGTCAGTGAGGTATGTGAGGTGACATCTCGCAAGAGAAATAAGAGAGTAACTTTTAGCTATTGTGGTCAAAGAGGGGTACATATAATTGAGGCTGTTTGTGAATCTGCTTATGTTAGCCTGGAAGAAATGTGCAGGAACCAACAGTATTGTATTTCTGGCTATGAGTGAAGGCACTCAATAGTCTTATCCATTGGTCAGTGGGTCATATATAAAATCTGACATAGATTTTCTGCTTCCCACTTTTGTGGCTATTGTCAAGACCCTAATCCAAAAATACAAAAAAAAAAAAATCTTTCCAGGGTGCTGTTAAAATGACAGACGTACTATATTATAGGATCATAAGGACATAGGAAAATAGGGCAAGATCATCCCTGACTAAATCATCGCAGCCAACTGTCTGTCTAAACTGCTCCTGAAAATGTCTAGGGCTGGAGATTCCACAACTTTTCTAGGTAGCCTATTTCAATCCTATTTCAATGCTTGACCATCCTTACAGTGCTAATCTCCAACCTAAATTTCCTCTGCTGCAGCTTGAATCCATTGCTCCTCATCCTGTCCCATATGACCATAGAGGAAAACTGATCTCCATACTCGCTGTAATCACCCTTCAGGTGTTTCAAGATTATTATCAAATCCCTCCCCCTTCCCCACAGTATTCTCTTCTACAGAGTAAATAACCCTAGCTTTTTCAGCCTTTCCTCATAAGTCATATCACTCAAATGAATTCATTATACAGGTGGTGTCTTCATAACCAGGATAAATATCATGCTGTCTCACTCTCCTTACTTCAGGTTGTTGACATCAGCTCCATCATGAGGCTGAATTTAAGGACACTGAAGAAATTATTTCCACATGTGTAAAAGCTTCTTGTTCTCCAAGCCTCATGACTTTTATCTTCAGTTGTGGTTTCACATTGGGTCTGGTCTAAAAACAAAGGTTCTGAGGATAATACCTCATTGTACTCGGTGCCTTGATAAACAGCTCTGAAATTCTGAAAATCTCTTGACTGGGTATATATTTTTCCCTTTAAACAGGTAAAAGCTCAGACAAGCTCAGCATGTTCCAGATGGTGTTTAAAGCTGTCTGAATTCCTTTTGTCTAACTCTCAGTCTCCATAAAGTGCATTCCAGCTGAGCATCTATTGGGCCATTAAAACCATCTTTGTTCCTTTTTAAAATTTTCACTCACATGAAAAAGACTGATCTGCCCTTACTACAGCTAATCAAATCCAATGGGGGAGCTAAATAAATAAGCAAAAAGAATGGTCTTGTTAACCATCACAGGGAGCAAATGTTCTGATTAAGCGGGGGCTACAGAGGAACCCAGCAGAGTAAATGTTCACTGTGTCTGCTGTCAATGGGAGGTTGCTTATCCAATGGCAGAATTTGCTTGCATGACAACTATTCACTGCTTTGACCACCTTGAGGTGGCATTTAATTGATGTCAGTTCAAATGTAACTGCCAGGAGTGCCAGGAGATATTTGTCAGGTTTAACTGCTTAGGAAATAGAAGATCAACTGGCTGGTGAACTTGATGCTTCAGCAATGTGTGGTGGATGCAGCACAATAGGTGAATGTTTGTGTTCTGTAGGTCTCTACACTTAGCAGTTCCAAAATCAAAT
>NW_005841881.1:4398683-4401784 GCF_000455745.1 Alligator sinensis | reverse complement strand
AGATAGATAATGTAGTATTCAAACTTCTTTAACTCTGTCCTTCAGTACAGCAGAGATATTTAGGGACAAGATCATATGAACTTATGTGCTATGTGTATAGGAATTTAGAAATTAGCTCTTAAGACTACCACATGCAATAATATGGTATACCAATACTTAGGAAGTAGAGTTCAGTATTGAACCATTAAATTAAAAATCACACTTTTGTGTAAAATACTTATCACTGTCAGTTTTACAAATGTTGTATAAGATTGCTAAAACTGAAAGAGGTTCCAGCTGGTTTGTGTCTAGTCCACTTGGTTGGAGTATTTAAGCCCAGTTTCTCTGCACAGCTAATTTTCCCAGTCACGATAGGTTTCCATGTTGTTTGTGTTCACACAGTAAAAAAGAAGAAAAGCTTTTGATAATAGAAAAACCCCAAGTGTAAAAAATCATAAAAACTGACAGAAGGATTCAGGGGCAGGAGCAAAACCTAAAACAATGTTTAATTCCTTTTTAGAAATGTTGATTAGATTTGACTTGATGGTGTCCCTTTAATGTGTGCAATGTGCTGTGTGTACAAGTATTTATGGACTAGCTGTCTGTGCTAATTTGTACCATATGTTGAGAGAGGTAGAACAGTCATAGGGTGAAAATGCTAAAGTGGTAATTAGGAGATCTGAGTGCTTGCCTACATTCTAGTGCTCCTGCCACCACAGCTTTGCTGACCAGGCCATGGCAGCACAGTGGAAATGCTGCATTTGGAAACAGAAGAGAGTTTTCAGCCCACTTTGCTCTAACCACCTTCCTGAAGGTGGAAACAGACATTGCCTGACATCTTAATTTTACCACCATAAACATTTTTATGGTAGCACAAATTGTGAGCAAATAGACAATCCTACCCTTTGTTGCACCACATCAGAGAAAAATCAATGGTGCAACAAAACTTAATAGTAGTCTCTGCTGCTGTATTGCAGTGGACATCTCTTAGCTCTGTGTTGGGAGAGTATGAACAGCCTGAGCTTCTTACACTCTTCAGCCACCCTGAGCAGGTGGTCTGGGAGTCTGTGGGTCCCTCAAGGCCCAGAAGCTCCTGCCCAGCTCTCCCCACTTAGAGAGAGGCACCCATAAGCAGGAAAATTGGGGTTCTCCACTCAGCCAGACCCCAAGTTCACAGGAGCAAGTCTGATTGAGCAGGGAAGGCAGGATTCTGCCAGACTCACTCATGCAATTGCAGAGGGATGGATCTGTCTGAGTGGGGAAAGTAAGGCTTTCACCACTCACCCAAAATTGGCTCCAGAGATCGCGTTTCTCCTTGTTCTGCATCATCAAGTATGAGACAAGGGGTGATGTGTTTCATCCAGTGAAACAGATCAGCTGTGCTATGACACACTGCAGCACAGCTAATCCACTTCATTTGATGAAGTCTGTCTCTAGCCTAAGTGACAGAAGTCCTGCCAGCAGAGAGCCCTCTTTTGGCAGAATAGTTGTTTTCAAATAGGGTGCTTTGCTAGGTGAATGGTATCAGCCAGGAAGTATGATTTTTTCACTCTTAGCCACCAGATATCTGGCTGCAAAACTTTGTTAGGCAGAACAAGGCAAAATGCTACTTCTTATTCTATCACAACTTCCTGACGACTTTGAACATGTCGCTTAACCTCTCGCTGTCTCAATTCTCTAGTTGTGCAAGGGGAATCAGAGTGATTCCCTATTTAAATTAATTAATGTCTGTAGAATACTCAAATATAAATGTGACGTAGATTTTAGAAAGCATAGATAATGCATAGGTATTTACATTCTGGTTTTCAGAGATGCTGAGCTCTTGTCATTTACGGGTACTCGAAGCTCTGAAAATCAATCTGCTTTGGAATAACCTTGAGTTTTAATGTCCATCTTCTGTTGTACAAACAGGAGTTTAAGATCTAGCCCCGTTTATGACTACATTTGTTGTTTAACCACTAAATCTATTTATGGCCTTTTTAATGTATATACTCTGTGTTTGGGCACCTATAAGTTAGTCTTGTTTATTAATGTGTATGTGATCTGTAAAGGTATTCAGGGACTATTTCTATGTATTAATGTGTATCCAGTGGGCAAAGGTATTTAGAAATGAATGCATATTTATTCTTCATTTAGAGGTGTTTGGAGACCCACCTTATGTACTAATATGTGTGCCCTGTGAGTAACAGTATTTAAATTCCATTCCCTGAGAGTGCATTAATGTGTGCAAAGAAAGAGAAGGAAGTGTAAGGAATGATAAAGTGTGTTAACAGCACATTGTTCAGCTAAGATTTAAGTCTGGAAAGAGCAGTCTAGTGCATTAATGTGAATATTCAAAGATAGATGTTTATCTTATTGGACTCAGAGGTACTTATAAACACCATAATTGCAGAAGCTGTTTTAAGGCACATTTATTCAAAGCTATTACATTTACTGTTACTTTATGAATAAAATACCCCACTACTTTACTGTTAAGTAAAACAATCCTGACAACAGAACCTTTTATAACACTGGACTGCATGTATTAAGGGATCTACAGTGAATTGCTAGCAACTTGATGAGCCATTCACAAGCATCAATAATTGTATTTTACATTGATATTGTACCTTTCATGCTAGATGGATACTAAAGCACTTCACAAATTTTAAGGGTCAATTTATCCCAACTGAAATGCAGCTGTATCTGGGATGGAACATGGTGGCCGTCTGGCAGTGCACAACAGCACTACATCATTGTCTAATACATAAAGAAAAGAAAGTTTTGTTGAGTTGTAAGGTTTAAAGATGCTAAATATAGCCTCCTACTTTGGATTTAGCAAGGGTCATGTCTTCTGCTCACAAAATGTAGTATGGTTTCTTTAATGCTAATTGTTCAGTACTTCTCAGTTGTACGTCTCCTCTGAAATGTGTTACCTGCCATGGCATAGCACCCTTTAAGGCTAGACTGGGCTTTGGTCTACTTGTTGGTCACGTTGGACTTGATCTTAAAGGGCGTTAAGAACTCTCGCCCTCATGGAGTTTTATTTGCTGTCAGGGTACTGGGGCCGGTTCGCTTCATGTGATTTGCAGTATTGGAGCCTTAAAGGCGTGTCACTTTTGACACATTCAAATTCTACTGTGGTA
>NW_005841881.1:4388320-4398652 GCF_000455745.1 Alligator sinensis | reverse complement strand
TTCCCTGGCAGGTCTCACCAATCCAATTATTAACTGGGACCCCCCAGTTTAGTTCACAAGTTCTGATGAGATCATAGCACTAGGTGCTGTGACAGTGAAATTTGCACTTCCTTTAAAATAGCAACAGGACCCAAGTGGTTTTATTAATGAGCACATAAAAAGAAATGCAGCTTAAATTGTATATGTGACTGCCTCTTTCTTTTTATTGCATAGTAATCTTAGTTTATAGATTTTGCTTCTTTTAAATCACCTGTTAGGAAGGGAAGCAACATGGTGAGGAGATCTTGAGGCTTAAAAGATTGTCATTAAAGCCACTGTGCTGTATTTAGTTATTTATTTCTTCCTCAGAATGATCTGATCAATAACAGAACAAAATCAAACACAACTCCCTCTCCTCTAAGGAAGAAAAGACAAGCTAAATAAAGATGTCCAGGAGAAAATGCCAGGAAACGACATATTGATTTCCAGCAAGGAGCAAAGTGTAAATGAAAAATATTCTTCTGACACAGTTATTAAGTGCAGGGCTAACTTGTGAGGAAAGAGCCTATTTACTCTCACTAGAAGCTGAGTCTTAAAAGGGCAGCTCATGCAGCTTGGACCATCTGCATCTCCAACTCTCTGAAATATAGCCTTCCCCTTGTTAATTTAATAAAACTTTGAACTGAGACTTTAATTGAAACGTCTCAAAGTATTTGAAGGGGCTAACAACATGCCCAGGAGAGAGAGAAATAATTCTCATCCCATTTTCTAGATGGGTAAACAGATAGGGAGGTGAAGTGACGTGCCCGAGGTCATACAGCAAATCTATGCCAGAGGCAGGAAGATCAAGCCCAGCAGGCTGACTCCTGGTGTTCTGCTGTAATTGGTAGATGGCACTATCTGCTTTACAGAAGAGGTTGTAACCTGTGCTACTCAGGGCAGTCAGTTATTTTGCTTTGGATGGTGGAAATTAAGGCACTTTTAAAGCCTGCTAGAAAGGCTTCACGTGGCATAGGCTGTTCTCTGCCCTTCCTTCTCCCCATTCCCCCCTGCCTCTCCCTCCACCGCCCCTTGGGGAATCTCTTCAGTGAGAATTAGGAGACACTTTCCAAATAGTTCTGGCTAAAGGTTTTCAAAAAGAGGTACCCTAAAGTTAGGTTTCTAAATAGGTTGCTTGCTTGTCAAAAGTTCTGTGCCCCCAGCAAATTAAATCAACTTCGCTGGAATGTTGGCGGAGGCTTAGCACTTTTGAAAAACTGGCTGCTTGTCTGCACATCTCTGTTTATTTTTATCTGTGTTTTATATCAGTACTTAGTTGGCTATCCTTATGCACCCATATCTGACATATTGGCCATTGCCTAAAGCAGTGATTCTCAACCAGGGTGCTAGGGCTCCCCGGGGTGCCACGAGACCCATAGAAGGGTGGCTCAAGAAGTGTGAGGAGATAAGCAGATAAGGGTAGGCTCAGGCTCTATCTGCCTGGCTGCTCCCCTACTCCCACTGACTGGCCCCTCTTCCAGAAGGTAACCACCATAAAAATCAGTGTTTTGAAGTGTGTTGTCACTCTATTCACAGACATTATAGAGAAGAGCCTTGAGTCTAAAAAGGTTGACATTGACTTCCCTAGAACATGTGCACTGAGTCTGAGGAAGGGAAACTGATCTCACTTCACTCTCCAAGTGAACAAACTGGAAAAGAGGAAACAGATGGTATTAATTGATAAAAATTACATTATATTTTGAAAGCTCTTCCAACCCTGAGATGTTATTAGCACAGCATTCAGACAGCAACATTTAAAAATATATATGATTTGTTTGTCTTGAAGATCTTTCTTTAAAAGAAACTAAATTAATGCAGAGGAGGAGGGATTGGTTTAAAAGGGGGCGGGTGGGGACGGACCTCCTCCCTGGCATCAAAACTAAATCTGTTGGGTCTTAACCAAGAGTTGGTATTTTATACTTGAGCTCTGAACCCCTGACAGTCTCTGGGGGCTGCACTGAGGTCTTTACAATGGAAACGCTGACAAACTCAATCGCTTCATGAATTAGTGGGTACTGCTCTACTAGGAAAAGGGAGAAAATGGGGGCAGGGGGGAAGAGAGCGTGTGAATGTGAGAGAGAGATCGATAAACAGCCAATCTAGATTCCTGGAGGTGAGTTTTTATTTATTTATTTAGCTCCTAAATAATATGTAATTTCTTCAGGCCAAGAAATAAATTGAAAGGATTTAGAAGGATTTGCTTATCAGCAGAACACCACGTAGCATTACATTCCTCCTGCTTTTGGGAAGGTACATTGAAGTTTGGTTAAGCTGCTGTGGTTCAATACTCCTCTTTCCTCTGTCAGGGTGCCTTGAACAACAGACAGATTAATCCTCCCCACTTCTTTTCTCTCCCCTCAGTGCCCTCCCCCTCACAAACTCAGTTGTCCTTCCCACCCGCAGCAGATGGATGTAAAAGGCTTAAGGCAGCGAACACTGGGTTTTTTTCCTCGCCATTGTCTTTGCATGGCTTAAGGATCAGAACAAAAGTCCCTGGTACTTGGCACCAAAACTGGTCAAGAAGAGGCTGGCTTTACAGTCTTAATGAACTATTGATTCTATTGAAGCAGGCTTTGTGCTTCCAAAGGGCTAATTCAACTTTCAAGGTGCTTTTTAAGCAATATTGCCCATGATAGTGGGTTTGACATGCACAGGGACAGTGGGGTGGGGGAACAGCTTTTCTTCTTTAACTTAACTACGTAGTTTATTTAATTGCTTGTTTGCTGTGGTAATGACTGAATGGCTGATTTTGTTTCAGGGGTAGCTCTGTTCTGACGCCTACTTAATAACATAATCCAACAACAGATAGGTTTGCTTGTTTATGTCCAGCCAGGATCGCACAGACAGGAAATGTGTGGAGGCTGGGTTAATGTGGAAGAGTATATGCATGCTGGTTAAGGACTGGCTTCCAGCCAGTGAGGACCCACGACCTGTAAGAATGGATTTTTTTTCATACAGATAGACGTCTGGCAATGACATCTCTTTGCTTGAAGTGAAGTGTGAATAGTTCAGAATCTATGTTGGACAGCCTTACCACCTGCTTTTGAAATGGCAAAAGAAATGGATAAGGAGGTTTTATGGAACATTGTGATGACCATGATATAATCACCAGATTAGCTTGGACTGAGTTAGATTAAAGATAAAAGGGACAAAATACTATCCATTGGAGCCTGTACACTGATATTATTATATTCAGGGATGAATGACTTGTATAGCAGCTTTATCTCAGCACTGATGGCATTCAGCAGTCCCCTGGAGAGACTGTTCCAGTCTAATAGAACTCACTGTTAAGAATGTTTTCTTGACAGTCATCCAAAATTTCTAAATTTTCCTTTTCTTAATTTAATCCAATAGAGCACTCTAAATATTCCCTCTTCCTTCTTGATGTTTCTTACACCCTTGAACTACTGGTAAACATCTATCATGACCCCTTTAGTTTTTGTTAAGCCAAGCTCTGATGTTTAGTTTTGCCAAATTTGTCTCATCCATAAATCTCTCCAGTCCCTTCATCGTTGCAGTTGCTCTTCTCTGAATTCCATCCAATTTGTCTACGTCTTTCTGCATTGAAGTGTCTGAAGTGAGACACAGTGGGCTGTGTTCTCTGCTGTTGTAAATGGATGTAACTCCACTGACACCAATACCAGTTTTCATCAGTAGAGAGCTTGGCCCACTTGTTCTGGCTTCAGCCTCAGAGGAGCTGGAGAGAGAGGAACTATCAATCCCCTGTTTTTTGATATAGTGACTCTGCTGTGCATATAGAGCCCCACAACTGCAGCATCTTTTTCCATGCTGTATCATGTTACAAGCTGCGCATCTTAAGTATCCTTCTTTGGTCTGTTGCATATTACTTCCATTTAAATGCAGTAGCTTGAATTTGTCCCGGTTGAATCTCCCAGACATGCTATAACATAACCACTTCCCAGGCATTTAGTAAACAAAGATTAAATGGAGAAATGAGAATCAAATTAAAGGCACAAGGCATAGGCAGAACAAACTAGGATTCCCATTCTATAGAAACAGTTGTGAACAGTGTGTTAAGACTGTGCTTAAAGAGCCAACATCCAATCGACCAGGCCTCTTTTATGTGGTACTAGTGTATTATAGGAGAGATTAAGATACATATCCTCTGCTCAGTAATTTTGGCCAGGGTAGCAGGTATCCTGAGTCCTGTCATTTTCATGGAATATCATTACTTGTAGTCTGACACAGAGTTAGGAAGTACAACAGAATGGGAGTGAAAAGACATCCAAGTGACTGAATTCAGAAGTTTACTGCATTTGTAAGGAGAATGCTGATATTGGGTTTCAATTCAGCTCATAATAGAGATGGAAGGTGATGCAAAGTTGATATGAGTACAACCAAACTTCTCCAACAATTGCAAAAGTTTGGGTCTGAGGTTTTGGGTTGAGACTCTCTTACAATTAAATATAAACTGTGGTTCTCCATGCCACCAAGCTCTGTATTTCTAACTTGCTAACGTACTGAACGATGCATTTCAAATGCACTGCTGGAGTAGGAACAGGGTATGTGCTAGACTTAAAAGCCAGGCACCTAGGAGAACTTGATCCTACTTTATAGAGTGAAGCAACTGCCAAGAATGTACTGTAAAGAAGTTTGTCTGTTGGACTTGGAGGATATTTATGGGTCCTTCTCTTTTCTTTCTCACTAGGAATGAGAACACGATCATTCTCAGCTGTGTTATTTATAATTTCATAAAGCTGTTCTGTGGCAGGACTTATTTCATCCTGTGCTTAATCTCCATCAAATAATAGTACACCCAGGGAGCAAGATGACCAAAAAGTATTGTATTCTGGGTGCTGGGAGATTCAGAGCCTGCCACTTCGCATGGAACAAAGGGGCAAAGGTTGTGAATCTGAAGCATAAATTGGGACTTCAGGCTCTTAAAAAGGAAAGGAAAGGAAAGAAATTGTCTTGACCAGGCCTTGCTGTGCCATCCAGACTTTGCTCTCAATACTAGTGATATATAGTAATGAACAAAGATGCAAAACCATCACCAAGGCAAGATTGAAGAGGCTCTTGGAGTGAATAATTAGAAGGAGGTGATTACAGAAACAATAATTCATTGGAAGGAGTGAGGAGTCAGTTCTGTGAAATTGAGGGAATTTGAAGGTAAATATGGTCATAAATCCTCAAGGGTGGACTCTGAGTTTTGTGCTTTCTCCTGCCCAGGTTTTATTCCAAGGTAATTTCAATAAACACTGGAGAGAGGGAGAGGGAAAAATAATAATATAAATGCAATAAAAAATCTTTCAGGGAAGGAATAAAAAGGGTTCCTGCCAGAGAGAAATTTTATTGAAAGTTATTATAATACCTATCTTTAGTTTTATGGCCCTTAATACAGGGCCAAGTAATTTCAATGCTGGGATTAAAAAAAATGAAATACATATTTTAAAATATGATAGTGTGAATTATTCTTTTTAATATAGAATTTAGCTAATATAAAGGATAGGCAAATATTTTCTTTCTCTCCCTCTCCCAAATGAAAGCACAAACATAATTTTCTTTAGATTCGAGGGAAATATCTTGTTCATATCATTTGGACTATAAAGCCCTTATGGAGTAATTAGGCACCTGAAGCGGTTAGTGTGCAGTTGCCCATGGATGATAACACTTAGCACTTAACAACTTCTGAGCACTAGACCAGTGTTAACTAATTAATCCTCACAGTCCTCTTGAGACAGAGTTTAATCAGCCCCATTTTGCAAATGGGGAATGTGAAGCATAGACTGGTTAGATGATTTTTACAAATGATCAGTTGGTGGCAGCACGAGGGAAGAAAAAAGGAGTTCTTGGCAGTTTTGTGCTGCTCATTGTCCCCTAGAGTATGCTGTCTTCTGAATCCACAGGTGAAAACCATGCTGTCTTCAGAAGATGGTCTTATAGGGTGCCTATACACATACATTGAGGCTGCTCCAACATGCTGTAAAGCGCCCTGAACCCCTGAAGCATGTGTATAAATGCCCAAAGTGACTGTTCCCTGGTACAAGATTTATATTCCTATTTGCTCTGCTTTAATCTCTGGGAAGTTGCTACATCTTCTCACAGAAAGGCTAGAATCCTGCGAGGATGGCTCATGTTTTGGTATGTGAGCTGAAGGTTCATGGAAAGCAGCAGGTGCTGCCACTGGAAAATCAGATAGTGACTGAGAGAAGTAGAAAGCCCTGGGGGGAAAATTACAAGATGTTTTCCAGCAAGACTAGCGAGTTAATTAGTTTCTCCTGGCCTTCCTGGAGGTCTCAGTACTGACAATAGTTCTGGTAAAAAAATAAGCCAGTATTCTTTGTGTCTTATTCTGGAATCACAGGAGAAGAAAGGACGAGGGCACCAGGGAATTTGTGTGAGGGCTTTGGGAGCACTCTTGGAATACAGGAAAGTGCCACCAGTCACATTTAGCAGGAAAAATGGGGCCAGAGTTAGGCACTTCTCTACATTTTGCATATCAGGCTGCTCTTTGTGACCCTCTTTCCCAGCAAAAGAAGCCACGTCCCATGAATTATTTGAGTTGAGAACCTTTTCTCCATCAGGCATTTATCTAGGAGCATGTGTAGACTTTGAGCTGTTTTTTCAATTGGCTATGGAACTGAAAGATTAAAACACACCACTCCCACTGTCTTTGCATCGCTGTCTCACTCCAAACATATGCTGTGTTTCAGACTTCTTCATCTGTCAGCTTCTGCAAAGGACGGTGACAGCAATAAGAAAAAGCAGCTGTTCCAAGTGTTCTGCAGGAAAATGACTGAGCCATGTTGGCTGTTATAATGGATGTGATTCCATATTCATATCATTAAAGGTCCTCATAACTTCTCAGAGGTCTCTAGGTGTAACGTCTTCCCTGTGAACTTGTTAAATCTTCTAATTTGAGCAAAGACCTCCACAGAAAGCCTAGTGCTCTAAGAGTTGTGGTTCTTTGGTAGCTTCTGTACTTTCCTTGTAGTCCTTAGCAGTCCAGGTCAGAATTCTTCCAATTAAAAGTTTTCTTCCTTCTGAAACAGAAAACTTGAAATTAACAATCCTAAGTGTACGGGTGTCTGATATCTAAATCTTAATTACATTCCACCTAATTAGAAGTCCCCCTGCATATTCAATACAATGCTGTTTGCTTGATGTAGCAAATTATTTTATAACGTTGCAGTTAAAAAGGTGACGTGTTCCCCCAAGAGGCAGCTGCAGTTCAGGATTGGAGCATACCATTTCCCTGGGTATTGCTTCTATAATATCTTGGCATCCTTTGAGATAACCGATGTCATACAATACATCTACATGGCCAGAACATACATCTTGCATATCCCTCCCCTGGATGCCTCTTGCTGCACAGCCTGGCATTGAACCCACCTTTATATTTAGAGTGAGAAGTTAGCCCTAGGATTTCAACAGATTTCAGTCTTCCTTTGTTTTGCATGCCCAAGAGAAGCTGCCATTTTAGCTAAAGAAACAACTTTGATCCCCAGGTCAGCCAAGTTCCTCTTTACATACATGTTTCTTACATTTTTCTCTCTCTTAAACCATCTCAGGATGTCCTTAAAGTCCAGTGCAAAAAGGGTCCTGAGTAAAATTATGTCACCACAAGCCAGTTCCTAGGAAGCTCATTTCCATATTCAAAGAGAACATAATATGTAGATTAGACATGTTCAATCATCTCTTCAAATAACTAATCTTCTGATCCATTGTCTTAGAAAGTTTCATATAGTCCATCCCCCAGGTGCCACTGTAAGATATTGTCCTATAAAATGTTTTCTAGTGCTCTGCTGATCCAGTGCAAGTTTAAATGATTTGTGTGAGATGGCTCCCATTCCTTCCCATGCTTATAGATATTAAACTTTTATTTTCTACTTCTTAATTTCATCCTGTTGCTCTTACTTATAGTCCTTGACCAACCCTGACTCACTGAAATCAGAGTCAAAGGAATGTTGGTTTGGACCTAATATCAGGCATACCAGGCAGCAACAACTTAAAAGGGGCTTTTACTACACTAACAGGCAGAACAGCCATGTGCAGTTCACATGACAGATTCTCCTGATAAAAACCCTGCTTAGGAAATGATGAATGGAAGCAACCTGTGGACAGGGTAATGCTAGACAGTTGGATGTGCCTCACATTTGCCTGTGCTAGGCCCTGCCTATCACTCGGTTCAAAGAGCACGGGGAAGGGTGATATGTGTTTGCAGCAGAAGACAGAGAGGGCAAGGGTTTCCTGATACCAAGTCCAGCAGGCTCTGTGCTAAGTAGGCTAGATGTTCTGTACAGTTGGGTAAAGAACCTGGCACTGCCTGACCATTTGGGGGCTAGGGACAGACATTACACAGAAACCAGTTTAAGTGCACTGAACCTGGTTGAATGTAGGCTTAACTGATTTGGGTCAAACTGGTTTATGCAATGTCTGTCTCAGACCCCTTTCTGGTTTAAGATAAACCAGACTCCCCCAGCATCCCGGCATGCTCTCTGGGCTGGTCTGTCTGCTCCACAGCAGGGCTGGCCTCTCCTCTCTGCTCCCTGGCTGCAGCTCCAGCAGAGACTTGCAGGCACAGAGAATTTGCCTGGCTTCTCCCTGCTAAGCAGGGATTATTCCCCTACCCCTCTGCCTTACACAGACGGCTCAGCATTAACTAGCATATCACATGCTGGTTATAGTCCCTGATGTGGCAGACAACAAAGGCAGACAGGCTTTTTGGAGCTAATCAACAGGTTAATGTCCTTCCTTAGAAGAGCTGTTTACAAAGAACTCCATTAGTTAATGGAGAGCGGCTCTGTTTTCTTAATGGGTTGATAAACATTGAGTTAGGGGTGATAAACATTCCCTGGTGGGCAGCTCAGAAGTTGGGGAATAATAAGAGCATCCTGCCAGAGCCTGGCCATGCCCCACCCTCAGCACAGCCCTGTGGAAGTGAATGGAAGGCTGCTCTAGCACCCTACTCCTCCCCCCGCTTCTAGCTTGAGCCACTGCAGGCATGTGCCTGCGTTTCTAGAGTGAAAAGGGAATGTCTGTCCACTTCCAAATCAGTTCAAGCTTTGCAGGTTAGACTAACTTGTGAAGACTGAATCAATTCATGCTCAAGCTTTTTGACTGTCTGTCCCTATCACAGAAGTTTAGAGTAGCAAGGAAGGTAAAGGAGAGTTCCCTGTGAAAAGAAGACAGAGAATGAGTCTTTTTCTGGGACAAGGTACTGGGGTATTTGTAAAGGCCCGGAGGCCCCAGGATAAATATTTTCTCTACCTAAATCTCAATAAAATGTTCTGAGGGTCACTTTGCTTCCCTGGCGTGTCAGAGAGGTGAGTAGCAATTCATGGCAGCCCCAGCAAGGGGTTTTGTTTATAAATCCTTTCACTGATGCAGTTGCTCTGTCTAATGGGCAGTGTTCTGCTACACATGAGGGAAGGACAGGGGAGAGAGACAGCAGGAGCCAGAGGTTGAGCTGATGCTGCTGAGCCAGGGTAATTCTGTACTGTCTGCAGGAATGTTATAACCTGTGTCCAGAGGCTGCCACAGACTTTCCCTAATGGTCCACATTACCAATTCAACTAATTGCAGCAATTACAAGAAGGAGTTGCTGCTGGGGAGAGACGCCATTACACTTCTCCCTAGCACACCGCAGTACATGCTGCTCGTTAATTAGACAAGCAGCAAAAAAAATACCAGCTGGAAACTGCAAGTAATGCACTGAAACTCAAAGGGCCAGAGACATTGTTCGTTTGGCTCAAGCGTTAAAGTGGCAGACCTTCTAGCCTGCTGGCTATACTACATCCATTACACTAAGACATTAAGACTCCACTCTATGTTTAGCAACCAAACAGGTTTTGTTCTGTGTGGACGTACCTGAAACATTCAGCAAAACCATTGTACCTAGGTCACTTAGCACTGCAGCAGCACATCTGGTCTGTCTTGGTATACATGAAATATAACCCACTGCAACAGGTACAGGTGCCCTCAGTCTGGGTACAAATGATGCGTAGCTGCCTAGTATGCTTGGTTTTTTGGTTGTGGGGAGGCAGGGGAGAGTTGCTGGGAGAGAAAAAGAAGGGAGCAGTACTTTCAGCTAAACAGGAAGTGCCTGTTACCTGAATGTGTCTGGTATGTTTGCCCGTGCAATTAATACATTCAGCCTGTATGTGACTAGTATGTTGACATGTTCAACACATGGCATGTGTGCCTTTGCTTTGAGGCAATATTGTATTTGCAAAACAACAGTCAGCATTTTAAGTAAACGTGCCTGGTTCTTTTGACTGTATCTGGGTCAGCTGAGCATGTGTTTTACTCAGATGTTCCTAGTACATTCAGTAGCACAGCACACACAGGTTA
>NW_005841881.1:4360079-4388289 GCF_000455745.1 Alligator sinensis | reverse complement strand
AATATTGTGCCTATACCTACCTGAAATATTCAGCAGCACAGCACAAGGATTGTACATGATATAATAGATTCCAGCACTATGGAGGTGCATTTGCATAGATATACCTGGAATGTTGGGCAGCCGATAAGCATTTTAAAATATGAAACTTAAAACATGTCTGAAGGGGTAAGCTGCCTCTGTTCCAGCCTCTGCAATACCAGTCATCTTAATACTTTCCCCCCCCCTTTTTTTCCCTCTTCTTTGCTTCTTCCTTTCATGTGCCAGACAACAGATGACATTGTTTCATCAGCTGAATGTTCCAGCGATGATGAGGACTTCATTGAATGTGAACCAAGCACAGGTAAGACAGGTCAGTCTCATTTTGCTTGCTTTCTTATTTCATTTGCAAAAAACAATACATACATATATATATATGTGTGTGAATGTATACATATATATTCCTATATATGTATATGTAATATGTGTATGTGTGTATATATATATATATATATATATATATATATATATACACATACTGTATATAAAATACAGACGTATACAGCCAAGCATCCGATCCCATGGAGTTGGCACTGAAAAAACCGAAATGTAATCACTTCTCAGTTAATGTAAAGCTGGCTTCACGGGAGGCCAAACATCCTGGAACCAGCCCATGATTAATTAAGAGTTAACAGTTGTGCTACAGATTTGTAGCAGTTATTGTGCTGGCTCATTTGGGGAGGAAAAATTGCTGTTATCCAAAGCAGACATTAAAGGTTTAGAAAGGAGATAGGGGAATGCTTGAGAGAGAGCGAGAGAGAGAGCAAGAGAGAGAGAGAGAAGAAGCAGCTAAAGTGGAGCAATAATGAATTGTCAATATTGTTTAATCCTCATTAATTGTTCTGAGGATGTGCCGCAAGAGTACATTTGTCCATGGGATTTGAATGCAGTTAACATGGTAAAATATTTATACTAATTTTGTTCCCTGTGTGTCCAGAAAACTTGGGGAGCACTAAAGCATAGTGAATGCAAAATTAGTATTAAGCCCTGCCATGTTATCTGCAGTGATGCTTCAAAATGTATCCACTGAAGAGTCAACTGGACTGTAGCCTTTTGAAACTGACTCAACTTCTCCTTTTCAACCCAGATACATTTTGATGGTTTGATGGCTTTTCTTTCTGGTGAGATATATATGATGTGTTATCCAGCAGGCAACTGTGATCTATTTTATTTCTCACAGACTTTCTCAAGTCTTCTTTTTGAGGCTTGCCATGAGTTAAGCATTTATATAATAGAGAACAGATATCATCGAATTTCTGTGTACATAAAAAATGGAGTTTGATTAGACTCTTATGTCCTTAAAGGTGAAACACATAAATAGTTTGTTTAGTTTATTGTTTTTGTTTTGCTTTGTTTGTTCTTACTTTGGTTTATTTTTTTTCAAGTTATTTTTCTTTCTGCTAAAAAACCCCCCATAAAATGTTCTGTTCATAGTTTCTTGAAGCTTTTTGATTAATACAATAATAACAATAAAAGTCACCCAAAGCTAGTGCTTTCATATTTCTTATCCACCCTTCATATTTTGCCTGCATTTTTGTGTAGAACTTGGTCCTTCAATAGCTTCAAATTGCTTTGCACTGTAGCTGGGAAATTCCACAGTGAAACAGGAACAAGGAAGCAGGAAATGCTTTAATAGACAGGCAGATACTAGCAAATGACATGGCCTCTGCCCTCTCCATCCTTTCAGATCAGTGTAAAGGTCTTTGCATACAAGCTATACAAGTAAGTTGTTGAAAACTATGCCTTTAGCAGCTACTTCCATGATGATGAATTGTGCTGTGGAGACATCAGTGAATGACTCAAGCCTCAAGGAGCAAGCTGCTAAGAAAAATTGCTTAGGGCAATGTTTTCATAAAGGACCTATGTGACTTAGGCCCTGACATGCTACATTTATTGTGCAATAACTAGTTAATTGCCAAAAAAAATTGGGTATCTAGTAAGGAACTGTTGATCCTCTGGATCATGGTGTACATGTAACAAGTCTAGTCAAGTGCTTGATGAATCCATTTGTGGCTGACACACCCAATTTGAGAGCAACACAGCTTGCTACAAGTTTCATAGAACCATATGTTGCCTGAGTTGGAGTCCAAGTTTACAGCACATTGCTTTCTTCTTTCTCACTTTGCTTCCATCCTCTGGATCAAAGCAGCTTTGTATTATGCTGCACCCAGTGCCAGAAGTTCTCTCTAGATCGTACAGGATTCTACATGCTCCTCTCAGCTTTCTACATTGATGCTGAATGACTTCATATAATTTTTGTATACATTGTGGTACTGCCATAAAGGGCAACCCTGCTTTCTAGAGCCATTTCAAATCTTGCTGTACAAAATATTCATGAGGATACAGTCTCCTCCCATTCTCCTGTCGTGGCCAAGCCATAACAACCGCCTCCTTCTGATCGTGGTTTCTTTGTGTGTCAGTCCTGCAAGACAAGGTTCTTTGGGTGAATCTGATATCTTTTAATAGACCAACTTAAATAGTTGGAAAACAATTATTAAGCCTGCAAAGTATTTATTTACAGGCCAAGTAATCATTGCAACTTAAAATTGGCCAGCCAGGCAAAAAAGTTGTCAGCCAGCCACAAAGATGTTGCTCAAAAAAATGTAGAACCTTTTTGTGGCTGCTTTGTATCAAGCTTTAATTTGAATGTATAGGATGTCACACACAGGGTGTTAGTCTTTGGTTGGACCCTCCAGCATTCCAGGGTAGATTGCCCTCTCTCCTCACCCCCTTCCTGCAAGGGAATTGCTTGTGACTTAGGCTGAACTCTCCTTCCCCAGGGTGCCTCAGCATATATCATGACTTATCATGCCTCTTCCCTTTCCCCAACCAGCCTTCAAAGCTGCTTCTTTAAGGTGCCATTCTCACTCCATGAGAAACAGAGTATAAGCAGATATTCAGCATGATATACTTTACTTACACACAGTTGTAATCTAAGGCAGGGATGGTTGGAATTTTTTTGGTTTGGAAAGCATGTACACAAGCACCTCGTAAGGTGTTCCAGGAGAGTTTAAGCTCTGCTGCTTTTGCCCCCAACCCTTCACATCGGCTTCCTCTACTCCGTGCAAGACTTAGGGGAACAGCTTCTTCACCCAGGGGAGAGGTCAGAGCTTGCTTCCAATGCCTTGTTTTTGAAAATCCCACCATGGACCTAGCTTTATCTTCAGGTCCCTAAATACCTTTACATATCTGGCCTTTAGGTCCCGTGGACAGTCAATAGAACTTAGGTTCTTAAATCAATTGAAGTGCTTTTTAAAATGTTGCTGAAATCCTCTTTTTCTGATACGCTTCATTAGTAAAATACATAACCCTTGCTAAATGCTTCACTGAACAGGGTATGATGACCCACTGGAGTTGATGGAGCCCCCTGGAATTAATATTGGCACTGAGCTGGAGCTGCCCAGACAGTGTATGAGTCATGGCCTGTGAGGTAGATTTTGCTGAACAAATCCACTTACATATTTTGAGTTAAGCCGTGCTCACAGAAGCACTTGTTTGCAAGGTCAATGGAGAGGAATGGTATAGAGAGCCTCTTTTCCTCTACATAAGCACCAATATTAAATCAAGCCATCAAGCCCTAGTGCTAGGAGAAGCAGATGGAGAATGCAGTGTCCATGCTTCCTGTCCATGCAGGTATGGTCAGTGCCTTCCATGATGATGGATCCCTGATGCAATCCTTCCTGCTTAACAGAACCCTGTTGTGGTGGGTGCATGGGGGAGGCCTCCATACTGTCCCTCTTCCCAACCTAGAAGGGCAGGCAAGCTCTTCTAGCTGCAGAACAGAATTACCCACCCTAGGTCAGAGGTATCTGGGAGCTACCATGGCTTGTCTCTTCGGTGGCCCAGAGAGAACACCCACAGCCAAAGTGCCTGGCTACTGAATGGTGCTGAAGTCCCCACGTCCATGAGCTGGATCCAGTGGTTCTGTGGTCCAGATTCAGCCTGCAAGCCATAGGTTACCAACACCCGAGCTAGAAGATTTGGCTGTTTGCAGGGATCTGTGGCTTTAATGGATACATTGGCAAGAGAAAAGAAGCCAATTGTTTCACTTGTATTTTCTAGTGTTTTTTATCAAGCTCTTTTATAGTTGCTTCCTCCTGTTCTGCTGACAGGTCAGTGTATTTTACACCACCTGTGGCTTTCCTGTTCAGTTTTGCAGCAAATTGGAAATTAAATGACTAACCCAGTTCAGGCTCCTTTTTGCTGCTCTGATAATGTGCAGTCTTAAAAGCCCTTGAGCTTGTGCCAAACACTAGGACTTGGCCTCACGTCACCCTCAAAGCTACGATGCAGTAACACAAAGGTGACTGAACTCCCTCTTGCAACTGTGAGATGCGATATGACACAGCTGTTCAATACCCAAGCACAGTGAGATAAGGCAAAGAGAGCGTTTCATCCTGAAAATTGAAGACTTTCCGGCCTCAGACAAGTCAGACGTAAATCCTCAGATCCAAATATATGCCTCTGGTTTTGGCACTGGGTCAGATCCTTCACCCCACCAAGATTCAGATTCTGGTTTCAGCATGCTTGAAAAAAAGCAGAAGAGTCAGCCACGAGATTGCTTCTATTTGGAGACAAAAATCTTGTAAGAACCTCCTGGCAGATTTTAGCTCCTTTGCCCTATAGCCTGATGCTTTCTTAAATCCAAATGCAAATCCCACTGTGCAGCTAATCTGAGTGTAGATAACTCTACTCTGCTTCCTTAAAGGAATATAATGGGTAAAAAAAGAAATAACCAAACTCAGCTGCAACCAGCATGGCAACTGAGTCCCTAATTTAAAACCCAATTTATAACCCTGAAAATTCTGTCCTGATTCTGATGTAGCTCAGAACCATCTTTTGTATAAATTCATATACCTAAGTGAGTGCACCTAAAAAGGGACAGCACCATAAATTAGTATAATAGGAAGCTTACCAAAAAGCATGTCAGAAAAGCCATTGTTGTTCTAACTGTAGATCCCTTTTGTATTCTGTGTAAAGTCTTAATGTAATATTAGTGGCCCCTGTGGCACTGAGGGCCCTCTGCCCAAGGAATGATGTCACCCACAATGGAGAGACCACCTCTCTCTCTAACATATCTCTCTCTCTCTCTCTCTTTCTGCATTAGGGATGAATTCCCCTTTTTTTAAACCCACATGGTTTACATTCCCAAGATCCACATGCACTCAGTATGGATTTTAAGCACATCAAAAGTCACAAGTGCCCAGGGCCAGGTTTTTGCTCTGGCTTGTCCTAGAGGATTTGGTGAAGTTCAATCTAGGTCTTGGTTCAGATTTCCAATATTTTCAAAGTTGGGTTCAGTGCCTTGAATTTAGAAAGAAGCATCTGTTGCACTGTTTTGATCACTCAGCTACAATCATGGATTGGATAATTTGTAAGGAAAAATCTCTGTTCACAGATGCCCTCAGACCTAGAAGGTATTTGCATGCCCCCAGTAAAAAAAAGGAGCAAACTTCAATGTGCCCCAAAACCAGCCCCCAGTGCCCTGAGGATTGCAGTTCTACTTGCCTTACAGCTGCTTCTCTAACCCAGCATCATTACCCTTTCCACAATTAAATATGTCCTTAGTCTTTAGCATAACCCTTGGGGACAGACTCATATTAAATGTGAAAAATTGGGCAGTCAGCTGGAACTGCAGCCGAACACGCTTAAGGTATTAGTCAAAACAGTGAGGCCACAGTTTTGCCAGTAAACCAAAACCCCATAAAATAATGTCTCAGGATAGTCCACAGCTAAGATTTAAACCTCTCAGGTCTATAGTTTGATATAGCTCATGGGTTTCTATCCAGTTTTGCTGCCAGCATTTAACTCTTACTAGACTGAATTTCTTAGACATTTTTTCCAAGAGGAATTTAGTCAGTATGTTCCATTCCTCCAAAAAGCTTAAAAAGATGAGGCTGACAGTCGAATCAGACAGCAAGCTTTTCCCAGGAGGGATTTCGTGTGGCAAACATGCAAGAGAAATGCTTTGTTTTTTGCTTTGTAATTCTGAAATGTAAAAGTACCTTTTTCTTTTGTGTGTGTGCAGTATGTATGCACCTACATACAACAAGAACATTCCTCTCTCTATGTATATACACATACACAACCACTCACTCACTCTTCTGCCTTATGAACCAGAATCAGGCAGCTTCCTCCAGTACCAATGTGCAAAGCCCTTACACTAGAAAGTATATCAAAGTCACTAGCTTTATTAGTAGGACATAAAGTCCCTTCCAGTAGAGACCTCCAAGGAACCAGCCCAATGCTTTTCATGCAGAGGGCTGGAGGGGAAGGAAGTAGTAGAGCTAGGGAAGCTAAGGGAAGTGCTGATTCAGCTCATCCCACCTGTGACCTGCACCACCCTGTTTCTCTGGAGCATCCAGTGGGATTTGAAAGTTGTCTTCTCCAAAGTCTATCTCCAGCAGGATCCCCAGGACACTTGTTTTGCTGCTGTCTCCTCCACTGACAAATCCTCTTAGCAGCAACCAGTCACTTCCTGGGTCAGGAAAAGTGAATGTTACCTTGCTTCCATCTTTGGAGCCAACATCCCCCCTACTTAAATGCCTGTGCATCCATAGAATCATAGAAACTTAGGGTTGGAAGGGACTTCAGGAGGTCATTCAGTCCAATCCCCTGCTCAAAGCAGGACCAGCCCCAACTAGATCATCTCAGCCAAAGCTTTGTCTAGCGGGTTTTGAAATCCCCCAAGGATGGAGCTTCCACCACCTCTCTGGGTAACCTATTTCAGTGTTTTACTACCCTCCAAGTGAGAAAAACCTTCTTAATATCTAACCTAAATTTCCCTTGCTGCAACTTGAGACTACTGCTCCTTGTTCTGTCATCTGCCACCACTGAGAACAGCTTAGCTCCATCCTCTTTAAAACCCCACTTCAGGTAGTTGAAGACAGCAATTAAGTCTCTTCTCAGTCTCCTCTTCTCTAGACTAAATAAGCCCAGTTCCCTCAGTCTTTCATCACAAGTCATGTGCTCCAGCCCCCTGACCATTTTTCTCACCCTTCACTGGACTCTCTCCAATTTGTCCACATCCTTTCTATAGTGGAGGGCCCAAAACTGAACACAGTACTCCAGATGTGTCCTCGCCAGTTCTGAAGAGAGAGGAAGAATCACTTCCCTTGACCTGCTGGCAACGTATCTACCAATGCAGCCCAGTATGCCATTAGCCTTCTTGGCAACTAGGGCACACTGCTGGCTCATATTCAGCTTATTAGTGTCCACTGTAACCCCCAGGTCCTTTTCTGCAGAGCTGCTGCCCAGCCAGTCAGCCCCAGCCGGTACCGGTGCGTGGGATTGTTCCTTCCTCAGTGCAGAACTTTGCACTTGGCCTGGTTGAACTTCATGAGATTCCTTTTGGCCCAATCCTCCAATTTGTCTAGGTCACTCTGAAGATACAGCTGAGGAACAGGCTCTCTCAGGAAATTATGATTTTTCACCAATTTCTCTCTCTCTGAATCGGACAGAGAACAAAAATTCTTGAAATTTCCCACAAACTGGAAATTCCAGCAAGCACCTAATATAGTGCCTCCACAATGAAATAGGTTCCCTGGACCCTGCAGCTGCCAGGAAAATTGATATTCTTGTCAGTTTTACTGCTAGCACCACCAGTAAAGCTGACAAGAACGTTAGCTTCACTGAGCAGGCTGTGTAGCTCCCTGACAGCCTTGTTGGTGCAGTGCTGCACAGGCACTGACCCTGGGACCTTGTCCCTGAACTTGGAGTCTCCACATCCCAGTTCTGCAGCTGGGAACCTGAAAGCTCCGAGTCCTGGATGCAGCCAGGGTTCTTGGAGCTTTTGGGATCCCTGCTCTGAAGCTAAACGCCAGGCCCTGGTTACAGCTGGGGTTCCCACAGCTTTTAGGCTCCTGGTTCCAAGATAGTGTCTGGGGAAGCCCAGGTGCAATTGTTGGAGCTGTGGGCCCTGCTAGGATGCTAGGATCTCCCATCCTTCCGGCAGTCTATCAGTGAGTCTGCCCCAGCGCCAAGGAACCTGTTTTCTCACTACCTGGGTATCTCCAGAGCTGAAGACTTGGCTTCCATCAGAATCCTCTGAGAGAAAGCTTCTCAAACCTGGTATGTATAAACAATACACTTCAGGCTTAACAAATTGGTGTTTTCCACACAGTTGTGTTCCATCTGGACATTTCCATCCAGCTCTGCTCTGGGACATCCATTACTTTCAGTGTGGGAAGAGCTGGGCCCAAATGTGCTGTGTTGAACTCAGTACGTCAAGCACACCCAGCAAAAGGGAGCCAAACTGAGCGAAGCTTGAGAAACAGAAAAGACCCAAGGAAATCCTGACACGGGTCATTTTTTAAGCACAGATAATATCCTTTCCTCCTTGCCTCTGTTTCCAAACTACATTTCCATGGTTGTTATTTACATTGGCCAAAGTGAAATGGTATTGAGAGCTTAACTTCTTCCTCCTTCATCCACCAACTGGCTTGCAGGAAGAATACAAGATTAGGCTGTATGTATGAGGCCCTGAACTGTGGGACATCACCATGGGACAGAATTACAGGGGGTGATATATATTGCAAGAAGGACTGTTGATGGAAATTCCCAACTACAGATGTTGTTATGGTCAAACCAAAAGGAAAAGGCCAAGTTGTACTAATCAGTCATGCAGATGCCTTGTAGGATTTATTTCTGTTCTATTTTTATTTGGAGTTTGGTTTTCAGCATATTGATCCTTCTCCCCTACTAAGCCCCAAAACCCCCCCATAGGATTTTATTTCTATGTATACACTAAATACAGCATACATATATCCCTAGATATATGTATATGTACTGCAGTAATGCAAGACCAGTATCAGTGAACGCCCCTATCATCCAATCGCTTGTTTACACAGAAATTCATGCCCTTATCTAGCCCCAGCATCTGCTGACATGGACGGATGCATAATACTATTATTTCTTGGTGAACAAAACACGTTATTTTATTTTCCGTTGGAGGTTTTTTTTCCTTCCTTTCTTTTTTTTTTTTTTTTTTTTAAATCAATAGTTTCATCTACCACTTATCCTTGGGGAAGGGTGGGGCAGGGAGAATAAAAAAATTATACAGATATATCCATCGATATATACACATCCAGCTTTGTGTATCTATAGATAGATATATACATTGTATATATTTGAAGAACATTTTCTGTCGTTTCACCTCATCTTGTGCCGCATGAATTTTTGGTGATTGATATTTTGGTTTCCTTTGCTTATTGTTTATCTTTTTTGAATCACAATGGTGCCATATTGCTATTTTTTAATTTTTAAAACCATTGTTGTACATTTTTTATTTCTATTACTTGGAGTAACTCCAACAAAATAATGATTTAATCATCTCAAGAGCGAGATATAGATCGATCTGCAATTCAACAAAGGCAACAAAATCTTTTCTTGCCATCCTAAAAAAAAACAAAAAAAAAAAACAATTTTCCAGATTTAAACAAAGACATCCCAAGAAAGTTGTGTGCAAAAGAATGAAGATTCAACCCCCGCCCTCTTCTCTTTTTATTCTGCCTTTTCTTTCCTTACTTCCTTATTTTGCTTATGCACAAACCTTCTCTCTCCGGTCCCTTCCCTGTTTTTTTATATTTTTAATTAAAAAAAAAAAAAAGCCAGAAGGGAAAAAACAAAATCTTCCCCGCAAAGAAAGTGTTCCAACAATAAAGCATCTTCAAACTGCAGATGGCATAAAAAGAATTTTATTGCAAGTGCAGAATATCTGTTGTACCTTTTTTTATTTCTGGGTCAGTGTGAGATCATTTTTGTGGCATGCTGTAGTTTAGCTGATTAACTAACCATGGCCTTCATTAATCTATGCATGGGCTGTGATGATGCCATCTCGTGTTTCATCAGAGCTACGCATTCAGGCTAACCCAGCAAGTCTGTAGTGTATGATTTTGGGGGATATATTTTTAATTTTTATTTTTAGTTGAATTATAATTTCCTTTTCTTTCTGAACAAGTTGTGCCAATACCATTGGCTGCCTCTGCAGCCTCAGTGTTATATATATATTTTGTTTTGTTTTGTTCTTTGCTCTTTTTTATTTCTTGGTAGCAACTTTTGTCTTGTCTGTGTCCATCTGTCTTGTCAGTGTGTCTTGGAGTCCATTGTTCCAGTGTTGTTATGTGATTCTGTTCTCTGTTCGTAAGATGTTGTTCCCTCGCACTCTCTCACTCCCACCCCCCGTTCTCCTCCGTCCCTTCCAACCTTTCTTGGAGAGAATTCCACAAAGGGGCAAAAGGCTTTTATAGACATTCTCATTCTGAAAGCAGGGTTGCAGTGTGGAAGTCATAAACTGCCTGCATAACTTGTTAACAGAGACAAATTTTGCAGCTGGTAAAGTACTCACAAACCTTGTCATTTTCATTTCACTTCTAGAATTGTTTTATAGGACAGACACTAAAGTGGCTTCTTCACTTGAAAACAACTTTAAAAACAACTTCTCTACAGGCCAGCCCTTAACTGTAAGAACTTCTCTTATTAACCCACATAGAGCCAGCACACAGCTAGCTGAAGCAATTGAAACTATGTTAACTATAGAAGTGAGAGGTCTTTTTTAACATTACTGGGGAAAATGTGACACTCTGCACTTGTGATTTAATTTATTTGTATATGAATTTATTTCTGAAACCCACAGCTCCCAAGGCATGTATAGACAGAAAAGGGTCTCTAAAAATGGCACCTCTGTACTTCACAGATCAATCGATTCATAACTGTGCCATATCTGCTCTTCTAATTGACACCAAAAACTAATTATTTTTCTGTTGTTAGCTTGTGCATATCCAATCCAGCTCTGGGAGAGTCATCTGGAGTCTATTCCATCATGCACATCAGGAAAATGTTGTCAGTTTAGTTCCAATTTCTAAATCATTAGCACTGCAGTAATGTATAAGGCAAAAAAGGCCAAGATGGATTTCTTTCTGCCAGGTTGAGTTTGTGGCATTGATTATTAGAAAAATCATCCTTTTGCATGTAATGTAAGGCAATATCTGATCACCCAATTTCTTCTTCCATATGAGTTTTGTCATTCACTTGAATATGCAGATTTGGATTGGAGAGAGAATCAATTTGGAAAACTACCACTCCAATTTTATAATCGCACTCTAACTAGACTTTAGGGCAAACCTTGGTCAGCTGCTGCTCAAGCGGAAAGGAACTGGTATTCTCAGCTTATCAAACTTTGCTGCTTTTTCTTTGTTTTGTCTATTTTTGCTGGACTTACCCAGTTAGCTGAATGCTACATCTGATAACCAAAGTTAAGTCTGGTGCTCTACGATCAGAATGGAATCTGTAGGCAGGAGCTTACTTCATGAGTTAATCTCTATAGGGCTCCTATACACGCGCACGTTGGATTAAGCTCGAGTCTGCTGGCGTGGAAATTGACGCACTCCAGCAGCCTTCTGCGTCATGTGTATCAGCATTCCCGCTCATTTCCAAACTGAAAAAATGGAGTGGGGCACTTTGAAATAAAACACTTTCAATGGCTTTAATTCAGAGCACCCTGCCGCCTTTTATTCAGCACAGCCATGCATAGGGACGCTGATACATGATGTGCAAGCACTTTTAATTAGCACGATTCACTAACTAAAGCTCCCAGCGCCACCTCCCACACCACGTGTAAAAATGCAGGTGCTACCCTGCCCTGGCTTCTTCCAGGTGCAAGTTGCTAAGGAGCATTTCTGTGGCTGAGGTGAGGAGATATGTTAACTAGGAACAGATCAAAACCCAAACCTGAACAACCTAAAACTTTGGGAATATTGGTTGTAGGTTTGTATTTAGCCATGCAGATGACTCTTTAAAGATGAACAGGCCCAAGCTAGATGTCTCTTCATTAATTTTATGCTGGACAACAGCCAGCAGCTTGGACTGTTTCTTATCAGTGTCTTTTGAACTTGAAGGCCCATCTTTGGCTAGCTTTGTCAGTGGTAATGAAGGTCTCAGTGGATTAGGATTTCAGTTGCTGGCTTCAGCGAGCCCTTCCCATACTAAAGAGAGAAATGATACACAAGGAACAGAGAAGATATCCTCCTAGTTGTTATTCATGACCATGCAGGGGGCATTTTTAATGCCCAGACCCAGACATGGAGCCATATATCTCTGCTGTCCTGCAGGAAAGAATGGAATTCATTGAAGGGCATGTCAAATGTTGAGGTCACAGAACTGTTCTCACAAATGTGTAGTTCCGAAGAGCACAATGTAGTGTCTACCTAACAAGGGTGGCATTTCCCAAAAATGGGTGATGGTAGGATCCATTGAAAGTATAAGCATTACAGAGTTTAGATTAGTTGCTACTTATCAATATGTCATTTTGATGTCATATTGTGCAATAATTATTTTTTTTCCTATGAATATTAAATGTTCTATGTTCACTTAATTGAGAAGAAAACCATAAAATTATGGCATTTGACCTGGAAGATATTGAACAGGTCTTTAGGAACCAAAAACTATTCCAGTTTTAAAATTTGCTAGGTTTAGATTTTAAATCTCAACAGATTCTTTTTCCAACAACGAACTGTTTTTAATGTAAATAATTTGCATTATTGCATTTGCATTTATTGCAGGAGTTTATTGCATGTTGTTTAATTAAACCAATTGTTTATCTAGAATAGAAAAATTATTGGGCTTTTGTTCCACTTGCCTACTACTTGTAGGATTATGGCATAGGTGTTCAACCACACACTACTAACTTTAAGTCAAGTGGTAGCTGTTAATGAGACAGAACAATGTAAATTTTAGTTCCACTGGACTGCAAATTTCTGAGTGACTACAATGTTACTATAATGGCATAATGATGTATAAACACTAAAAATTCAGGGCATTGTCTCTTTGGCTGGACATTTGTTGCTGCTGCTTGCAGATGGCTGCTGTGCTTGCCTTCTGCAGTCATGGCTAGCTGGAGTTTAGCTCTCTGCTTCTTAAAGTGGTTTAAGATAAATCAAGTAGAAGAGGTGCTATATAAAATCCTGTTGTGTTCCACATAATCCAAGCTAAGCACATAAGTGGATGATACCTGAAACACTGTCTGCTTTCATTGTCTGTCTGGGAGGAGGAATTGCTGGCTTCTACTCCTTTGACATTTCACTGGACGGTGCAGAGTGTTGGTCAGTGGTTAAAGCAGGAGATGAGAAGTTGGGATTCCAGAATTCTTTTCACAGTTCTATTATTGATTCTTTCTGTGACCACACATCTATGTGCTTTTTTACATGCCTGTAAAATAGGGAAAATTAAATCACACTTGGGTACATGATCCAAGAGGACAAGGAGTTGAGATTTAATTAATTTACATTTTTAAATAGTCATTGGTGCCCAGTGCAAGATACTACAAAATAGCAGTAAAGTAACTTGTGCAGAGTAGTATAATTACTAGTGTATTAGTTCTAAGTAGTATTGCTGTAACTGGTAATGAATATCCCAAATCTGCTGTTACTGTCAGTTGCTATGGTTTCATATTGAAACAATGTTGTTCTGTGGATGCTGTATAATTGTATTAATAAGATCCAAACATCTGTAGGGGTAGCAGCAATTGGGAAGAAGGCAGTGACAGCAGTATGGCAAAAATAACGTGACTGGTTACCCATAGTTGTCCCTTTAGTCACACACAGAGCCAAGTCCTATTTTAAATGTGAACAATGACCAGAACTTTCTTTTCTAACCAGCTTCAGGAAGAACCAAAATCTATCCCCTCTCTAGATATTTAGTATTCAGTTTCTGCTTTCTGCTGGACAAGTATCTACCAGGGAGCAGAAGGAATCACAGTTCATATTGTGCTGTTTCAGGGGTACATTTCAAATCCTTGTCTCCAAAACAACTAAAGCAGAATCTCTCTCTCATCTTGGTTTTAAAAAAATCCAGCAGTCCCCTTCCTCCTCTCCCCCCGCCTTTATTAAAATGCAAAGAAATCAAGGGGAGGAGAAGATGATCATCAAACATAGGCCTGATATTAACTAGATTCGTTTGGGAGGTTTCTGTTAATCAGAGACCCTTTAGTTAAATATGAAGGCTAGGTACAGACAGTCAAAAAGCCTGAGGCTGAATTGATTCAGTCTTTGCAGGTTAGTCTAAACTGCAGAGATTAAAATAAAACAGAAGTGAAAAGACATTTACCTTTGATTCAGGAAATGCAGCCACGTGCCTACAGCAGCTCAGACCAGAAGCTGAAGGGTAATAGAGCATGACTCTCTTGCTGTGTGTTCACTTCCTCTCCCTGCTGCCCCGGAGGATTTACAGTCCAGACTTCCAACAACAGGACTCTGCAGGGTTACTCATCACTTCCTCTTCCTGGTTCCAGGTGTCTCTGGGATTTGTAGTCCACAGCTGCAGCCAGCAGTAAGTTTGAGCAAAGGAATGGGGTGTTTAACCCCCCTCCCTGGCCCCAGACCCCAGCTGGGGTTTGTCTGGGGGAGCAGTCCCTCTTCTTCCCCATGCAACCTGGGCTGCATCCCCAACTGGGCTTGCCCCCCACTTCCCCTTGTCAGCCAGCCCTCACTGCTCCAGCTAGGGAGCAGAGGGGTGGGGCCAGCCCCCCTCTCTGGAGCAGATAGTACAGCCCAGTCCAGAGCTGGAAAGCACGTTGGGATGCTGGGGCACTCTGATTTAATTTGAACGAGGAAGGGGTCTGAAAAAGGAAGTTTCATAAAGTAGTTTGACCCAAATCAGTTAAGTCTGATACTACATTCAGTCAGGTGTATGCCGCACCCCCTGAATGAGCTGTGCACACTAGCATTTATCGGCGGCATCAGGCCAATTTCTGATCCAGCCAATTTTCTTTATATCGGTGCTGATCTAATGCACCTCTATATAAATGTCCTGATATCATTTTTGTTGGGTTCAGAGTAGCCTTTCCAAAGGGTAAAGGTTCACAAATTTCATTCTGACCAAGATCAGATTTACTAAGCATGTAAGAATAAACATAATATGAGCAAAAAGTGAAATAAAGCACACAGATGAAGAGATTTTCAGCTCAATTTCTCAAAAAATAACAGAGAAGGTTTATTTTTCATATTACCAAATTCTGTGATTTCTGTTTGTCCTCTGTCTCATAAGATTAATGAATAGCACAAGTGATGCATATGGAATTTCTCTGTCTGTACAAAATTGGCACATCATGCATATCTGATTATAACAGTACATGCTTACGGGCATGTGTTGTTATTTTCCAAGTATTAAAAATCAGTTACTATCATTTTTCTAGATCTATACTCATGTTGTCAAGAGTTCCAAAAAAGCAGGCAGTAGCCAAAAAAATTCAAACTTTTTTTCATCGGGGTTTATCCTAGTATAATGTTAATTCAAATACCACTGTTTCCCCTTGAGTGATTTCCTAGCGGAAATTTAAACTATCATTTCATAACACTTGAGTAAATAAATGGTGTGACTGGACCACCTTAGATGGGATCGACCGCCTGTATTAAACTACTCCACTGCCACAGAATTTGTTGCTGCATTTGCCCTTTGATCTGAATTTTGTTTCAGAAGCTTCACTTTTTTCAGTGCGACTTCCCTGACTTTTGAGATTTCCTGATTTATGGCACATGTAAATCAGAATAAAGCTCAGGATCGACACAGGCTGCAGCCACCTTGCTCAAACTTGTCTTCAGACCTCTTTACAAGCATTATTTCTGAACTGCAGGCCATGAGTGCTGACACATTCTGGCAATCCCTCTGGATTCTTTGCTTGTGTTATCAAGCTGACAGATATCTAAATGACTAAGATACGATATTTTCATCCTGCTGGGACTAGCTTTTTATCCCTGTTAGCTTTGATTTTCAGCTTCATAAAGTAGATGGGAGAAGAAGACAGAATACCCAGTGACACAACACATTCAGTCAAAAGAAGAGAGAGAGAGAGAGGCGGCACATGGTTTGGGGAAAAATCTTTTTGCATCACCAGGAAATGCATCTATATTGGTATTTTAATATCTAGGCTAACTGATTACCTAATGTAAGAAAAGAAGAAGCTATCCTGTTTCCTGAAGATAAATACCCCTCTCCCTGTACCTGCCAAAAGATTATGGAAATGTGTTGCTCAAGGGAAAACATACCAAGCACATACACAAATACAACTGTTTTTAACTCTCAGTTTGTTACAAATAGGCTGTGTTCTGGGCTTTGCTTTGGTTTGGTCAGCCTACTTGGACATAAAAGCACTCTGGATGATAGAAATCCAAGGACATGGGCATGCACAAGCTACAAGCACCTCCAGTGGTGACCCAGTAGGGCAAAGAATGCCTCATGACTAGCTGACTAGGCTTTGGAGACTGAGGGCATTTATACACGTACTTTTGTCTGCTCCATTGTGCTGGAAATCCAGCATGTCAGAGCAGACTTGATTAATTGCTTCTGCAGAGCACACACTGACACTCCCAGTGCTGCGTCGCATGCATTTGTATAAATGGTGAAATGCGTGTCAGCGCTAAGAAAATGGTGGTAGTTGAAACAGAAACGCCTTCAATGTGTTGTAATTCAAAAGCACACTGCTATTTTCTCAGCGCTGATGTGTATGTTGCCATTTATACAAATGCATGCAATGCAGTGCTGGACGCTTTTAAAAGCTCCTAGTGCTGCATCGTATGCATGTGTACAAATGCCCTGAGGTTCCAAATAAGCATGTGTAGGTTTGCCTTATCTTAGAGTTCACCCTGAGAGAGTCTGAAGGACAGCAGAAGAGTCCAGAACACTAACAGCACTAAAGAGGTACTGCTGAGGTTGTTGGACTTTAAAATTACCTTAGTGAAAGGCTGTCCAACTTCAAATCTGCTGGGGGCTGCACGCCCTATGGGCCATACCAGTGGATGCTATATGCTATGTGGGAATGCATGGTGCCCTCTCTCTCCTCCCCACCGCTGCACTGCACGGGTGGGTGTTCCAGTCTCATCTTGAGCTCCCCAGCTCCCTGCTGCACCATGCTGTATAGATGCCCTGGACTATAGACTAACCCAGTATTGTGGACTGTAGTGCCTCACCCCCATATGTGGTGACACAAAGTGGAAAGCAGAAGAGTGGAAAACCCAGGGGCCCCAGCTTCTGCAGCAGCACAAGTGATGGCAGGAAGTGGTAGCTGAGTGGGAGCCTGGGAGCTGCAAATGAACTCCTTGCAGGCTGCATGTAGCCCATAGGCCATCAGTTGGACAGTGCTGCCATATTACATACATGGAAGCAGGGGTATAGAGCACTTCTCTCAGACTAGTGTAAATCAGGAGTAACTTAATAAGATGTCAGTGTGTTTGCACCATCTTAAAAAGCAGCGTAACAGTACTAGTAGTCCAGAATAGGCCAGTAGCCTGTTTATCCCCATACCAAGTCTCCAAGAAAAGCTAGCAACAAACAATTTTGAATTCTACCTTCATCTGTAGTCTTTGCAAATCACAAGCTATCAAAGCTTGCAATCCTTTAACCACCTTGCCTTCAATGTACATCTCACTCTTCTGCATTTCAGATCCAGTCTGTTAGCCACAAGAACTGAAATCAGTGCTTTATCCCATTGGAGCTGGGATTCTGAGCTCTCAAGTAGTATAAGACCTAATTTTAATGGCAAGTGAGCAACTAGATAACAAAATCATGCCATATTTGAAGTAGGGGATAAAAATAAGACAGTAATTAAACTGGCCTTAGAAATTTCAGGTGCTATGTAGCTTGCTAGATTCTATTTTCTCTATTTCATTGTACTATTGAATATTGTCTTCATAAAACCTTGTGAGAGGCCTGCAGGAAAAAATAGTTTTTATATTCCTGTAGTGGTTCTCAGGCAGGAGAATCTGAGAATCTAAGCAAATCTACCAGTGGGATGTTCACAAGATAAGGGCTGTAGGTTATGTCTATGCTACACTACCCAGTCCAGAGTGCGAAGGGATTTTACATTGACAAGGCTGCAGTTTACTGTGCACTGGAATTAAGCATGTGGTAAGAAACCATAAACAGTTTTAACTAGTCTAAGAACCTTTTCATCTTCAAGTTGTTCACTTTTCACTTTCTAAACAGTTGTGAACCTATAATATAACTTGTTCTCTAGTTAATGTGGAGATTTTCAAGATAAGCAAAAGAAATCTGAATTTTAATTTTTAAAAGTCTAAAAAAATCCGTTTTCAGTCCTTTTTTACACATTTTACAGAGACGCTGGAAAGAACAAGACACTGATTATTATTTCCTTTTGTAGGATCACCTTAAATTGGTGCAATTTACAAAGTACCAATCTCCAACATAGAGTCCATTAAAATTACACAGCTCTTGTCTGCATTTGGCCCAGTATATGTAGCATGGGGAACAATGTGACTCAGGATTCCTGTGTTCTTTTTCCAAGAGTGCTGCCCAAATCTTGGGCATGTCTCATAGCTGTTTTTCATGTAAAATAAGTATAATAATGCTAATTACAAGCCTTACGGAAGCCTGAATTATGCAGGTTGTCAAGCAATGGAATAGGCTACCTAGAGAAGATGTGGAATTTCCATCCCTGAAATTTTCAAGAGTAGGTTAGACAGACACTTGGCTGGGATGGTTTAAGCAGGGATGATTCTACTTTGAGCATACATACTTTATTATATATTGAACATACATGTATAGTACCACAGAGACATCTATGGCACTGCACACCACACACACCACACATGCTGGTGTTACCCACACTGCTAATTTGCAGCATGGGTTGGAGAAAGGAGGAGGTTGACACCAGGATCTCCTTGTGGCAAAAGAACCCGCACCTAAAAAAAGTGGGGCCATGCATGTGGCAGCAGCACTCACCAGCCAGGCTCCCTGCTGCAGGATTGCTGCAGCTGTAGCCCCAAGAGGTCCCCAGGACCCCAGGTTGTCCCTGGGGGGGACAAGTAAGGGAGCATGTTGTCCCCAGCCTCCCCTGCAGCACATTGCCCCCAGCCTCCCCTACCCCACCCGAGGCAACGTGCCATATGCTAAAGCACATGTGCACGGGGGTTCCCCGGGGACAAGTAGTGGTGGCGCACACTGTGCCACTGGTCTTTGTCCCTGGGAAAATGCACATTCCCATTCATGAGGATATGCCCGCAAGGTTGCTTCCAGCCATTTTTTCCTATGATCTTGTGATCCTAAGTACTTTGAGAATCTTAAGTATAAAATGCTATAGAGAAGATGACACTGTAGTAGTATAGTTATTAGTTTTAGTATTTCTAGCAACATTCTCGCCTCTATATTGACCTTTTTAGTGGTGATGCATGGATCATTAATGTTCTGCAAAGAAAACTCTCTACTTCCTTCAGCATAGGGTGCATGTGCTTGTGTTGCAAATAAAAGGCATTTCAAATAGCAGTCCACGATGCAAAGCTAGGGAACTAGAACAAACCTGTTTAGGGATTTATGGGCAAATGCAGTACTAGGAAACTGAACCATGTCTGATCTCGTCTCCATACTCCAGTTTGAGCTACAATAATTGGAGATGGAAGGGGGAGGGGGGGACAGAGAACCTGAGTGATCCATTTCTACATGTTTCTGTAAATTCAGGCAGGTTTGACTCCAGGCATTGAGTACTCCTGGACATATAGTTGAATATGTAAGACCTAAAACAGATGTCTGTAACTCTCAACAGGGAGGTGGAAAAGGACCAGCTCCTGGCAAGGGTTTCAAGTCTGTTATCTCTGCAGGGGAAGTAGGGAGTGTCACGTAGCTGGAGGGATGATCAGGTGACTTGGCAGTGTGGCAGTGGAAATGGAAGGATTTGGCAGATGGTGGGTGAATATCTAGGTGTGTATTTGTGTGAGGGGGAAGTACTTTCCTGTATCAGCAGCATGGACAAGCGGCCAGGTTTCTCTTTGTGTCAGTAGTCCAGGGATTGAGTTCTGAAAAGAGGGGGTCATCCCAAAGCACAGAACCACATGCCACATCCCATACCTGGCTGGAGATAGCACTGAGCACAAAATGACAAATGAATTGTGATATGATAACTAAAGTTTTGTGGTTTGCCTAGAATTACCGATAGGAATCATATGTGTACTTTAAATTCAAGGGCCATGGAAGTGCAAGAAATTAGAGTGAAGTGATTTTTTTTTTCTTTTTGCAAAAGCCTTTATTTTGTAGAAAAATGCACATTGAGTTGGGTTGCAGCAGCCCCAGCAGGTAACTGGGGAGGGGGTGGGGGTGGCAGCCTGCCAGCCTGGGGCAGCTCCAACCAGGCTTAGTGTGCTGTGGAGGGGCTGGCTGTGGTATGAGAGTGCTTCAGTGCAGGGCTAGCTGGCAGGCAGCTCCTGTACTGAAGCATCCTCATCCTCCAGCTAGCTGGCTCAGTGTCTACACATGCACTGTGGCAGATGAAAAAAACTGCACAGCAGGGTAGGATTTGTATTTACAAGTCCTACCTTGTTGTGGCGTTTATTAGTTTCATGCCCCCAATAGAGGAGCATGTGTAGATGCTTGAGACGTATACTGCGCAGTTAATATCTCATGTAGATGCACCAAGGATATAGATTCTCCTGGATGAGAAGAGGCCTAGGACGTGCATGTCCTGTATCCTAGGCTTGTGCTCTAACCACTGAGAAGTTGGACTAAACAGCAGGGGAACCTCTTCCTCATCCTCCCTTGTACTTCCAGCAGGCATGCATGCACCTGGGGGTGATCCTGCTCTTCCGCAGGTGCAAATAGAATGTAAAATGTGTGTAAGTCCAAAGAATTGCAGTTATCTGGCTCTTTAATTTAGACATTTCCTTCCATTTCAGTTACAAAGGGTAAACCTTAAAAAAATGAAATCCAAAATGATACATTCTATTTTGTCCCACAAGTCCCAAACATCTTTTTTAAAGTTTTTCTGTCTCCAAAATTTTTAAAAAAATCTTTGAAATGGGCAACTTAAAACATTTGTTTTTATATTGTTTCAGAATTACTAGTGAACTAAAAACATCAGTTATTTGCTTACCTTTATCTTAAATAGCTACCCATAAATCAATGGTTGTTGGTTTTTTAACCCAAACACACAGTATTTCACATATTCTCAATCCTTTCCATTTCCAGGTGGATGGATCCAAATAGGATTCTGAAGAAACTATCAATGGCCCAAAGGGGATATTTTTCCCCACTTACCATATAGTTCAACATTTTCAAAGGAAAACAAAACAGGTGTGCCCACAGGCATTTATACATGCAACTGGGTATTGGATCACTCTGATCCCACACTTAGCTTGCCATTTATATATTCTACTATCCAAACTATGTGTGTAAATATTAATTTTTATAATTGCATGCACTATGCATATAATTTTCCATGAGTACAAATTCACGTCCTGCCTGAAAATATTATTAATAATTTCCAATATCAAAGAACTTAAAAAAAAAAACTACATAGGGTCACTCCCTCTTCTTTTCACTCTTCCATTCCTTTCCTCCCTTGACAGACTCTTTAGAAAATGAAACCTTTCTGTAGACTACTTGAGGTTCTCTTCCCCATAGAAAACGTCTGTCACCAACTCCACTGTGATTGTAGTAGTGAAATAAAACCTTTGATTTACTTTGTCAAAGGAGAGGGACTGGAACACACCAGCTTGTTCAGTTGTTACGTTCACAGCTTTTCATTATATTTTTTTAACAGTAACTGTAGGAGTAAAAGTCTATCCCTAAAGCTGTGTGATCTTTCCAGCAGATGCTATTTTCCATATCTATCAACTTTCCTTTGGAAAGAAAAAACAAACAAAAAGAAATTATTCTGGAGAGAGAGAAAAAAATCTCTAGGATGAAGGCAGTATTTTTAGAAACAGCTGGTAAAGCAAACTATGCATATGTTATGCCTGGAGCACATCTATCCTAACAACAGGATTGCTTCAAGATGAAAGCAGACACCAGTGCTTCTAGAATGCTGTTCCTCTGTCCACATGGGAAGACAAGGGAAACTTGACGAGGCCTTTTGATCCCCAGTTTGCTTTGCCTATCAAGTTGTTTGAGGAGTCATGTGCTGAAGAGTATAAAGTCATATAGAGTGAGTGGAAGAAACGTGTGGGTCAGTGTTAGGATAGGATAACAGTTAATGAAACCATTTGCGTCATTATGAAATCTATAGATTATTTTCCTCATATTGTTTTCCCTTTGTCTACCAATTGTTTCTAAATTTACAATGACTATATGAAACACCATTATGTACTGTCAGCTGATCCCTGAATAGAAAATCCCACAAGGTTCGTAAGTGGCCTCATCATGCCGTCAGCCATTGTAACTGTGACCCAGCAGTTTGCTAGTCTAATGCTCTCAGTTACAAAATTTTCTCTTAGCTTCTCTTCTGAGGGACAGTGGTTCAAATATAAGATGCCAGTTCCACTGGTTAAAATCCTGCAAGAGTTTGTGTCCCACAGATGAAGTGCCCGGGAGGGTTATATGATACATGCAAAATTCCCAAGGGAAGACTAGACTATATGCATGCCTCAAGTTGCTTTTTATCACCTTCCACAGCAATTCTCCCCAGACTTTAACTACCAGTAAGAATCATGTCATGGAAACCTGGGGTCCAGAAGAGGCAGGATAGCAGCTCAGTGAATTCAAACATTGTTTTAAAAAGAATCATCTTGTACCAGCTCCTGATTGCAATCATTCAGAGTCCTACTGGCTTGAGCTGAACGTATTCTCTTTGGACAAACCGACATGGAAGCAGTTTTTCTTCCCATGTGGTACTGGGATTTGATTCATCATGGCAGGCCTAACATTCATAAGTGCTTTTTAAAGGAATTTGGGCTGTTGGGAAAAAGGGTGAATGGCCTTGTTCCTCTTTTATTATAGCTATATTTGCACTTGTATTTTCAGCTTTTATTCAGCAGTCTCATAAAGCTTTCTGAATAGTAACAAATGAACTATCACAATTCCCCAGTGTGGAAAACTACTGTTATCCCTATTTCATATGTGGGTAGATCACAGCACAGAGAGTTTAAGCATTAGATTTACAAAAGAAATTATGTAGTGTATCACTAAGCATTGCAACACTCAGTTAGTCACCTAGACTCCCTATACAATGTGTGGGGAGGGCGAACAGCTTAAGAATGGGATCCAGAAAACCCAATACACTGAGTGGGAAGTTACCTAAACTAGACAACAGGAAATGCTGAGGAGAGGTATGTGACATCAGTCCTCCCCTCTCCAAGGCATATATGCCTTACTCTGGACTGCTGTAAAATACCTGTTACACAGAGTCACAAGGCTGAACTCTCTCCTGCGGTTAAGCACCTGCTTCAGTCCTTCTGCATGAACACAGAGGTCTTAGGAGTAGTGGTACTGATAGCCGCCCCCCCACCCCCCCAGCTTTTTCATTTAAGAGGTGAGTACTTAGAATATTCAACCAGGATGTGGCAGACATAGATTCGTGTCCCTTCTGTCTGCATAAAAGAAAGAGGGTATGTAGCCCAGTGGCTTGGGTACTCATTGGGAGTGGAGAGAACTACATTATATTCCCTTCTCTAAAGAATGTACAACTATTTTATTTTCACTGGAGAAGGGGCTGGAACATGAGTCTCCCAAGTGACTCCCTCAGCCACACGGCAGAAGTCATAATCACACAGTGTCTATCTCTCTGTGGCCCCATGAGGATTTGATGATGCCATGCCAGGTATAACGGGCATGTCCTAGAATGCCAGGAGTTCAGCATTCTCTTGTGAAATTCAGATTAAAAATCCCCTTGGTGAAAAGAATTAGTTTAACCAAGATCTCCCAAACTGAGGGGCTTTAACCACCAAGTTACTGGACCAAAGGGGGCATCACCACCCCTTCCTCAGCCATGCTTTGTTGGGTGCGGGGCAATCCAATATGTGTGCTCTAAAAATGTCTCCTGTTCAGGCCCTATAGGCAAGACTGGGGAAGAAAACCTGATTTGTGGGTCCCTGTGAGCCCTAGGTGACTACCTCCATGAGCATTGCTAACATTTTAGGTGTTCTGTCCATGCCCAGAAATAGACATTTAGATAGGTTGGGTTTTTAGGCAATGTTACTGCCAGAAAGTCAGAGACCTGTCACTTAGGTATCTCTAAGGTTAGGTAAATGTTGAGTGGAGACTTGGATGATGTTAATGTTGGGTTTATGCATGTACAGGGATGGGTAGGTGGCACCTGTGTGCTCAGGTCTTTTTGGCAGACAAGGTTCTTTGGGTGAATCAGATATCCTTTATTAGACCAACTTAAATAGTTGGAAAAAAAATATTTAAGCAAGCTTTCAGGTTTAAAACCCTTCATCAGGCTGAGGAAGTCTCTGCAGTTGGTGTGTGCTCTTCCTGGATGAAATGAATCGTAAAGAAGCCAGAGGCTGGGCTAGTATGCATACAAGATAGGCAGTCAGTGAAGATGTAAATTGAGGAGTCAGTGGGTGAGAGACAGGCTGGGTGCGGGGGAAGAAGGTGGATGAATGTAGCAGTTTAATAGTGGAGAGGTATCTGGGGAGTCAGATGTTAGGCAGGTTATGTGTCATAAATCCAATATCTATATTTTTAGTATCCAGGGGGTTGATGAAGTGAAGTTCAGAGGCTCGTATCTGAAAAGTGTTTTGTAAGTTTCCTTTGAAGATTAGAACTGAGAGATTGGAAAGAGAGAATGGTTTTCTTGTGAGAAACGTGCCACCACAGGTAGTTGGGTATTTTGGTCTTCGGTAGATTTCTGGTGTGCAGTTGTTGTTTGGTCTCTCCTACATATTTTCCATCGGGGCATTTGGTGCATCGGATGAGATATATTACATTTCTGCAGGTGCAGCTGTAAAATCCGGGAATGCTGATGGCTCTGTTGTGGGGTGTAGTAATTGTGGGGGTGGTGGAGATGTGTTGGCAGGTTTTGCATTTGTGTTCTGGGCCTGAGGAAGCTTGCTTCTGGTGATGAGGTTAGCGAGGTTCAGTGCTTGTTTGAAGGTTAGGATGGGTGGTTCTGGGAAGATCTCTTTAAGAATAGGGTCTCTTTCTAGTATGGGTTGCAATTGTTTGAGGATTTTCCGTATGGGTTCAAGGGAGGGGTGATATGTCATAACCAGTGGTGTGCGATTTGTGGGGGGGTTTCTTCTGTACTGCAGCAATTCTTCATGTGGTATCTGAGTGGCTCTTTCAAACATGCAATCTGTCTCTCTGGAGGAGTGTCCTTGTTGGTTGAAAGCCTTTTTAAGATTGGTGAGGTGGCAATCTTTTTGTGAAATTAGTTCTGTGCATGGTAGGTGCATGTCAGAGACAGGAATAAAAGCCCAGGAGTCGTTTACCATTGAACCAGACTATATGCTGTGTCTTCCCTTCCCTTTTGAACAAAATGTATTTTCTTCCTATGGACTCTTTGAATGTTCTGTCAGTTTTGGCTTCAGGATGGTCTCTTCAGGGAGATTCAGCTGCAGTAGCGGCATGACAGCTCTCACAATGGATTATTGCATTACAGCAATCTCACCATTCAAACAGGCTCTCAACAAAGGCAAAACAAGACAAACAAGCTTAAGTTGGAAATGCCCAATTAAGTTAGAAATTGTTCTGGAGATCAAGTAAAACACTGCTCATTGCTCTTTGTTGAGCTCCTTCCACTTTGTCAGGTTTTTGGGTTTTTTTCTGGTAATGAAGAGCCTAGAACTGAACATTTTATTTCTAGTACAGCAGTGACAGAGCTATATATAGAGGGACTGTTATCTCTCTTCTCCATAATAGTGATGTTTCTACATATGCAGCCCAAGTTCTGAAAGTAGTAGGAAAGCTAAATAAGCATAGGGAGCTAGTGCAGGGGGAAGAGATTCTTTGCATCAGAGGATTAAGGGATGACAAATGCAGTTTCTCTCTATAAAATCTGGGAAATTACAGCTCTGGAGTGCTGACTGCAGCACTGGAGAAGGTACTGGGACTGGAGATTATACAAGGGAGAATATATAAAATATATATGAGCCCAGGCCCCATATCAATTACAGAATAACCTTTGGCTTTAAATAGTACTAGGAAATAAATTGTCTAAGTAAATAAAGTATAGGCAACAATTCTACACTGGCCACTGGGACTCAATGATCTTCTTTATGTCCAAAACAATTTGGGTATTTTGTGATTTAACTGAAGGAAGTTAAGGACCTGATCCACCTTTCATTTACTTCTGGTGTAAATCACCCATCATTCAGTAGAAATCAGTGAAGTTACAGCAGTTTAAAACTGGTGCAAGTGAGCAAAGAATAAGGCCCTTGAGATGTATGCATTATGTAGTGTGCCAGACCTTAATGTCAGATCCAGTGTAGAGAATTTAAAATTCATTGCATCGCATGAAAATCATTCCATGCAGAGCGAATTCCTGAGAGACTGAAGTTAGATAGAAGGTTTAAAATCCAAACAGTACATCTCCCTTTCACCCCTCGCCTGCCGTTTATAAATATTCGCCAGCCCTGCTGTCCATTACGTTTTATACAGCTGAAACTGATTTCCATTTGGATTTGTTATGAGATGCAGTGTAGGTTATAAAGGAAGGAAGCAGACAGCACTTGGATTACCACTGCCATTTGGAGACGGTTGTAAATTAAATGTTTTAATGGCTAGCCAAAAAGCATTGTATGTGGATTCAGATTTAAATGTATGCATGTATAATTAACTAATATAGATACATGTGTGGCTGTTAAGGCTAGCAGCCTGATCCTGTACAGTGCTGAGTGCCTTCAGTTCCCACTGAGATTGCTGAACGTTGAGGGTGCTCAGCAACTGTAGGATTAGAGTTTGAGGTTGTATAGTTAGAAATAAGAAAAACATTGCTATGGGGAATTAGTCTTACCTGAGGTTTTCAGTTGAAAAGGACAGCGGCCAGATTCCTATATGGTGTAACAGAGGAGAATGGCTGTAGCAGCATCAACTCAGTGTTCAGCTTTCCTCAGCTATTGAGTCCAACAGCTTGTTTTGATTAAGGTGCATATCGTCTGCATAACTTACTGTATTTCATTACAATGCCCTGCTCCACTCCACATGCTCTGAATGTATAAGATATGCTTGATGGCTTTCTGAATTCAAGCAGCTTCTGCCCCTTAGTTTCTCTCCCAAGTATGGCAGGTGTATCTGTCCCCTGCACATTCAAATCACAGGAAAAGGAGAGATGAGGTTTGCCCATGTTTGCAGAGTATGTCCAGCATTATGCTTCTTTGCAGTAGGCCAATGCCACTTCTATCTTTACAGCCACATGCTTTCCAGACCTTTCTGACCTTATTTGACAAGGATCCCAGCTGTTTATAAAGTCAGGTGTCATACTCTACTCTCTCCTAATACTTTTCCAGCATCTTTCATCCCAGACTCAGAAAATACTCCATAGCATTGGAGGATGAAGAATCGTAAATCCCTGGCAAGGGAGATCATAGAATCATGGAAGTAGGGTCGGAAGGGACCTTGTAGATCTTCAAGTCTGACCCCCTGCCTGGGCAGGAGGAAAACTGGGCTCAAATGACCCCAGCCAGGTAGGCATCAAGCCTCTTCTTAAAGACCCCCAGGGTAGGAGCCAGCACCACTTCCCTTGGAAGTTGGTTCCAGATCCTAGCCGCCCTGACTGTGAAGTAGTTCCTACGGATGTCTAATCTAAACCTACTCTCCAACAACTTGTGGCTGTTATTCCTTGTTATCCTGGGGGCGCTGGGGGAAACAAGGTCTCCCCCAAACCCTTGTGGTCCCCCCTAGTGAGTTTATAGATGGTCACCAGGTCCCCCCTCAGCCTTCTCTTGTGAAGGCTGCACAGGTTCAGGTCCCGTAGCCTCTCATTGTAGGGTCTGCCCTGCTGTCCCCAGATCATGCGGGTGGCCCTCCTCTGGATCCTCTCAATGCTGTCCACATCCCTCTTGAAGTGTGGTGCCCAGAACTGGACACAGTACTTCAGCTGTGACCTGACCAGTGTCGTGTAGAGGGGGAGGATCACCTCCTTGGCCCTACTTGAGATGCATCTGTGGATGCATGATAAGGTCCAGTTAGCCCTGCCGACAGTGACCTCGCATTGTTGGCCCATGTTCATCTTGGAGTCAATAATGACTCCAAGATCCTTTTCTGCCTCCGTGCTCTCAAGAAGGGAGTTTCCCATCTTATAAGTGTGCTGCTGGCTACTACTGCCCAAGTGCAGCACCCTGCACTTGTCCGTATTGAAACGCATCCTGTTTTTGTTAGCCCACCCCTGCAACCTATCCAGATCTTGCTGTAGTCTTTCCTTCCCTGCTAACGTGCCCACCTCACCCCAAATTTTGGTATCATCAGCAAATTTGAACAGGTTGCTTTTCACCCCATTGTCCAAATCGCTGATAAAGAA
>NW_005841881.1:4346277-4359895 GCF_000455745.1 Alligator sinensis | reverse complement strand
CTCCTTGATGATCTTCTCAAAGAGTTTCCCCAGGATTGAGGTAAGACTGATGGGCCTATAGTTGCCTGGGTCCCCCCTTCTCCCTTTTTTAAAGATGGGGACCACATTGGCTATTTTCCAATCATCTGGCACCTGACCCAAGCACCACGAGTGCTCGTAAAGCCATGCCATAGCCCCTGCTAGCTCCCTTAACACCCTGGGGTGGAGAGCTTCTGGACCTGCTGATCTGAACACGTCCAGCCCCTCCAGAAGCACTCTAACCCAGCCCTCCTCAACCTTAGGTCTGGAGGCGTTCCCCTCAAGTCTGTCTTGAATCACGGTGGGGAGTCCCGGTCCCTGCACAAGGAAATGGAGGTGAAAAATTTGTTAAAGAGGTCTGCTTTCTCCTCTGGCGCAACCACCAGATTGCCCAGCGTATCTTGCAGAGGTCCCACATTTCCCAGTGCCTTCTTCATCCTCCCTATATATTTGAAAAAGGACTTTTTATTATCTTTGACCTTGGACGCTAGTCCTAGCTCTATGTCCGCCTTAGCTATCCTAACAGCCCCCCTACAGGCTCAAGCAGTGGAGGTATACTCCTCTTTGGAGATAGCCCCCCTTTCCACCGGGTGTATGCTGCCTTTTTGAAAACCAGGCATTCCCGGACGTCCTTGGTGAGCCAGGGGGGCTTTTGGGCACTCTTGCCCCCCTTGCTTCTTGTTGAGATCGTCACCCCTTGGGCCCTGAGTATCGTCTCCCTAAGGAACGACCACTCATCTTGGGCACTGAGTTTCCCTGCCCCTGAGAACCCCAGTGCCTCTCCCACCAATCTCCTCAACTCATTGAAGTTGGCCCTCTTGAAGTCTAGGGCTACCGCCTTGCTGCAGGCCCTTGACACCCTGCGCTGGATAATGAATTCCAGCAAGCAATGATCGCTATCACCCAGGTGGTCCAGGACCTGGAGCCCCCTTACCAGATCATCGCCTGTGGCCAGGACCAGGTCCAACAGGGCATTTCCTCTGGTGGGACTGTGCACCTCCTGGGTTAAGTGGAGGTCCTGTATGTCGGCCAGGAACCTCCTGGAACGGTCCACCCTGGCTGACTGCTCCTCCCATCAGATGTCCGGGTAATTTAGATCACCTGTGACAACTACATCCCTTGCCTTAAGTGCCTCTGCAAACTGGCCCGAAAATTCCCGGTCCAGCTCCTCCCCTTGGTTGGGGGGTCTGTAGTAGACCCACACCGTTAAATCTCTCTCCCTACGACCCCCTTGACCCAGGGGGTATCTTGACCCAGGGCACTTCAGCTTGCCCCTCCTCTGATCCCATTTTGCTGGCAGAGGATGTGTATTGCTCTTTGACATAGAGCACCACACCCCCTCCCTTCCTTCCTTCTCTATCCCGCCTTAGAGCCTATAGTCCCTAATGCTAACTGCCCAGTCGTGGGATGAACACGGAGATGTATTAGTGAATGCCTTGAATTTGTTAATTTAAAGCAAGGGTGTTAGATATTCACTTACCTGGGCTACTGGTGGGCTACTGGAAGTGGGGGGCATGGCTAGAGGAGGCATGGCATGATCTGATAGAGAATCCAGGGACCCTGGGTCCCAAGGCCTTCGGCAATAGGTGGGGAGAACAAGGGTTGTGCCAGTAAAGTTTCACTCACTCTGCAGACATTTGGCCTGCTGTTGCTTGCCCTACCACTGCCATCCCTACTGTCATCCCCACTGGTCGCACTGCCATTCCCTCTGGTCCTGTCTGCTGCCCACAAAGAAGCCCCCAGTCTGCATCTCTTATTTAAGGAATGAAGGACCAAACTTTTTCAAGGCTATATCTGTATGCTGGAGATCCCATCATATAATCCTACCATATATAGGAGCTACCATAAATGGTCCCTTATTATCAATGTCCACATGTATGCATTCAGATTCAGAATAACTACTTTTTATATCCTATCAATCTTGCAGAGCCCACAGCACTCTGGGAGAAGGAGATAGGTTCTCTTCTGCCTCTTACTTCATGGGCAGAGTTGTTTATTTAGTTCTTATTACAAGAAAAGTTAGTTATATCTCTTCAAACCCACTGATGGCAATGTAGGTTGCACAGGTGTTACTGAAGGTATAACTTAGCCTGCAGAGTCATGTTTTTTTTTAACTGATGTGATGACAGAAAAACCTCATCTTGACTCTTAGGCCAGAAATAGACTTTGCCAGATGAAAGGGATCTGCTGTGCTTGGACACAAAGCTGATCTGCTTCATTGGGTAAACAGGACAATGGACGATATGTCAGGGGGTGTGTCTTGATAAGGGGCAAATCTGGACTTTCCTCACTTATGGATGTGACCCTTGGTTCTGTGGGGGATATATCTCACTAAGCAGGGAAACCCCAACTTGTCTTGATTGTGGAGACATTTCTGGAGACTCCTGGGGGTGCATCTCTGTAAGCAAAGAAAGCCAGGCAGGCACTCTCAGGGCTCAAGAGCCTCAATCCTGTGTGGGAGTTCCCAGGGTATACAGAATTGGGCCCCTCAAGCCCCTGCAACACCTGCAGGGGTGGCTAGACAGCATGGGTAGCTGCAGGCTGCTGACACTCTTGTGCTATAAACAGGTGTCCACCAGTTAATAGTAGCACAAATTGATACCCCCTTCATCACAGCCACAAATTTTGGCCCTTTGTGGCATGATAAGGAGTAGGGCTGTACGAAATTTTGCTGGCCGTTTCATTTCAACACTGTTTCGACCAATTTTGAGGTCAAAACAGCAAAATTGAAACAAAACAAAAGCCCTCAGAATAGCCTTAAAACAAAACAAGGCTGGTTGAAATGTTTCAAAAGTTGAAACGTTTTGACCATAAGCTGGGGATGGGAAGTCAGTCCAACTGGGCTGACTTCCCATCCCCAGCTCAAGATCCGGTAGGGGGCGGTGAAGCAACCCAGCTAGGCTGCTTTCCCAACTCCAGCGCCAGATCACGTTGGGAGTGAGAGGCAGCCCAGCTGGGTTGCTTCACTGACCCCTGCACTAGATCATGCCAGCTGGGCTGATCGCTGGTGTGATCTAGCGTGGGGGTCAGGGAAGCAACCCAGCTGGGCTGCCTCCCGCCCCCAGCCTGATCTAGCGCTGGGGATGGGAAGTCAGCCCAGCTGGTCTGACTTCCCATCCCCAGCAAAACTCAAAACAGCCTCGAAACAGCCTGTTTTGATGGAACGGAACAGCTGTTTCAACTCGAAGTGAAATTCAAGACAAAACACTGTTCCCTCAAACTGTCGAAACTCAAGGTGAAACAGAACGGTGCCGTTTCATACAGCCCTAATAAGGAGTATGTATATCTGTTTGCTGCCATAAAAATAACAGCAAAAGGCAATGTCTGTTTCTACCTTTACATCCCCAGCTGAGCTAGAAGGGCTTGCCATTAGGAAGAATATCTTCTAATTTAGAGTGATCAGATTTGAAATGCACTTTGGAGATACAAACATGGAGCTCCATGACACCATTTTTACAGACTTACTTTTCATAGCAGAACATGGTTTCAGGGACAAAAGAGAAGGTAAGGCAGGGACAGAGGTGAGGTAGTTTTCCAGTTAACCCTATGTTATCCATGTCTCCCTTTCACTGAAGACAAAGGATAAATCTATTACTTTTTCCAAGTATGATTGTGGCACATATATGGTAACATTTAGCAGAAATCAAGCAGCTGATAATTTGGCTTCTGGCAGGTTTCCATTTTGACAGCTAGCTGAATGCCCTGGAAGGCTGTGAAGAGCAGCCAGATTGCATTAAACACTTAAATCATCCTTTAAGACAAGCATGTATGTTTGGAACTGGGAATAAAAGGCAAACTTCCCTACCCAGCTCCAGCATATATTGCTCCCTGGGTCTTTTATGGTCAATGACCCCCTCCACACAAGGTTAGGCTAGACATAGATCTTGTCTCATGCTTGTAATGAACCCTTCTTCACTAATTGATGGGACCAGCCTTTTAACTAATCAAGAAGTCCCACTTACAGGAGTGGGTCACTGGGGTTAGAATATGAAAGGTTTTTATATTTATTCGCAGAGTTTAAAACTAGATTGCACCAACAGCAAAATTCCATGGGCAAATTGTTTGTTCTTTTAACATAACTTTACCAGTTTCATCTCTGGGTTGATTGTGCTTAAGACCATCAATTGAAATAAGACTGTGAATAGGACTAATGAACACATCAGGGTAGAAAAAAGTTGCAATTCTATGGCTCATACAGATAAAGGAAATTAGTGTCTATGAGAAAGTAATAGACTTTCCTATTAAAATCTAGCTGTATAACATCTTATTTCTGTATAGAAGAAAGTCTAAAATGATAAGTTCTTCCGCTCATGTTAATTAAAATTCCATCCTATTAGACTTGCTCTGCTGTTAACTTTCATTTTGCTAGTATTCGTGACTGGTATATTCCTGCATATTATAAAACACTGAGCTCAGTTATAGTGGTTATTAGCTACCCCAAAGTCTTCTTTCAGTTGATATTCTAAGAATAAATGTGAAGATCACAGGTAATATGGCGAACAGCCAGAGGGAAGAATCAGGTTCACGTGAACACAGTTTAAGTAGAGTCAGCAGCAATTTGACATTGTATTTGTTCTGGTAATCTTTAAGTACTATACTTGAAAAAAATACCTGTTTCATAAATTAGATCTTCCCCAACTTTTCCAGTCAAAAATAATCCAAGGCTTGTAAACAAATGAATTTTTTTTTTCTCCTGATTAGAAGAAGGAGACAGTCACAAGGTCACCCAGTTGTTATTGAGGAGCAAAGCTAGGAAAAGTAAGGAGTCCTGAATCCCAGCTGCCTGCTTTAACCTTAAAATGTACCTCCAGTAGTGTAATGAGGGGTGAGCAACTGGGGCACCAGCCCTAGGCACCCACTGGGTGTGCAAGAACAGCAGCCACCACCACTACTAGCCCAGTTACCGCTGCTTTCAGAACAGAACAAGCCTGGTCTTTGCTGCTGCTGCCGCCACCACCCAAGGTACAGACCTTAGCAGTGATGCCTCTGTATATGTCCTCCCTAAACTGGGAAGAGAACCAAATAATTTTGTCTCCCAGTCCCTTCTGCATCATTCACTAGTTTCCACTCTTTATCTGCACTTCAGAAATATGTTCTGGCACTACCATCATTATCATCAGTATTAGGTAGGGTTATCTTTTGCAACTGCATCTGTTCCCCTTATAATCCAATCTGTTGTGCAAACAAAGCAAATACCCTTCCCAGTCGCTTCTTTGCTGTAATGCAACCTCTGATAAACAGCTTAGTGTTGGCTTCTGAACTGCAGTAGAGTGTATTCCAGCCATTTACCTTGTTGAAAAAAGGATTCAGACTGCCTGCAGCACCCACCCCCCACCCTTTTAATCCCAAACTCTCCAAAGTAAAGTTGCAGAACCATCCTTATATTTAACACTACTGTGCTTCCCAACTAGAAGTTAATTTACCCATAAAAATACAAACCCTGCCAAAAATTCCACCCCACAATGCCTGCAGCCTAAATCACAGTAAAGCCCCTCTCATCTGTTACATGTGATAGATAGAATTAGTTCACATGTTGAAAGCTTCTACATAAAGGGCTCCCCTGCAGCATTTCAGAGCTGGGTTGTTCGTACATTAGGCAGCTCTATTGTATTTTTGCTGCTGCTTACAAGAGCTGCCTAGCAGGAGAATCGACTTCAAAGTGCAGATTGATAATTGTTGCCATTCAGTCTCCAAACACCTTTACTTGAGGCCTCTGGGGAGCCTTGGTGCATCTAAACATTAGTACAATCAAAGGGAAAGAACAGTTTATAGTCTCTGAATTGATATGAGCCAGCAACTTGTAACATCTCACAGCAAAGGCCAGCTCTGCAGTTTTAGGAAAAGAGTTGTTGTGGTTACCTGTTTTTAAAGGCTCTTTATCCAAGCCTTCCCAGCTTGTCAGTAGCTACTTTGATACATCCCACCAGCAGTCAAATAAGTAGCAATAGCAACTAGTACTCACATAATATTTTGCATCTATAAATAAACCACGCCTGGTTAGACAGTATGTAGAAATAATTGTCTCCATTTGGCTTATGGAGGAACTGTTCCAACCTACCCACAGAAATTTTAACAGGGAAAATCTTGTCATGGGCAATACATAGACCTGTACTGGCTTCTCTGGGGAAAAGAACGAGAGCCTTACCCTGAGTGCTACAATCCCAAATATGTGTAAAAAGATCTGAGATCCTATATACTCTATCCTTCCTCACTTCCAGTTGCCAGTGCAGAATTTTTTCCAGCACTGCATTCTTTAGGGTTTTGTTCATCCCGGTTTTCCGTAATTTGAGTGATAAGGAGTCCCTCTGTTAACCCTGGGAGATAATTCCATCAAGGTTTTCACACAGTATGGAAAATACATTTTCATTTTCACAAATACATTTTCATCTCCTCATGCTATTCCTCTTTTGATGTCTGAATAACATTATTCCCAACTGAAATCTGTAGCAGAACATAACTACCTTGATATTTAGGAGGCAGTAAGGTTTGCTGGTTAGGATAGTAATCCAGCACATGGAAGATACAGATTCAGGTCCTTGATGTACAACAAATTTCCTGCATGGCAGTGGACAAGTCATTAAGCCTCTCTGTCCCTTAGTTCCCCATCTGTAAAGTAGTGATAAACATCTTAGAGGGGTTTCCAAGATGAGTACATTAAAGTTTGTTCAGTGCACAGATACTACAATAATGGAAGATTCACACACATGCATATCCAAGAAACAATTGTACTTTCAGTCATGTCAGTGAAAATCTAAAATAACTTCAGCTCAATTGACATTTTCTAGATTTATACAGGTCTAATGGAGAGCTGTTTGAGATGCTTAGACCAAGAGAAAGAAGAACATTCTCTAAAAACTTACCAATTACATACAAAATTAAGTTGTTGCACCTAGAAATAAATAGATGTTCAATTGTTTAGGTAGCTGACTGGGGCTCACCATTGCATGCAAATATGAATTGTATAGTTGCACTCAACATGCAACTGTAAACTTTTGGCCACTGAAGTACTTGATTAAGGGTAGAAAGTTGTGGTAAAATCCAAAAGTCTCATTATGGATGAAGTGTTTGCACAGGAAGAAGCAAGGGTCTGATTCAGGTATATTAGTTTATATGTTGCATACATTAGATCAAAGCCAACCTCAATATGTTTATTCCTAGTCTTTCACCTAAATATACATACATATATGTAGTCTGTGATGGGAAATATGTTCTCACAAATGTCTAAGAATATTTTATTATAGCCAAGTATCTAAGAGAAGTCTTAATTTTCTGCTTTCTAATCGAACACTTTTCTTCATTTTGTCCTCTCACTAGGAAAGTGGTGATCAACACTTTTAAAAAAATGATAATTACTGCTTTTAAATGTGAAATATTTTGATTAGGAAAGAAATGGTGGGGTTAAACCAATGCACCTAGTGATTTTAATGTCTATACAGCTAGCACCTGATCTCTACCTGTGGGTAAGTGACCAGAAAGAGGGAGAAAACAAAACAGGCTGTAGGAAAAAAAGTGGAAGTAAATAGGATTGATATCTCAAAGAAATCTCATCTTTTAAACTCTCAATTATCTTTTTCCCTGCCAGGCTGGGAATAATGGTTTAGCTATCCACTTGGAACTTTAAAATGATCCTTGCTTAAATCACTTTGGCATAAGAGACTATGCATTGTAGGTACAAGGTTTTCCTTTTATAGAGATTGTGGATACCTTCCCATGACATATTTTAATACTTAAGAACTGTAACCTTCCTGCCAAACTTTGCTGTACCTTAACACTTCTGAGGTAAAGAAGATACTATGGTGACTGGTACAGTTATAAGAAGTAGAATAGAACAGAAGTGCAGCTCCACACTTTGGTACAGCCTTTTCAGGATCCTTGATTTATAACAGAAAGGAGGCAAGTTCTGAAAGCAAGGAAGCACACAATCTTTATGTTGCTAAGCATCCATAGGGAGAAACTTCTTTCCAACTTGTACAAATCCTATTTTACCTTTATGTGCATAAATGCCACTTAGGCAGAGTTTCAATTCTATTTCCACCTGTGGCCCCATAAGATCATACAAGTATGTGCCATAACTGCCTGAAGGAAAACAGAAGGGGAGGAGAGAAAAAGCATTCCCACCTTTTAGCCCAGTTGTCTAGTGCCTACAGTATTTACCCATGGAGGGGAAACCCAGATTCTAGGCCTCCTTCACCCAGAGTGGATTTGAACCTAAATTTTCCATTTCTCAGCAAAGTCCATGAACCACCAGGTCCTGAAAAAGTAGAAAAACATTATCTAGAGCACTCCCTCCAATCCTTGGCTTGAAGCTCACCCACTGGGCATCTACAAGTAAAAAATATAGGGGGCCAGGAGGGCTAAGTATAGACGGTCAAAAAGCCTGAGACTGAATTGATTCAGTCTTTGCAGGTTAGTCTAAGCTGCAAAGATTGAACCAGTAAGCAAATGAACAGACATTGACTTTTGATTCAGGAAATGCAGTCTCATGCCTGCAGTGGCTCAAGCCAGAAGCTAGGGGGCATGAGAGTACAGCTCTCTGGCATGTAGACAGTATGGGCTGTGCGCTTGCTTCCTCTTCCTGCTGCCCCCAAGATGTCTGGGATTTGCAGTCCAGATTCACATAAGCAGGACTCTGCAGGGTTGCTCATCACTTCCTCTTCTTGCTTCCAGGTTCCCTTGGGATTTGTAGTCCACAGTCACAGCCAGCAGTAAGTTTAGCAGGGCAGGGCAGCTCTGTACTTGAGAGAAGAGACGTTTAACCCCACTCCCTGATCCCAGGCTCCAGCTGGGGTTTGCCTGAGTGGGCACTGAGCCGGCCAGTGACCAGCCCTCACTGCTCCAGCTAGGGAGGAGAGGGGTGGGGCCAGCCCTGCTCTCTGGAGTAGACAGCCCAGCCCAGCTCAGCCTAGGGCTGCAAAATGTTGGGATACTGGGGGACTCTAATTTAACTTGAATCAGGAGGGGGTCTGGGACAGAAGTTTCAGTAACCGGTTTGACTCAAATCAGTTAAGTCTGATACTACATTCAAGCAGATTTATCTTAAATCAGTTTCAGCCATTTTGAAACTGATTTATGTGCACTGAATTATTCTGTTACAGGTTTAAACCAGTTTCTGATCACTTAAACCAGTTTATGTGTAATTTCTGTCCCTAGCTGAGAAGAACAAGCAAAAAAAAAGTAGCTCAGTGGAACAGGCACTGTCCTAAAGAAGAGGGATCCCTATGTCTGGCCTTGCTCCAGTGGCCTTTCCAGATTTGCATTCAATATTCCAGCATGTCCAAACCTTTTCCATACCACTGCACACTTACGTAAAAAAAAAAAATTGCGGCACACCACCCCCCCCACCCCTACCCCCAACAGATAAGATAGCCACCACTGCCACCCACCGCCGCCGCTCCGCAGAGCAGGGGCATGGCGCTGGCTGGAGCCATGCCCCCCCAAGAGCATTAGGGGTAAAGCATTCATTTATTCATTTATTTGTGTGACTTTTCCAAAATTCCGTAGCACACCTGTTTGTGTCTGACAGCACACCGGTTGGGAAACACTGCAATATTAATTGTGTACGGTGGATAGACAGCAGAGGATTATTATCCTTCCAAGATGCTACTCAAATTACTGTCACACTCCCTCTGGCCTGTTCTTCAAGATAGAAGAGGTTGGATGGAATTTTGCCATTGACTTTGACAGGAGAAAGATGCGACTCCTTAGTCTTGTTATCTCCTTTTCTCACCCAGCTGACAACACCTGAGGAGTGAGAACAAATCCTTCTTAGCTGACCAACATTCACAGCTAAATACCCTTAGCTATTCATAGAGTTATCTAAAAGCCCTTAGTTTCCTTAACGGCAAATGTCAGACTTGTTCTTTAATAAGTATAACAGTACATCTTCTTGGCAGGAGGAACAGATTGGGTAGAGATGCATGGTAAGAAGACTTTCAAGCCAGTACTTTAAGGGGGGTCCAGTCAGTACTGGAACTGCTGACTAAACCTTCAGAGTCTCCTTTGGTTCTAAGGAATATAAAAAGACAGCAAGACCAAGCCTAAAAGGAAAAGTATCTTTCTTTACCTCAGAGAGCTATAGCCATGTTTATCCCTTCCATATAGGTTGCTACATATATTGATCACTATAGATCCAGATCAACATTTAAGATTTTGTTACAATATCTTTTGTTGTAAGGAAGTCCCATGAGCATACTGGCACCCTGCTAGATAGGCAGCACTGTATATGGGACATCATCAGTATCATCTGCTACGGACACTTCTGGTGTCACCTCTCCTCTCCACTTATCTCATTAGCCTGGAATAGGCATTTAGTAGGGCTGTGCAAAGCTTTGGGTGCTGATTCAATTCAGAGGAGATTCAGCCTGATTTGGTGGCCAAATCTCTGAATCTGAATTGAATTAGGAGACCAGTAAAAAGGTCTGAATCGATTCAAAGCTCTCCAAATCAATTTGGAAAAGATTTGGAGAGCTTCGGAGATTCAGGCAGTCCTCGCTGGCTGCTGCAAGGAACTAGACCCAGACTACATGCTGGTAAGTAGGGTGTGGTGGGGGACTGGAGCATGGGGGATGGGACTCCTGCGAGGCCCCATTCCCTGCCTGCTCCCCCAGTCTCCTTGAGTGCCCCTGGATCTCTGCCCACTCTCCCAGCCCCGTCAATGGCTTCCCTGCCTGGCCTAGCTCCTGGCTCTTTAAAAAAAAAAAGCCCCCACTCACTGGCTGCTGCCAGGCAGTGGGGAGATCCCCGCTGGCCCACACTGCCCCATGCTGTGTGGGGGGCTCTGTAACAAGCCCCCCACCCCTTTTCCCAGTCCCCCGCCATGGCTGCCCCCCCAGACCCATCTCCCGGCTGTTTAAAAAAAAAAAAAGCACCACACTACACTCACCAGCTGCTGCAGTGGCCTTTGGGGCCTCTGGAGGCTCATGGCAGAGCCCCCCCATGTAGCTCGGGCAGTGGGGGGCAGTAGGGATCACCCCCTGCCTGGCAGGAGCCAGAGAGTGGGTTTTTGGGGTTTTTTTTAAAGACCAGGGAGGTAGGGCTGGGCGGGGAAGCCATTGACGGGCCTGGGAGAGTGGGCAGGGGATGGGCCTGTCTGATTTGAAGATTTGGCTGATTCCGCAGCAGCTGAATCTCTGAATCAAACTCGGCTGAATCAATTTGGGACAGTGATGCGAATCACCGAATTGAATCACTGTCCCCCGAATCGGCCAAATCCAAAGCAAATACTAGCCACTTCTCACAGGCCTAACATTTATGTCTCTGACATGACAGAAGTCTCAGCATAAATGTGCTGAGGGAGAAGGGAGACAGTTTTTTGGCTAAATCTGATATATTTTATTAGACCAACTCCAATAGTTGGGAAAAAGTCTTCTATTCCAACTATTTGAGTTGGTTTAATAAAAGATATCAGATTTAGCCAAAGAATCTTGTCTGCCTGTGTCCTTAGACTAAAATGAGGGAGAAGGGACACACTCATGGTGCCTTTGTCCAAGAAGCAGATTTTTACTCTTACAAGTTTTCCTTCTAGTTGAGGTGGAGTCTCCTATTAAAGGGTAGACAGGGTCTGTCCTTTTGCTCCCAGACATTGTGCCCTCCTGAAGGCTGTTCTTCTTGGTGTAGATTGTCTAGGGCCTCTACCTCCATTTTAATTTGAATAATGAAGAGAAAACCCCAAAGCCTGCACATTCTGCCTAATGACTTCTGCCAGAGTGAGAAACAATCTTCCCCTGATAGCCGAGGTGGGAGAAGAATAACCCCCTCAAAGCATTACTAAAACAAATACTGCAAGTCTCTGGGGCAACAAGAGTAATAGAATACCTCCTGTAAATAAGCCTTAGTGCTCCTTTAACATTTCATCTTCTAGGCACCTTGCAAATACTGAATATTTAATCTCCATAGCATTCGTAGTAGCTGACAGTTCTCGATTTTGCCAATGGACAGATGGAAGCAAGCTGCAGGGAACTCATTCAAGGTCACAGAAAGAATTGATCTCAGAGCCATCCTATGAACTAGGGTTATTAGGGTTTCTAATTGAGGCTTCTTGGTGGGAAGGTCTTGCTCATTCCTCTAAAATCTGTGGCAGTGTTCCTAGCTGAATGCAGGATACCAGTCTAAATAGAGGCTGGTTGTGATCCAGTACAGCAATTCCTGTGTTCTCGTGTTTTGTACTAAAGCTAACAAACCAGGCCTCTCCTTGTCAAAGTTTAAAAAAGTGGCTCTGGGCAACATACTAGAATGACAGGATCTAGTTCTTCCCCTAGAAATTAGTGTACCATGGCTGCTACCCTATAGAGCTAGTCATTATTAGTATAATATTCTCTTCTAAGCATTCATTTGGCTGGCAGACTGAAAGGTACTAGCATGGAAATGGTTAACTGTACCAGAATGAGCAGATTATCCTGTCAGCTACTGCCTGCAGGTAGCAGCATCTAGCGATACTGAGTTTCCTTGATTGCTGCCAGACTCGCCTTAATCCTAATCTCTCCACAGGGATTTCACCACTCTGGAACAGCCTTCTCTGTTTTGTTCATTTTCCCTTTGTTCACATGTAGCCAGATGGTGGCTTTTCAAGGGCAGCCCACTCTGGAATGATTCAGAGGGGCCACACAGCACCTGGAGCCCCTGGAGGATGTCTGGCTGACTCGACCACAATTCCTTGTGGGTGCGGGAGGAGAGGACTCTCACTGATGCAAGGAGTAGAAACTTCCTTTAAATAGCTGGGCTAGGGACAAACAGTCAGAAAGCCCAAGGCTAAATTCATTCAATCTTTGCAGGTTTCTTTAAACTGCTTAGATTGAACTGATAAGTAAGTGAACTGATGTTCACTTTTCGAAAGTGAAAGGCGGCCAGACCCCTGCAGTGGCCCATACCAAGAGGTGGGGGCCCTAGAGCACGCCTCCCAGCCTGCCAGACACTGCAGAGAGCTGGGAGATGGATGATTTCCAGCTATGCCCTCTCTTTAGCTTCCAGTCAGCTGAGGAGGGGGCGTTGGGGAAAGCCCCCCACCAGACCGCCCTCCGGGGTCTCCCTAGCACTGGGGAAGGGGAGGAGGGAAGCCCCTAGTGGGGTGTTTTTCCCCTTCTCTCTATGCCCAGAGCAGGTCCCCCTAGCCATGCCCCCTCCTCAGTCCAGGCCGACTAAGGAGCAGGCCTGGGGGGAAACCACCTGCTCCCCCAAACTCCAGCTAGGATCTCCCCCACAAAGGGGCGAGGGGGGAAGCCCCCAGCAGGGTGCCTCTTCCCCTCTCTCCCCAAAACCAGAGTCAGTCCCCCTAGCCATGCCCCCTCCTCAGTCTGCACCAGCAGAGGAGGAGGTGTGGGGGGAAACCCTCCCCTCCACATGGCATTGGACCCCCAGTTGGGGTCTCCTTGGTGTTGGGGAAAGGGGGAGGGGGTAACCCCCAGTGATGCAGTTCTTCCCCGCCCACACCCAGAGCCATGAGCTGGGTCAATCACCTGGCTATGCCCCCTCCTTGGCCAGCAGGCTGGAGGAGGATGGAGTGGGGGGGAATGGCTTCCCACTCAGATCTGGACCTCAGCTGGTCTGTGCCAGGTGCAGGGGTGGGGAAGCCCTCAGTGGGGGCTGCTTTTTCTCCCCATTTCCT
>NW_005841881.1:4335954-4346229 GCF_000455745.1 Alligator sinensis | reverse complement strand
AGGTGGAGGGAAGCCCATAGTGGGGGCTTTACTCCCCTGCCCAAGCTGGGAACTGGGCTGATCACCTGGCCACAGGCACTTCTCAGCTGGCAGGCAGGTTGGGGAGGAAGTGAAGGGGGAAACAGCCCCCCCACCCCAGCTCTGGACTTTCAGCTAGGCTGTGTCTGGCACAGCAGGTGGAAGCCCACAATGGGGGTCATTCCCTCCCTGCCATTCCCTCCTCAGATGCCCCACTGGCTGGTGGGGTGGGCATGGCTGGGTGATCACCCTGTCTCCCGGCTCAGGTGGGACTGCAGGCTTCCCTGTTACCAGGAGCTGAGCCAATCACCCTGTGACATTTGCTCCCTGGCTGGCAGACCAGCCAAGAAGGGAGTGGAAAGGAAAAACAGCAGCTGCTTCTCTCTCCCTCTCCTTTTCCCACCCCCATTCCATGCCCCTGCTGCCATCCCAGGAGCCACCAAATGAGCACGGCCTCTTGCGCCACCACTTTGCTGGAGCCGGCTCAGGCGGGTCAGAGCATGGGCTGCCCAGTGCCTCCTAGACAGAGCTGCAGCCCAGGGCTTCCTCCCCATCCAGGAGCAGGGCCCCAGCGCCCCTGCCCTGAGCTCCCTGCTGGCATCACACAAGCCCTCCCCACATCTTCTATGCTTGCCCTGCAAGCCCTGCATGGGGCTGCCTGTTGGCCCTGCCTGGCGCAGTCTTAGTGGCTCCTAGCCTGCTCCACCCACCAGGCTGCCACGCAGGATGGCAGTGCCGCTTACAGGGGAGAAGGGAGGGGGGTTGCATCACCGGCTGCAGCTCCGCTGCCCCAGACTATCCTGCAGTGTGCTAGTGAGAGCACTCTGCTGCCCTGACTGCAAGGTTCTCTGAGGGCAGCCGGCCCAGCGGGGAGTGCATCGGGGGCCTCTGCTGCCTGAGTGCCAGCCTTCCCATGGGCTCCAGGCCGACCCAAGAAGCTCCACTGTGGGGAAGGTTGGAGCCCCCATGGTGGCTTTATTCCTCTCACCCAAGATGGGATGATTCCCTAGCCATGCCCCCTCCCTGGCCTGTGGGCCAGCTGAGGTGGGAGTTGTGTGTGGGGAGGAAATACCCACCCTGTGCCCAGCGGAGGAGGGAAAACTGGCAGTGGGTGCTTTGCTCTCCTGCCCCAGCTGGGAGCTGAGCCAATTCCCTAGCTGAGAAGCAGATGAGGTGGAGAAATCCAGCTTGCTCCTGGCTGCTGAGGGTGGAAATGTCTCTTCCAGCAGCTGGGGGCAGAGAGCACAGCCCAGGGCTGCAGAGCATGCTGGGATGCTGGGGGACTCTGATTTAACTTACACCAGGAAGGGGTCTGGGACAATTTTGCAGTTCCATAAACCAGTTTAACCCAAATCAGTTAAGTCTGATACTGCATTCAACCAGGTTTATCTTAAACCTATTTCGGCCATTTTGAAACTGGGTTAGATGCACTGAACTTATGTTCTGTTACAGGTTTAAGCCAATTTCTGATTACTTAAATTGCTTTATTTGTAATGTGTGTCCCTAGCTCTGCTACCCTGTACACTGGGTGTATGGAGTCATGGTCCATACCTTTCCTTCCTATTTTTGGGCAGAGTAACTATTTGTGTCATATGCGTCTCTCCTGGAATAGAGTTTTAGAGTCCCTCTCTCCTTTTGCACACCCATGCAAACCGACAATGGATTTTATTCTTTTCTTTAATATGAATTCCTGCCACATAAGCTAACTAAAGAAGTATTGCTGCAGACACTACTTGAAGCTGAAAAGCAGATGCATAGATAATGGTGCATTTTTCTCTGTTTTATGGCTAACCTACTTACATGGATATGCGCATCTCCTCAGCTCATTGAAATCACTCCATTTGTCTCTTTTAACTGAATTTTCAACAATATGAGCGGCTGACGAGCTTTTGTCTCTCTTCTGCCTCAGTATGGAAATATGCCTCTAAATGACCCTAAAAGGTGCTGACATATAACTAAAGTAGTGTTACAGACAGTATTGCAAAAAGCGAGCAGGAGGCCTGTGTTGTGCACTGGCAAACTGCACTTTTCCTTTTATCATTGAAGTTCCTGGGTCTTATTTTACACTGGAGTGGGGAAGGAAAATGAATATATTGGTCTCATCCTTGCACTGCAATCAGAGCAGGTGGAACTCAAAAAGGGATAGGGATGGGGAAGGGGAATGGACAGGGGGGCCTGGAATAGCAAGGAATACAAGGCTAAAATGCAGCAGCAGCAGGCTATGAATAGCAGAAGGTGCTGCTGGTTAGTAATGGGATGTATTGGAGACCAACTCAAATGGGATGGATTGCAGTGTTTTGAAAATCAGCTGAACTGGCAGGTTAATGGAAGCCAAGGGTTGAAATAAGAGAGAATGCTCCAGATCAGAAAGAAATTTTGCAGGACCCAGGACTAAGACAATAGGTGTTGATGCAGGTCAAGATTACAGTTTAGGGACAGAGCTGAGAGGGTGTACTCTTGGAATCCTGTGCAGTAGAAGAGAGGGGCAATGACTATGCTGAACTAGTGACAGCTATACAGCACTTGCTCTAATATACCTGGTCCAATCCAGCACTATTAGGCTCAAATGAATATATGAATTAAATTTACCAACAGCAATTTAAAATATAATAATAAACCACAGCAAAACTAAAGAACTTGTGAAAATAGCAAGTACAGTTGAGATAATTAGAACTGGCTGAGAAGGGGAGGCTTCTGTTAAGAACTTATCATTTTTTAATTTAGAATTTCTATTAGAAAATCAAAATATAAAAATGTTCAGCTATCTCCACAATAAACTTGAATCTTTTGTTCTTCAGGCCAGTGGCTATTAACTTCTGATGCACTGAGACATGTATACCCAGGACTTTTCAGTATTTGAAAATGAAAGCTTAATACCTTTTGCTTCTTATTTGGAGGGAGAGTTGCATTAAAGATTTATCAGCAAAGTATTTAGTTTATAGATTGACATGGAAATATTCTAGTCTCAGGTTTCAAATTAGGGTGCCTAAATTAAGGCTTCTAAAAGCTCTGTTTAGCTACTAGCTACTGGGGCCTGCATTTTAAAAAAAGAATTCAGGGCAGATTTTTCAGTGCTCTATACACAGAACTCTATACACACAATTTTCTGTTAAAAATCTGCTCATTTATTTATGTGCCTAAATAGAAAGTAAATTAGCTGGAAAAATATGACTCTGTTTGCTAGGTTCTTTTGATCTACTGGCAGCAAACACCTTTTCTGGGGTTCAAAATTAAGCATATAAAACAGCAGAGCTGAACTAGTATGGCGTGAAGTCCCTAACTTCAAGTTCCAAGATTGGTAACTGCGTTCCACACGTTTAGGGTCTGTTTAGTGCTATAAGGAAAACCATGAATTCCCCATTCCATATTTTACAGCTCTTAAGTGATGGGCACATGAACAACTTAGCTATGAGTTAATGCCCTGAGCTTCATCTTTCTACTCGTGTCCATAGCCTTAGAATCCAGCTGCAATTCATGACAAGGTTTTGTTCAAATTTAAAGCTTCAGTGCCTCGTTGTGAAATTTTCTAATTGCTGATTTAACTAGAGGCGAAGAATCCTGCTAGGGGACAAAGCCCAGGGACATGAGCTTTGAAGGCTTACTAAAAAAATATGCCCACTTCAGGGGTTTCACCACTTCTACTTTTTGTTTCCAACCAATCCTTTCTAATATCCAGAAAAACATTCCACATGAATCTATCAAATGGGTACATCCTCTGTTACCAGATGCACCCAAGTATATTGTCCTGGAAGTTCACCTAGCTAGGTTTCCCAGTCCTTGGTTGAACCTCTTCCCTTCTTAACTCATTCTCCAAAGGGACATAGTGTATCATTCCAGTGCATTGTTTCAGTAGGGGCATTGGCCATTCCTACCACATATGCACTGTATTAGTGGCCAGGGTTGTCTCATGCCTTGGGCGCTTCAGTAGTAGTTGGATTTTTCTCATACCTTCCCATTCCCTTGTCCATCTTTACCAGTTTGGGACACTTTTTCAATAATACATCCAAAATAAACTTGTGCAACATAGTATATGCATCTTTACATTGTTTATTTTTAACTACTTTAGTTCTCTCAGTGGGTCTGAAAGTACTCTCACCCCTACCTCCCCCTACTAACAAAAAACAAATACATCTTCATCTGGAAGTCTCTCTGTATTATCCTAATCTGTAATGGTACAAGAGTACCTTTATTCCTTAGCTTCCAGTTTTAAATAAAGCCCAAGTGGACTGATTACTAATATCCGCATTATCCATAATACCTTTTTCACAATATAAGACCCAACCCTACAGTCCTTAAATAACAGCTGCTGTGGGGTTTTTAGCTACAAAGCAAGTTATGACCTGAATGGCAAAAGAAAAGAACCCAATTTAACGAACAGTTGCAGTGTTAATCATTGTGACAGGGTGATGTCACACATTCAATCTAACACTTGCTAAGGGCAGTTAATATGAAAGCAGATGCATATCCAAGTAATTTAGCACATGTTAAGCGCCCTCACCATGTTGCAAAGTTTTTCTCTTTCAGGTGAGGGTTGTTTCCTAACATATACCAACTTTATATTGTAATGATTTTCAGCTATTGCAAATGAATATGTGACACCACTCTAATGTGTACTAACTTTAATACATCACAATATTCCTATGGCTTGCAGTTGTTGTAAGAGAAGGTGTGACAAGGCCCTGAGTTGCCTGTCAACTTCAGTGGTATGAATCATAGGTCCACTCCTAGAAACACCTACTACCAAACTAATGTTTACTACAATTAAGTAGCTCCTCTGATGAGCTCATAGGAGTAGTCCAGTTGACTCTCTCTGTGTGCATGTGCGTGTGTGTGCGTGTGTGTTTGAGATAACTGCTCACAATCATGAGCAAGCAAACAGTATATCATTATTGTTTGCTGCATCAGCTTGCTTGGTAGTAATCATTACTTTAAGTAGCAAGTGTTTGCAGGAAATAATTCTTCCACCCTTACTCAAATTGACTAGCACTCACATGAATAATCCCAGTGAGGCTATGTATATAAATAAGTGCACCTCATCATGAGTATGGTTGGAGAACTGGTCCTGAGTAAGGACTATAGGCTTGAGTTTTATGTGTTTGATCCCAACAGACAACATTATGATGAGCGTGGAATGACTTTCCCAGTATCTCTTGCAATCTCTCCCCACTCTTTTTTCCCTTCTAATCTTTTCCCATAACCTGCACAGAACCCTTGGAATGTACTTTGCCCTTACTGGACAGGCATGGAATGATATACCACCCTGTTTCCTGACCCGTCTTCTTTGCTAACCCTCCACCCCTCCCTCTCTCCCAAGTCCTAGCTTGCTGTTCTGTTTTTCTACTTTCCCTAAATGCAACTTACTTTAAGCATGCATTATTATTATTAACATCCTACAGTAAAATTAAGCTAGTATATAACCCATTTGTCAATCTCAGCCAATTTCTTCTATCTTTTTCTATGTCTATTTATGACGTACATCCAGACTGCACGTCCTTTTTTTCCCCATGTTTATTTAAAAGAAAAAAAGTAATGACAAAAAAGATCTATTAAAAAAAAAAGCAACATTGGAGGGTGGTGGGGTTTTTTGGCCAAAAATTAAAAAAAAATTGAAATGGGCAGAAACCAATCCACAAGCAAAAAATATCCAAGCAATGAAAGTGTCCCTAGACTGCTTTGTCTGTTCCTTTTAAATGTGTGCATCTGGTTCGTTCATCTTTGAAAGTGTGTGGAATATTTTTTCTTTAAAAATAAAATTTAAAAAGAATCCACAATTGTTCTTTTCTCCCTTCTTGCTGGGAATAAAGTGCTGTTTTTTTTCTTTTTGCTTTTTTTTTTAGTATATCTCTATATATCTATATTTTGATGTATTTCTTTTCGATGCTTGAATTTCTAACTTAGATTTGGTTTGTTCCAATCTAATGACAACAACAACAACAAACAAACACAAAAAAAGAGTTATGAATTGTTTTCTGCAATTTTTCCCCCTACTTCCCTCTTTAACTAAGGAACTACTTCACCAGCAGAATCCCCACAGCCACAATTTTAAGATCACTCAAATTAATCTGATTTTAAACATAATCTGATTCAAGAGGGAGGGGAATCTTGAAGTACACATTAATTTTAAAACAAAGACTTCATGTGCTGGACCAACAGTTGCCTCCAATTCCTTAGAACAATGTCAACTTCCTCATGGATTTTGGAAAAGACCTTTAGCTGCATATTGGGCTGTGTGTAGCTGCATTTGAAGTAGTTCTAATTGCAATGCATAAAACTAGTTTCCTTGTTTTTTGTTTTCTAATCTCTGATTATGATTATTATTATTAGTTTATGTATTTTTACTGCTCTTTTTAGTAGGGACAAAAGCTTTAACTGTTTTTATAATTTGAGAACCTTTAATGAAACTGTGAATATTATTATTATAATTCTTAATAATTTTTTTTGTAACTTGCATGTTGAAGAAGTTGCAGCTTAGGGTTTGTGAGATTGTCAATGTTAGAGTTCTGTTCTTTCTTTTTGTTGATGGGCATGAATATGCTCATTTGTTTTTGTATATTGCCCATCCCTTCCTTACAGCCAGAAGCTCTAATGCTGCTAGATCACTCCGTACCGCCCTTACATGGACATGGCAACTGACTTACACGTTCACTCCCATCATTTTCATCTCCTGTGTAATACACTCATAGATTTTACACTCCTATTCCATCCACCCTAGGCATCTTTTCTATCCATAAGTCCCCTCCCAACCCTTTCTTTAGCATCGTTAAAATTTTATGTGCAGTCATCCATTCCTTAAAAAACACACACACTAAAATTATAGAAAAAAGAAAATGTTTAAAAAAATATATATCAAATCAACCAAAAAAAGCAGAAAAGCTTAATTATCAAAAAATCATCATATCTGTAGATACGTAAACAAACGTATATTCTATAAAGTGTACAGTTTTTTTTCAATTGTAATACATGAATTATTTTAAACAGTACAAATATAATTTACAACCAAAAAAAAAACCTACAGAAAAAAAACAAAAGCTCAAATCTGTCAAGGTGCAAGATTTTTTTCTTTTCATGTTATGTGGTGTGGATGTATGTGTTGTTGCCTCCCTGTATCGCCCTTTGTCGTAAAATTATATTAAAAAAAAAGAAATAATAAACATTTTGCTAAAAAAAAAGTTTTTAAGAAACGACAACGAAACAAAAAAGCAAGTTACAAGAATGTGGCAATTCTACTTGTCCAAGAGCATTCTTACACAACTTTCTTTTGTAAATTTTTCTTTCATGCCAAAAAACATGCGGGCAATTTGTTGATGTAAGTTGACTATATGCAATCAATGTGGTATGCTTTCTTCTAACTACTTATATATTTTGAGTCCTTTTTTAAAACAGAAGCAATGTTTTTAGTTTTCGGAATTTTTTTGTTCAGTTTTCTTGGGTTTTCCCTTTTTTCTTTCTCATAAAGCGATTGACCTGTGTTTTTCTTTTCTTTTGCTGAGCTTAATTTTGCTGTGACATGTTTATGTTTTAATTTTTTTTTTTTATTTTCTAGTGTATGGTTATGTTTGGGGGGAAGTATAAATGTTTTCATTTAATTTTGGATATGTTTGCTTCTGTATTTTCTGTTATGTTTCCTGCGCTCTGTATATTGCTGGTTAAATGACTATTCTTTGTAAGAGGAGGGTGAATGACCCAGTGGTGGTTGCTCCTGCTCTTTGTCAATCCTGCTCCCCAGATGCCTTTGTCTCCCACAGAAAAATAAGCAGTAATGCCAAGGTAGGGGAGTGGTAGTCAATGTTCCAGAAAGAAACAAGGGAAGTTTCTTTGACATAGTGGCTCCCCCTTTGGCCAGAGGGTCTCCTTGTTTTTAACTCTAACTCCATCCATCTTATTCACATGGAAGCATTTTATTAGTAGTAATTTCCTTGATTGCGAATCATCTTCCTTGTGACACAGTCGAGAACATACTCTCAAGTGTCCTGTTACACTGCAAACATCTGCCCCAAAATGACATTAACAGCATAAGAGCAAACCTCTTCTAACAATTTTTTCTTCCAAGCTTTTACTGTCTTGAACTTTTAAAATTTCCCTTGTCCTATAAGGTATTTCCTGCCCTGCAGTGTGCATTTCTTTGGATAATACTGAGTTCAGATTAAACGTAAAGTAACTAAATGAACAAATAAAACACCTTTGCTATGGATAGGGGAATTTTTGAAGGGCTCATCTGGTAGCATAGTGCTAAATACGTAGCAGAGATCTCAGGTTCAACTGACAGCTGCCCAGAAGAACTGATGCTCAAAATGGAACAGGTAATTATGTTCACTAATAAGTTGTTGTTACTGTCAGTAAATCAAGTAGATTCAAATTAATGGAAGATACCATAAAGGGTTCAATACATTTTGGTTGGTTCAGAGAAGCAACTCAAAGTCTGAATGCTTAGATTAACCTTTCTAATCTACTACTAACGTTGGAAATGTGATGAGAAGCAGTTTTCTTTTGAAATTAACAATGCCTTTTATTATGTCTTAAAACCTAAGGCATTTGTTACTCCAGGTAATATTCCTTGGGTATTTCCTAGTTCTGCCTTGGCTGAAACTGGCATGAACTAAAACAACCAATAATTTACAGCAAAATACTCTAAATATTTGACCGAATATTGTATTCATAAACTCTCACTTAGGCCCTACATCCTCTAGCAAGGCTGGCATCAATTCTTCTTTCATCCACAGTAATTTGTTCCTCCCTAATTAAAAAAATCTCAGGTTGGGGGAAGCTGATCATAAGCTTTAGGAAACAATTCTCTCTGAAAATGAACGGGACTTTTGACACCGACCTGGACTTGACCCTTAATCAGTTATTTCTGGGTGTGTGTATACATGTGTTATTTCTGGGTGTGTGTATACATGTGTTTTAATGCACAGTAGTCTATTTTACTGTGCGCTAAAGCATCACGTAAAAAAACATGCAATTGCGTTAATGCACAATAAAATAGGCAACTGCACATTAAGCGTCACTTAAAAACTACGCACATTCATTACTGGGCATTAAGGCAGCCTAATGCACTTTTCTTTAGTACTTCACATTGGTGGTACTGACTTTAATGCGCATGAGAAAAAGCACCTTAATGCATGTTGTAGATGCACCAATGTTGATGCCTCCAGACCAGGGGTGGGCAAAATGGTGGATCCGGCTGGGTGTGCAGGCAGTGGACCACAGCTCTGCCCTGGCTCTGGACCACACTGTCACCACGGCAAGATCCCAGTCCCAGCCACAGAACATCTCCTTGCCCTGCCACGGGCCTTGCCAGCACTGCTGGGGCCAGTCCCCACTGCTGGGGCCAGTCACGATGCTGCCACTGCCAGAGTCCCCATGGAAACTGTCCGCAGCAATGTGGGCAGGTGCTGCCAGGGAATGGAGTCTGCTGTAGGCCCAATTTGGCCCGCGGACTGGACTTTGCCCACCCCTGCTCTAGACAGTGTTTTTTGGCACCTTTCCTCTTTTAGAGCAACAAATCTGGCTGCAGGACAGGTGTTTGCTCAAGTCACTTTGGTAGCATTTGATTTTCAGGGAGGAAAAAGAGAGTCAGGGTAGTTGAGGCAGAAGGCTAAAGTACCCCGGTATTACTGACTGTCATTTTCAATTAAGTGAGGATGAAAAGAGGTGAAAGAATATTAAGAACGTTCATCTGTTCAGCTTCATACTAGCATCAGGTTTCTGAAAATCAATGACTGTGGTCTGAATATTTTTTCCTGTTCACCCTCAAAGGACCCAAAGGAGAACAAACCCCTAGTGATGTTTAAAATCTCAATTATTTAATGAGAATTTCTGCACCCAATTTGCATAAATCAGGGGAAGGAATGGTGGTGGATTATTTTCTATGGCAGTATATTTCAGACAGAAAGTGGAGCTGAGTATCAGAGCAAGAGGATAAGAATAAAATGCAAATGAGACTTTAGATGTGGAATTTCAAACCTGAAGATGTCATGTGGATGTGCTGTGCTGGGCATTTAAAATCTTTTTCACCACATCTGGAAGAGACACAGGGTTATGTCCCTTTATAATCATCATGAGATTCAGCAGGTGAATCTTTTAGGATTCTTTTAGTGTGTGCTTTTTGTCCTGCCTCTCTTTGATGAGCAGTTTCAGAACTTGAATTTAGAGACCAGTGAAACAGTCTTGGCCATAAAGAGAGCTGGAGGCTGCTGCACCTTTTTTTTGCTGGTGCCCTCTACATTCATGATTCGCCCACAACATCCTTACAGTTCA
>NW_005841881.1:4322456-4335923 GCF_000455745.1 Alligator sinensis | reverse complement strand
TTTCTTTCCAGTGGCAGAGAGCCCTTACTGGAGATCAGCCTCAGAGGTATGAATTATATATCTATAAATACACTCATAAAGCAAAAAGCAGGGCAGCTTCAAGGCTAAAGTAGACCTTTTATATCCCCAGTGATCTTGCTGGTTTAAAAGAAAGTACAACCCTGTCAAAAAAGTATATGTTCCAGATTTAAAATGCTAACCTTATGGAATACAGATAGTGCTTGTTCTTGGGAAGAAGAAATCCAAGAGAAGCACTTGGATACTAGTATTTTACTGGGTGGGGTTACCCATCACTCAGGCTGCAATTCTCTTGGTGCTGCTTGTTGTTCATTGTACCTTTTGCATTTATTCCCAGACAATGAAGCACTGATTCTGCATCCCTACCTAGGAGAAGCAGCTAGTTTATCTATTCCCTTTTATTTCATTCTTCAGTACCAGGCTGTCAACACAAACTATTTCAAAAAGCACACAACAAGTTTGGGGAAAAGGACAGGCGAGTTGGCCAGACTGAAAACTCAAAAGAGCATAGTATCCTCTTAGGATGCTCTGAATTCTAAATACAAGTTCTGAATCCACTGCTCATTCTCCAGTATTTGCAAAGCAATGACCAATTTTCCCAAAAAAAGAAAAAAAGAAAAGGCAATAACACTGAAGAAACAAAATTTCCTGCCTCTTCAGTTGAACCTTGGTTGAATAACAAGTAGTGAATATTTTGAGAGAGAATTTCACCATACATTTCTTAAGAGCCAGCTACACAACTAATTTAATAAAAATAGACCAAATCATTAAAGACATCAAGAACTGAGCAACAAAAACAACGAATGTTTAGCATTAATATAGCGCTTCTCACCGTCAGAGAGGATTACAGCAATTAATTAACAAATTTTAATCCTAATTATTGATTTGATGGGAGTCATCCACTGTGGTTGGTGTCTCTGCACAATGTGCTTCGTTTTAAATCCTATGTATACCTCGGACAATGAAAGAGGTGAAACTTCAACCTAGAAGTTCAGGGTCTTCACCAGAGATCTGCTGTGTGAGAACGTTCTCTTATATGGAAGCAAAGGTTTCTATTTGCAGCATGAAACTCCACATTCATAGCCAGCAGCAATATATGAAAATCAGCAAGTAACAAACCCAAAAGCTCCTTCCTATGTTCTCCTTGGGAAGTCATCAGTACAGGGCCAAAGAAAACAGGAAATCAAGCATTGAAAGAACGATTTCAAGTAGCTGCTTGAGAGATACGCCAATTTTAGCATCAATGAGAGCACACTTCTCCCACCAACCCAAAACAGATGCAAAAACACTAATCCCAAGAGGCACAAATGTCTCAGTTACTGTGATAAATGAACTCTCTAGGGGGAAAATGGTTCCTTTAAAGCCAAGGAAGCCCAAGAGAAGTCCTGTTAATTATACTTTTTATTCTTTGGTTATGAAGCAAAAATAAAGATCTGTGACAAGTTTATGGAAGGGATAAAATGAGGAAAGGTGGGTTTTATTTCTCCTGCTAGAGTGTATGATGCATGGAGTTGTATTTGCAGTTACTAGGTTACAGTGCAGAGTGCAATGTCTGATTTTCCCATACTTCTGGGCTTTGGTAGTTACCACATGGGGCCAGGAAGAATTTTTTTCCCCTTATTGCCAGAGGTATTGGAGAGGAAGAGGGGTAATTGCCTTCCTCAGAAACTTTGGGTGTTGGGTACAGCCAAAGCTGCAGATTTTTGACTGGTGTGTGTCTACGTTACTTGTGGGACTTAAAAAAGCCCCGTAGGTTCCTAGTTAGACGATCTTGCTTTTCTATACAGGATCAGGTAGATCCAAACATTCAGGATCATAAAATAATTTTACCCAATGGGCAGAATGGCACAGACTGTGCAGGGTTTTGTCTTCCACTGCAACTGGGGTATGGTCCTCTTCCTTGCATCTGTCAAACATATTTTGACAAACTACTTCCTGTCCTTGCAGTGGCAGGATATTGACAGTGCCCTCATTCCCTTGGTTTACCTGTGGCAAATTATGGTGATCTTGATATTTTCAAGCACTGTACATAGTAGTTGTGAATGAAAGTTACTTATGCAGTTTCAAGAACAGATTAGACAAGTGCTTCAATAGGAGGCTTAAATAGGGATGATCCTGCCTTGAGCTTCCTGCCTCCTGAGGTCCTTTCCAGATCCACTTTTCTATGATTCTTACAGGGTAGCTTATAAACATGGTGTCGCTTATTGAACACTTTGGGCCAAATATGGAGGTGAGATTAAGTAATTCTAAGAAAGTCTAAGTTTGTCCAAGCCTTCCAATAATTTAAGTTACAGCACCTCTCTGACATATGTCAAGACAGATCCTACAAAGCTCACCTCTGAATTTGGCCAGTGGTCCTCCTTCCACCATACTTATACTCAAGGAGCTCAATACTCTCCGGTACATTTGTGGAATTCCACTTGTCCTAATAACTCTGTTTATATCATGGAAAGCATGAACATTTTTAGTGGCAATAGATTTGATCATTAACTACAAGTAAAAAAAAGTCTTAGAAAAATGAATTGTTTCTTAATATCAGTTGTGGGTCTAGAAATGGTTTTAAAAACAATATTTCTTGTTTCCTTGGAGTCAAGTCTAAAGGGTTGACTGTAAAGTGGACTGTAAAGTGGACTAAAATATTTCCTCCAGGGAGGAAAGCTGTACAAAATATCACCCCAGTGGGTGGCAGATCAGCTGCACACTGAAGCCATTTGTAGACACAGTAGATTTTAATAACAAAAGCACTTCAGAAGCTTTAGATGGGCAATTAAAAACTGTCAAACTTATGACTCCAGTTGTGTGTCACAGATGGTGCACTAAAACTGCAGATGAATGCTACTATTTAATGACAGAGGAACTAATTTTAAAATCACTTAAAGGGACACTATCAACCCCCTCAACAGACCTCAAATGACTTTAAGGGACTTGATTCCCTATCAAGCAGCTGATTTTGTGTATGGCTTAAACTTCTCTTATTTTATTCACTCTTACCTAGACTGTAAAATGTCCAGTGGTAGATTTTCAGTTCTTAAGCCCCGTCATAAAAGTTTGTCTTGAGACAAGTTAACAAAGATTAGCCATGCCCACTCTAATAACAGAAGCCTCTGCGACAGGGGTAAATCACAGTTCAAGTCCCTGATTCTACTTCATGTGCAGCAAGGCTCAGTCAAAAAATCAGAAAATATAACATACCTGTCTGGCAGATTACAAACTAATGATGCCTTTCCCATCTCTGTAGTGAACAAATACAATATGAAGCAACCCCCTTGGATTATTTTTTACCTAAAATATTCAACTTTTCCCTTCTTTGTTGTAGCTAAGGCACAAATGCTATCCAGAAGCTGACAAAACTATGCCGCATAATCAAATTGGCCATTTTCATGGCAAACAAAAGAAACAACTCTGCAACATAGGTGTATCAAGAAACTAAATATTATATTCCACATGCAAAGCTAATTTCTAGCAGCAGTGACATAAAAGCAAATATTCCCATTGATTCAGTTCATCAGCATTTAACCCCTCGCAAAAACTGAAAAAAACCCATATGCCAGGGTTGCTAACCAGACTGCGACCAAACAGTGTCTGAGATGACATGTGTACCCTCTGTGCACAACTGATGATTAAACATGGCTGCTGCACAAGTCCATTTACCTTGAATTGATGGCAAACTGCAAGCAGCCAAAAACAAGTTTAAGGGCAGTACTTGGTGATACGGTCTGTACAGGACTCTTGTTGGCATTAATAGAACCTTCACGTGAAATGCATGTAGACAGTATAATAGAACTTTTCAGTATTAATAAAAGACACCAGAAATTTGACCCTACTGCCAGGTAGGCAGTTAGTTAAGTACATGACTGTTTATTAACAATAATTAACAAATAGTTCAGATGGAGAGTCTTTTTTTTTTTTAATTTGGGATCTTATTACCCATTGTTTTTGAACCTCCCACATCTGCACACATTCTGAGTATGGTAAGTCCAAGTCAAAAATCTCCATTCTTTCATGTGACATTTTACATTCACTCAGAACTGATATAAATGACTTCTCATGGTACAAAGCAAAGAGGAAGTGTGCTTTATATATGATTCTTTCTCAGGCAACCTTTCATTGAAATCAATGGATCCGAATAGACAGCCCAGCTTACTCAAGTGGCTAGCAAAAATGTAAATACAAGACACCCCAAAACACACTAAAGCAACACAGCTTCATAAAAAGAGTCAGGAACCTGCACTTAAATACCCAACTGTGTGATCTGAACATAAAAGAGTGCAATTTACCTCCACACCTACCTAAAAGATAAGTGAAATGATAGCCCCATTATCCTGAAAGCAGAAGTGAAGTCACATTACAGTGCACATGTGAATCAAGCGTATTACCTTGATGAAACAAACCAACTTACTTAGGCAGGTCTAGATATTTCAATATAGCAAAACTTTGCTGAGAAATCCAGGTGCCAAGAATTACCTTGACTCTCTTGTTTGCAGATAGAATGAGCTTGTGTATGGAAAAGTGGGGATTGGCTGCTGATTGTTCACAGGGCAAGGACTCTAGAAAAATATTGCATTTAGTAGGGTTTCATAGGTTTTCTTCTAAGCTACAGAAAACATTGCACTGATCTCTGTATATAGAGAAATTCCAAGAATGTACACTACTTATCAGTTTGAGCTTGGGCTCAAATTCTGATTTAGGTCAGCATACACACCACAACTTGGCACAATCAGCCAGGATTGTCAGTGTCCATTTAGTCAAAGCACAGCATCAGAATATCAAGGAGAACTGCTGATCAGTTTGGGGGTAAATTAGCAGACAGAGCTGAGAAAATATAGGGAGAGAGTTAGGGATGGAGTAGCAGCGGGTACTATGGATCAAAAAAAGATGAACAAAGATTGAACAGCTCTTGGTGCCTGCATGCCCTCCATTTAGCTCTAGTTTCTCAATCCATCCCTCACTCCCATGAGAGCTACATTCACTTGCACAATTTAAAAGCCAGAAAAATAAACAAGAAGAAAAGAATGAACCAGGAAGTGTTTAGAGATTGCGGTGGAAGGAAAACAGAGAAGAAATTTCAGCGCTACCATAATGACAAGACACAGAGGAGGCAAAACTGGTAAGATGAAATGGTCAAGAGCAGCAAAATCTAATCCACTATTTTATGGTGGCTTGGAATAATTCCATATTTAAATATTCTTTTCCTCTTACTACGACAGACTGTTTAAGAAAGTAGAACTATGCCAAATTTGAATTCTTCAGAGTCACTTGAGAGTATCTTCAAGACCAAACCTTTGGGCCCCAAGGATTTCAGAATTCTCCCACAGCATACCTTTTGGAGTTTAAAGTGGGAGGAATTGAAATGGCCAACTTACCTAGCTTAAAAACAGGTTAAGAGGGAAGGATCTAAGGCCCTGGGGATTTGTGCTGCTAGTGTGGATAAGGGGAGAAAAATTGTCTCAATGAATTTCTGAGTTATCCATCACCTTTAAGCTGAGCAAATTTAAAATGTGGTTCTGGGTCAGTAAAATGTACTAATCTTGTGTTTTTTCTTTTTAATCCCAGGAGGTGAATTAGTTATCCCTCTACTTGTAGAAGACCCTTTAGATATTCCTCCTATTGCTACTCGTGCACCTTTCATTACACTCCCCCCTACCTTTCGCCCCCTCCTCACCATTATTGAGACCACCAAAGATTCCCTGTCCATGACCTCTGAGGCGGGGTTACCTTGCTTGTCGGACCAAGGCAGCGATGGTTGTGATGATGATGGCTTGGTGATATCTGGGTATGGCTCAGGGGAAACCTTTGACTCTAACCTGCCCCCTACTGATGATGAAGATTTTTACACCACCTTCTCCTTGGTAACAGATAAGAGTCTTTCCACTTCAGTCTTCGAAGGTGGCTACAAAGCACACGCACCTAAGTGGGAATCCAAGGACTTTAGACCTAACAAAGTCTCCGAAACTGGTAGGACTACTACCACGTCTTTGTCCCCTGAGCTGATCCGCTCCACAGCTTCGTCCTCGACTGGGATGGTGCCCAAATTGCCAGCCGGCAAAATGAATAACCGTGAGCTCAAACCCCAGCCTGACATAGTCTTGCTTCCGTTGCCCACTGCCTATGAGCTAGACAGCACAAAGCTGAAGAGCCCGCTAATAACTTCCCCCATGTTCCGTAATGTGCCCACAGCAAACCCCACGGAGCCAGGAATCAGACGGGTTCCGGGGGCCTCAGAGGTGGTCCGCGAGTCGAGCAGCACAACGGGGATGGTCGTCGGCATAGTGGCTGCTGCTGCCCTCTGCATCCTGATCCTCCTGTACGCCATGTACAAGTACAGGAACAGGGACGAGGGGTCCTATCAGGTGGATGAGACGCGGAACTACATCAGCAACTCTGCCCAGAGCAACGGCACGCTCGTCAAGGAGAAGCAGCAGAGCTCAAAGAGCGGCCACAAGAAACAGAAAAATAAGGACAAAGAGTATTATGTGTAAAAAATATACTTATTTATATATAAATATATAAATACTTAATGAGATTTAACTGAAATATCAGAATCGTTACAGCTAACAAGATTGGGAGCTATCATTTGTGGGAAAAAAATATTGGGAAAAAAATATTCAGCTGTGACTGTTAACGTCTCAATCATCACTTGGAGTCAGCAAACTCTGCCCTACTGTATTATAAAGCACACCTAGTGTTCTGGAGATGGCACATGCAGCTCTACCATGTTAGCGGACTTGGAAGTTGCCTAATCTCCCGCTCTGCTGAACTTTCTGCAAAAGGTAGAAGACTTCATGGCTTACTTGTTTCATATCTCCAAGTGAGTCTTTAACAATGTTCGTGATCTTTGACTGTATCGATAATTTTTCAGTTTACTTATTTAAAAAAAAAAGAAAGAAAAAGAAAAAAATATAAACATTATAAACAAAACAAAATCCCAAGCAAACTGATCTGGCCATGTCCAGTGTAATTTTTCAAGATTGGAGGGGGTGGAATAAATGATTTTGGAGATCGTTAGGGTTTGGTTTGGTTTGGTTTGGTTTGGTTTGGTTTCCTGGGGGTCCTTTGTTCTTTCTTTCTTTCTTTCTCTCTTTCTTTTTTTTTGCTTTTTTTGGTGGCGGGGGGGGGGGAGAATGAACTGGGACATGAGTCAAGAAGAAATCTCAGAAAAAAACCCCTAATAAATAAAGAGAGACTGTTGCCATATATGAACTCAAAAGCTACCCATGGTGTTTACTCTACATATCTGGTTGTGTTGTCTCTAGAATCCGTTGTCTTGCAGTAAGTTGTTTGCTAACAGCACAGTGAAAGTGTGTGATGGGTGGTGATGAAGATGATTTTTTTCATGGAAAGCTGGTTCTCTTGGATCTGGCTCGTGTTTTCAGTCAGACTCAAGAATAGATGGTTTTGGGTCTGGTTTGATTGGGGCCACTGGATTTATTGACAATATCATTTGGTATGCATTAGCACAGCCAAAATATGTTTAAATGGAAATAAGAAGGAAAAACTAAAGAAAAACAAGAAAATGCTTAGCCACTCTGAACAGAATATACCATGCAAAAATAAAGGAGCCATTCTCTAGATTCTGGTTCTGTGACTGATTGCAATGCATGCAGATAAGAATAATAATAAGAAATCAGTGAATAAGAAAGACAATATTCGAGTTCAGCTTGTGACATGACCCATAAACGTCACACAAGCGAAACACGCCATGAAAAATACAATATACATAGGGGGTTTTTTTTTACATAAAGCTGTTTTTCATATGTAATATTTTAATTTTGTAGCGTAACATTTCTGATTATCTCTGTCTTTCCATTTACCCTATTTTCCCTTTACCCTCTCTTTTATATACAAGAAATAAATGAATAAAGCTGCTGTGACACAAAAAATAATAAAGTAAAAGGAATTTAATAATATTATAATATATAAATATATATATATATATATACAGATATATTTATCATGGTATGTTTGATGGGACGACTGGAACAGAAATTCTGTTATGGTCTTAACATGGAATGCGAATGTTGTTTTAGAAGAAAAAAGTTTTAAAAAAGCAAAATCGAACCTTAAAAATGTGAAGAGAGCGTGTGTTTTAGCTTTGTCACAGTTATCAGTGTCAAAAGGATTAAAAAATTCTCTCAGAATTTGTTTACATATTTTACTACTTTTTTTTGTTAGTGTAATTTGTACATGGCTACCCTGAATGTATATAATGTTTTATGGTTAAGATGATTTTTTTGTTTGGTTTATATTTAATTTGTTTAATCTTGGTTGTTTGGTTTTTATTTTTCCCCAATTATTGTGTAAGGGAATAACTTACTGTACAGAACAATAACCAACTGGTTTCATGGCCATGCCAATCATGTGCAAAAAAGCAAAAGAGGGAGCAAGAGAACGAGGCAGACAAAAAGAAAAACTAATACAAAATGAATTGAGGACTCTGGAGTTTCAGAAACGTACAATTTTTCTGTATACAGATGAAAACTAATCAGCTGTTTAGGTTTAGAAATCTACTCTTGCTGGTGTTTATAAGTCGCATGAATATTTGACTTTGAAGAAGTGTCATCAAATACACACACGCACATGGGAACTAAATAAAAAGCAGCCTTCTCAAGCATTTAGAGAAGAGGCTTTCATGGTTAACAGATATTTTCAGTGTGTGTGTGTGTGTGCGTGCGTGTGCGTGCGCGTGTGCGCGAGGTTGTTTTTGTTTGTTTGTTTTTGTTTTTATTTATTTTTATACTAAAAAGAAAAAAAAAGACAGGTTTTAAAAAGGTATGAAAGCACGATTTTAGACAACCTAACTGGCTGAACCTATATGAAGTTGATTATATCTTGATGTCTGTAAAAGATTGCTGTTCTTGGAGTCTTGGAGTCTTGTGAAATGATTTCCTGCTTTCTTTCTTCCTTTCCTTTTTTCTTTCCCTTTTTACGTTAAGGGGAGAAAAACCCACTTTCTTTCTTTTCCTTTTTTGTGTAAGTTTCTATTGGACAGTTTTTGGGAACATGTGCATTTCTGTATGTGGGCTTTTACCATATTCCTGTTGTTTTATGGACAACCTTAAGAATTTTCATTTGAGTTATCGTGATGTTTTTTTTCCCCTTTCTTTCCTCCTTTTCTTTTCTTATTTGCATTTTTGTTCAAGGATATGCTTAGCAATAAAATGTTCTTCCCAAAGCCCTGGATGTTGCTGTCCTTTTTATTTTCTAAAGGCTCAAGGGGCACTCCCTCCATAGAGATGAAAAATGTCTCTGAATCAAGAACCAGAAGTCAGGTCTCCCCCATCCTAAATGACTGCCCTAACCCATGAACTACAAAACTATGTTCACACTTGTACTCTTATTCTAAACAGTAGGCATCATGACCCATCTTCTTTTGGGGCTCTAGCCTCCAAGTCTAACATTGAAGCTCGGGACAGACATTACACATAAACCAGTTTAAGTGATCAGAATCTGGCTTAAACCTGTAATGGAACAGATGTTCAGTGCGCATAAACCAGACTGAAAATGGCTGAAACTGGTTTGAGATAAACCTGGTTGAATATAGTATCAGACTTAACTGATTTGGGTCAAACTGGTTTATGCAATGTCTATCCCAGACCCCTTGTTTTAAGTTAAATCAGATTCCTCTAGCATCCAGCATGCTCTCTGGGCTGGGCAGAGCTCTCTGCTCCACAGCAGGGATGGCCCCTCCCCTCTTCTCCCTGGCTGGAGCTCTGGCAGAGACTTGCAGGCACAGTGGGGACCGCTGGCTTCCCCCTTCCCCCTCCCCGCCCCCAACCACTCACTGCTTAAGCAGGGATTCCTCCCTCCTCTCTCCCACAGCATGGGCCATAGCCAGCATGTGGTATGCTAGCTAATGCTGAGACGTTTCTGTGTAAGGCAGATAGGACAGTGTCCACTTACGGCTTTTTGAAACTAATCAACAGATTAGCTGGTAATGTCCCTCCATTCCTTCCTTTGGAAAAAGCTGTTTAAGAAGAGCTTGAACTAATGAGCCTGGCTTTGTTTTCTGATGGGGGGCTAAATCCTCATAACAGAGCTGATAAATGCTGTGTTATCAAGAGCATCCTACTGGGGCCTGGCCACACCCCCCGCAGCTCAGCCCTGGAAGGGAAGGGAGGGCTGCTGTACCACTCCCCGGCTTCTAGCCTGAGCCACTGCAGGCATGTGACTGCATTTTTTGATTCCAGACGGGATGGCTTTACAGTTACAAACTGATTTAGCCTAGCCAAGTTACACTAACCTGCAAAGACTGAATCAATTTAAGCTCAGGCTTTTTGAATGTCTGTCCCTAGCCTAAGGAACAACTGAGATCCTAAAAGAAATCCCACTCGGCTGCTCCCTAATGTACCCTAAGTTTCTGCCAGTGAACACGAGCCAAATTGCTGAAGTCAGTCAAGTCCTGATACTGTCTGGACCCCTTGATCACACATGAACTCCATCAGGATTCTCAAAATAGGCATTCCCTGGGCAGCCTCACCCGCGGGACTCCATCAGAAAGACATTCTTGGAGAATGTCTAAATTGCAAAAAAGACAGATAAAGAATTTTGGTGGAAGTCAGGGCCTAATGTGTAACCAAGAGACAACACACACAGCTAGCCTATGGAAGACCCAGGTTTCAAACCCTATTCTATCTGATTTCTAGCAGTAATTTAAACACAGATCACCTCATAAGAACTTAACACTGCAGAAGAAGGCCCTAATCATAAGGCTGCTGGGGATTCTGGGATGTTACCCAATCTTTCCAATTGAAGCAGTTCTACTTTGTATAAATAAATAGTTTCTGGGGCAAGGACTTGGAAAATGACTCTCCCACATCAGTGCCCTAACCTCTGGGCTATCAAATCAATCTCCTGCTCTCTGCTGATGAATATTTAATTACTTATGCAACATGGGATTGCTTCAACAGCAGGGAATAAGAACGCCTTACCTCAGAATACCCAACGTCTAGCCATGATTAGGGCACTCCTTGAAGATGTTACTGACCTGCTTTCAATCAGATAACTTGGGGCTTTCAAAACAGCCCTGCTCCCTCACTGCCCTGCAAGGGAGTGAGTGCGTTAATGGTTGGATATGACAGGCTGATGGTTTCTCTCTCTCTGGTCCTTTGTGAGAAAGCGCTGTCCCAGCTTATATCACTGAGTGTATGTCAGGGAACCCCCCAATACTACTGCCAAGGAACAAGCCTCACTCATTCATTTGCTGAGAAAAATGTCATGTGGTCCCCAAGCATGCCCATCATGGGGGCACATGGGAGACTGAAATCCTGGGAGCATCTCTGACCATGCCACACAAAAGCAGATGCATGGCACTTTCCTGTAAACAGCACGTGTGGAGCAGGAATAGAAACAGTCCAGTCTCCTGCATTCACAGAAATGAGCTAACACAGCTTCTTCCTCAGCAGTGATCTCAAAATTGATGCAGAGGCAGTATAAACATACCTGAACTCTGGGGGAAGGTTCATAGCTCACAAGCCAGAAAAAGACTTAGGTACCTGAAAATAGGACTTAGGCAATAAGCTGAGGGAGACTGACAGATGGCAACTGCTATGAAGCCATAGCTGCTGCTATGAAGAAAAAAATACACGTTTTATGTGGCCATTAAGACAAAACATGTCTCTGTAGCTTACTATTTTATATATTTTACATTAAGTAAGTACTGGATTTTAAAAAATCCTGACAGGAGAACCCAGAAATCTCCCATCATAGGTGAGTGCTGTCCTCCTTGCACTGCAGAGTCATGCACCTGCTGACGTGCACTCTCCTGGGCCCCAGAATACTACATTTGTAGTACACAGCGAGCAGGGGAGAGCATTCTCACTCATTCGAGCCTGGTGTCTGGGTATTCTCCTGGGAGGCTGACACTGTGGCTTTGAATCCCCTGAAACTGAGGAAAGATAGACCTCAAGTCTCTCCTTTTGTGAGTGAGGCATCTAATTACTAGGCCATTATATAAAAAGTGAGAGGTGGCCTCAGCAGTGGCCATGATTTAAAGGAAAAGCATTTTCTCACAAAGCAGATGTAAGTGCCTACCTTAAAGAGAAGAGTGTGATCCCTGGATCCCAAGTGGATAGAAACAACTCTCTTCAGCTGTGAGTTAGGCTCCAGATAACAGTGGGAAACACTTGTATGCTTAGCATTTCCTATTGTTGAGCATTAAGTGGCTCCATGCTCAGTGTGTTGGTTTTATGGATCACTCTGAGGCTCTTAACTCTCTCTACATACTGCATCATGCAACACATAGAAAGCCTACACACCTAGCACACTGTTCTGGAATCTACTTCAAGGTGCTGGGCACCTAGGGTGCCTATACATGAGTGCGGAGGCTGCTCTGATGCGCTGTAATTACAGCATTTCAGAACAGACTCTATTAATTGAGTCTGCTGCAACATGGTAATTACCTTGCTCCATCAGCCTCCTGCATCTCATGTATCAGCATCCCCATGCTTCAGAAGGGCAGCAGGGGGCACTTGAACTAAAGCTCATTTGACAAGCTTTAGTTCAAGCACCCCTGCTGTAATTTTTGAAGCGTGGAGACACCGATAAACAAGATGTCGTGGTTCTTTAATTACAGCGATTCTCAGAGCCGCTCTAATTAAAGCACCACCCACACCCCCCAGACCACGTGTAAAAAGTGCCCCTACAGAGTAGGAGTTATTGTGTGTAACTTCTAGGTGCATAAGTACTTTATTGGATATAGCCCCTACCTATCCTTCTGCTCAGAACTTCTTGTGTGCTAGTTTCTGATAATTGTTGTCTTAGATGCCTACTTCTTACGTATTGTATAGGGCCTGTGCACGTTAGGGGAGACTTGGGCAGCTGGCTGTGAAGAGTTCCCATTTGTCCATTCAGCCTTTCTCAGTTACCAAGACACTGGGATGGGTTGTAAGTATCTAGGTATTTCCATGATTCAAATCTGACGTGTGGTATTCCAGTGTACCTCCACCAACTTCAGTGGAGATATTTCTGATATATGTGGCCAAAGTGGAAGTGGAACCAGGCCCACGGGCTGCACTTTAAAGAGGAATAACACAGCATGGCTCATTTTAGGATTTAAAAAATAATAAATCAGATTCCTTCCCCTCTTCTCATACATGACTGGCCTCAAATTGCTAAGGTTTTTTTCTCTTTACTTTTTAAAATCAGTTTAAATATTATTGTTTGCTTATTTTTCAAGCCATTTAGGCTGCCCGAACCAAAAGGCTCGGGGCGGCTTACAGTAACGCAACACCCTACAGACAGAATTTCCCAAACCAGCAAACTCCAGCTTCTCTTGCTTCCCCACAACTACAGGCTCCCTGCCCAAACTGCCACACAAGCAAACCCTCCCACGGATCCCAACCATACCTTCCAGCTGATACTTACACCAGACTCAAGAATACTATAGAGGAACTATGGTTGTTACATTTCTCCCCCGAAATGCACTTAACTTCTCCCCTCACCCTCCACCTC
>NW_005841881.1:4290623-4322446 GCF_000455745.1 Alligator sinensis | reverse complement strand
AACCAAATACAACACAAACTCCAAAGAGCACTAAAAAGATTAACAGAAAAAGCAAAATGCTCCATCCCCACTTTAGTCATCCTTAAGCAGCACCCTTGCTCTCCCCTCTCGAGAAGGCTGCAGCTTTGTAGCATCTGCAGGCTGGCTGAGTCCTCTTCCTTCCTTTGGGTGGCCAAGATGGTACCTCCCTAGAGGGGAGGGGGGCTGAGAAGAAGGAGTGATGGTGTCAGTACTTCAGCTCAGGGAGGCCAGCCAGCTTTGTAGGGCAGCCTTCTTCCCTCCCTCCCCACTGTTTTCCATCACCGTGATTAAATAAATTGGGGGGGGGGGGAGGGGGCAAGGGCAATAAAATAATTGCAACCTCAGTTGTCACTAAAATGCCCTCAAACCTCTGTTTTAAGGGAAAAATGGGACCAGAAAGAGTATAAGTAGGCTGGGAGGTTTTAAAAGACACTGACCTGACTTCTGATTTTTAACCCCTTGTGACCAGCCCCCGCCTCCCCCTTTCCTCACCCCAACCATGTGAATGTGCATGTGAGATAGTGTTGCCTACTGAGAAATGCAGCTTTGGCTACCACACTGCTACATAAAATACTTTTGTGCTCTTTTTCCACATTACTTTCTGTCCGTAAATCAGGTGCACCCAACCATGCAGTAACTCTGTGTTGTCCTCCTCCCCAAACTTCCTGCTCCTTCCACAGCACCCCACCACTCTTGCAGCTGTGGAGCTTCTTCACTTCCTCCAACACCTGGCGGTGGGGTGGCTCCTATGGATTTTAAAATACACTCAGATGCTACTTCAGCATAACTGTTTTTTCCTCTCTTTCAAGCTCTGCTGTTGTAGTATCCGAGTGCAGGCAGGGATGACGAGAGATAAGGTGATATTCTGTTCCCTCCAGCAGGGGACAAACTTGCATCAAAAAAATTAAATGCGTAAGTCTGTAACAGGGCATTTTTGGTCTCATATGCATGATAACGTGGCAATGAGACACTAGTCCTCTTATCAGTTGCGTCAGCTTCCCTTGTAAAAGTGTCATAGCTACCAGGTTTTGTGAGGCTCCCCATAAAACATCTCCCTCACAATACAACAAACCTTTGATGCCTTCTTTCCTTCCATATGGTAGCCAAGGCAGGGAAACATAAGCCCAACAATTCAACATAGCAAGGGCCTGCTTTGTAACCCCCATCCCTTTAGCTACCACTACTTTCAGTTACTGCTGCCTTTGCTCCTGGCTGATCTTTTCAGGCTTGGCTTCAACATGGAACTGAAGAGTGCCAGGACATCAGCCAGAGGGGTTAGCTGCACAACCAATTGCCTCAGGAGCCTCTATAAACAGGAGGAGTCACTACAGACAGACTCTTCCTGACTCCCAGCTGCTCAACTGGCCATGTGCACCAAGCGCAGCTGTGGGAAAGGAGTATGCCTAAATCGCACAGACACAGTGCAGCCATGAGTATCATGTAAGATGCCCAATAGCAATTTCAAGAAGCAGAGTCTAGATCTGTATCTTTTATGTGGTTGTTTCTCTCTCCCTTACAGAGTAAGTTTCCCAAGTGAAGCCAAAGCTTCATCTCCCTTCCCAGAAATGCCTGCCTCTCTTGTAGGACTGCCTGACATAGGAATTCATCCCTGTCTCCTTCCCACAGCACCCTGCTTTTAAATCTTTTGGTGTATTGTCTCCAGTTTGTCCCAATGTGTTTTTGCTGTCCTCCTATCCTTGGAAAATCTGCTTGTGTTATTTTTCAATGGTCAGCAGCAGATTGTATGAAAACAGAGATAAGTATACAGAAATAATATACTTACACTGCAAACTCTACTCAGTAAGTATCTAAACCAGTGTACCATAAGGGGAGAGAAAGCAAGCAAGTGAGAGAAGCTGGTTTAATTTGGAAGTTGGCCAAAATTGTAATAGTATTTAGGTGCCTAATCCCCTTTAAAATAATCTCCTTTAATAAGTGGATATTAAGCACCTAAATACCTTGAAAAAAATCTGTCCCAAAGGCTTTATTTGACATTTCAAAGTAATACTCCAGTAATACTTTACAGTGTTTCTGGTCTTCAGGCCTTTCCTGTGGTGAATAAGGCAGAAAGAGTGGGCCTGATTCTGCTATTACACAGCTTTTACAGCAGTTTCCATGACTTCACTGGATTAGTCTTGATTTATAGCAAAGGTTTGTTGTTACATGTTACAATTTGCATGTGCTAGCTCTAAGGAATATTAGACGGTATTGAAGTTAGCATGTACTGTGAGGAGTTGCACATTAAGGATATGATCTCTAACATGCACAACTCTGACTTGCCTCTAGAGGGCTGGTGAGCAGGGGCATGCCTCCTTCCTCCCCTAGCTTGTTTCTCACCCATCCCCAGTGGCTCGCCCTTGTCCCTGCCTTCCCAGCTCTCCCCCAGTCTCTTTTGGTTTGGGGAAGTAAAGTTCTGGATGACAGATCAGTCATTGGGTGGGGAAGGCTGTGAACAGTACATCCTGGGATACCGCATAATTGCAAAATGCTGGTATTGGGCCTAGGCAGCAGACTGATGTTACTGCTACACAAGCTGCCAGCTGACGTTAATCCTTGCCTGAAGAACTTTGAGATGCTCAGAGGGCAAGGTTTCCTGCCTTAACATGTGGATACTTCTGTTTTAAGAGCATTTTACATGTGGGAAAGGTAACATCTAGCAACACCCCTAGTTAGAGAACTAAGCACATTGTGTCATGCTTGGAGAGCTTTCTCCTTTAACCAAATATAATGTTTATTTCACTGTGCATAAGAATAGCCTTTCCTGTACAGGTTTTACATATGGCTAAATCTTGTGCATATTGTATATGATCTTTTCTTAAAGTCCAAAAATAAAAATCTAGTGTACATCCAGTAAAAAAATAGCAGAAGAGCAGACCTACAATCATTGTGATGAACAGAGCCTGCCATGTATCCTACATGTATGTCTCAGCTACCTCCCATCATGAACAAGGGAGTTACCACAGTCCTGAAGAAACAGCGATACCCATGGAAGTGCTGTAGAAAAAAGAGATATGACTGGACCTTTCATTGATGCAGGGATCACAGCAGGAGGGAGTTATCTGTGTCCTCTACCCCTGATCCTCACAATACAGAGGTACATTAATACCATTGTACATTGGTTTTGGCACCAATGTGTTCCTTCTTCCATTACCAGCTGCCACTCAGCTTAGCAGACCCTCTCACTTGCTGACATACAAAATCCTGACAATGGGTGAGGGATAAAACCTCCCCCCTCCCCCCTGTGGGTTGGCTCATGCTGGATTCATAGTGTGCAGCCAGAATTGTAACAAGCAATTTTTGCACCCTGGGTAGCAGCAGCAGCTGAGCCAGTAGTGGTAGCCAGGTTGGCAGCAGCCAAAACAGTGCCTGGAGCTAGTGGCATGATCACCCACCCCTTAGTTATGCTATTGCCTCTAGGCCTTCCCAGTCTGGGGATAGAGCTGGAGAGCCACACTGATATGTCACTAAGCTATTGCGCTTAGGATTCATGTATGCAGGCTTGGCATACAGATATTCCCTCCCTACCGAGGAGTACCTGGACAAGAGAAAACGAAATGCACCAATGAAGAATAATAAAAGATGATTAACTGTAAATACAATTAATAATACTGATGCAGTCTTTTGGATCGCCTGAAAAAATTCCACCCAAAGGCAGCATTTGGATTTCATGACACAAACAATTTCCTAAGCCCCCTAAATATTGGAGCACAAAATTGGTTTAAATCAGATCATGGAAATAGAGGAATAAAGTAGAAAAGAAAAAGCACTGGAAAAAGTCTGTAATGATGTCCGATTGATTTATTTGGTATAACTAAAGGTCTTCACTGTTCTCAGTCTTATGGCTTGGATCAGTGATATACAAGCATCATAAAAAGTGGAAGTGACAGTTTGTCTTTGGGAAGGAAGAGCTGTGGGAGGATCATGCAGAGGAAGGAAGAGACAGAAACATTTTATTCTAAAAGGAACGCTATCCTGTGAGTATTTCTGAGTAAATGAAATGAAAATAAACACACGCACATACACAGACTACAGTGAAGGAACATATTTTTTAGGTTCTACAGTCAAACTTTTAGCAGTTACAAAATGCCAGCATTAAAGTTGTCTATGCAATTTTAATTTTGCTTTCTTGTGCATATGCTTTATGATACCATCTTTAACCACATAGCACTTTTTTCTACAGGACCCAAACCTTTTTCACTGTATAAGCTGGGCTGTCAATAGGAAATACAGTAACTACTCAGTATTTCTTCTTATCTCCATCATGCAGTGTTTGGGCACTGCCTCCTTTGCTGCACACTATTCAAACCCTGCAATGAAAACTGAATTACTCACTTGCTCATGGTCTTTTTGTGACCAGGAATATCACCAGGTACCTGAGTGTCTTACAAACAGTAATTTATGTCTATATTTTGGTCAGAGATAAGAGATTTTTATCACGCTTTTCTAGATGGGAACATGAGACAGAGACTTGGATGAAGCCACACATGGAATCAGTGGCTGTACCACAATTAGGTCTCAGAATCTCATGACTCCCTCTGTATTCATTTCACTAGTGCACACTGGATTACTACTGGAGATGGAGAACATCTGTAGTTCCTATAGATTCAGCTTTGAATACCCATGAAAATCAGGGCATTAGTGTCTGGAGCTGGACTCTCAGAAAATGAAGAACACAAAATTAAGGCAGACTTCTAGTTTATTCTGTTGCTAAGCTATACAAAAATAAATAAATAAATAAAAAGACATTCTCACTCAGGAAAAGAAAACCTGATGCACTGATACTAGCAACCTTAAAGTCTCTGATTTTTTTCCCTTCCAGAAAAAAAGCCCACACATACACAATGTGTAGCATTTGCCAACCCATTGTCACTAACCTACCCTGCTTTATAGAACATAAGATGATACTGTCCACTGTCGAACCCTCCTAAACCTGCACTTCTGTGGCACATCTCATTCCACATCCAGGTTATAGGATTGACGAGCCATTTGTTTTCAGACTATTCTGTGCCCTGGAGGCCAGAGTCAGCTCTTGCTGCCACCGATGCACATTCATTGTGCCAGACACCTGAAATGCAATCCTAAATCGTGCCACATTTACAGTGGTATTACCTGTAGCTATGTTCATTTGATAGGGATGCTTTAACGCATTTGGCATTAAGAAATCATGGGGTTAACCCCACCACCACCACCACTGCCACCCACCCACCCGCACAAACAGCAATGGGAATGGGCAGGGGGCCAAAACCCAGAGCCCTGCCCTTCCAAGGCAGGTCCCTCCTCCCTGGGGCTACAGAGTTAGGCTTTTTCTTGCTCACACTCTTTTTAGCTGCTGGATACTTTGGCTGGTACCACCTTCAGCAGTAAGAGGGTAGAAGATGTCCAGAGACTTGGTGGATAGGGCACATGCATATAGACAAATTTCTCAGTCTGAGAAGAGCCTCTCAGGTCTCCCATATTCTGGACAAGTGCTGTAAGACCAATGCCTGTTCTGAAGGAAGAGGAGCCAGAGGAGAATCTGCAGTCCTGTCATTGCTCAGGTTTGAAACCCTGCTAAGACATGTATGCCTTATGTGGTTGGGGAAGGGAGGAAGTAGAATTCTGAGCAGAGGCATCTTAGTACAGGTTTAAACTCTAGTGGCCTGAATGGAGAGCAGTGCACCTCAAGATAACTCAGCAGTCATCTCTGGAGATGGTAAGGTGCTGCCCATTGAAATGACTGGTTGAGCTTTGTGGCTCTGCCTGGCCAAGTAGAATTCACTCTAGGAGTGCACTACTTGCATAGTAGATTCCAATTGAAAGTATAAATAAATGAATTACACAGGCACAATAGTATACCTCCCTGAGCCTGGTTGTGTAAACTAGGACTTTGCCAGCATCTCTCCATTAGGGGCTAAATCCTTTGTCTCTTTATGTGTCTAATGGTGCATATGTAGCAGATTTGGTACTTAAATGTAATTTGCGATTCTGCTTCCCCCAGTGCCAAAAAAAGCCTCAGAGGAAGGTCCTCCCATCCTCTAGCCCAGTGGTTCTCAACCTTTTTTGTACCAGGACCCATTTGTAAACACTGGTGGGCAGTCTTGACCCAGTATCCGTCACTCCTGACCTACTGCCCCCTTGCCCGCAGGCCCCAGCCCCCGCAGTATATGGGGCAGGCAGTGAGTGTGTCGGGCATGAGGGGCCCCAAGCAGCCTTCTGCCAGCCCGCAAGGGAAATGTGGTTTCCCATGTTTTTATCCTTTAAAGGAGAATCAATATCTAAAGTTTGTTGATCCATTTTTAAAATTTGTTTGCAACCTTTTCATATATTCTTGTGACCCACTTTTGCGTCGCAACCCACAGGCTGAGAAACACTGCTCTACCGCACTAGCCCAGTTCTTGTGGCACTTCCTCAGGGTCAGGAGAACTGGGCCTCATCTACATATCACATTTAACTAGTTAATCAATCAGTTAATCACATCTGAAGTTGTGACCCAGTCACACATTCAATCAATTAATGTTGTGATAACACAAGGAATAAATCACAAAGTTATTCCACAAAAAAATGTGAACTAACTTTATGGCTCATTCTTATCATGCCATTAATTGACTGTGGCCATGTGCTCCCCTGTGGCTGGGAGCACCATCAGCTGACAGGGCTCCAAGCCACAGGGCTGCACCATGCACTGCCATGGCTGCGAGTCCCACAGCTGACAGGAGGTGCAGTCATGGCAACATGTGTGGCCTGGCAGGAGGCACGACTGTACGGATCAGGCATCAGATCCTATCACACCTTTACCTAAACATCTAGAGGTGCCCTTGGGTCCTATGACTTGCTTATCCAGAGGGGGTTTAAAACTGCATTTCCTGCTTTGTAGCAAAGCCCTCTTGAAGTTGGCCTACTGGGCAAGCAGGAGAGGGAGCCTTGTCAGCTTAGGAGAATAGATCACACATAAATATAAGCCAGAAATGTGCACCTTAGTGGGCGCATCTACATGTGTGCTTTAATGCACATTAAAGTGTCACTAAAAAAAACATACTATTAAGTAAATACACATGAAAACAGGCTAATGATCATTGTGTCACTAAAAAAACATGCACTTTTGTTAATGTACATTAAGATAAGCTAATGAGCATTTTCCTAGTGCCGCATAATAGAAGTACTAGATTTAATGCCCATTAACTAGATTCATAGATTCATAGACACTAGGGCTGGAAGGACCTCGGAAGATTATCGAGTCCAGCCCCCTACCCCAGGGGCAGGAAGTCAGCAGGGATCACAGGATCCCAGCAAGCTAAACATCCAAATGTCTCTTGAAGGCATTCAAGGTAGGCTCTTGAACCATCTCCAGCGGCAGTCTATTCCAAACCTTGGGGGCTCAGACAGTAAAGAAGTTCTTCCTTATGTCCAGCCTGAAATGGTCATGGAGGAGTTTGTGACTGTTCGACCTTGTCATCCCTTGGGGCGCTATGGTGAACAGACATTCCCCCAGATCCTGGTGAGCACTCCTGATGAACTTATAGGTGGCCACCAGATTGCCCCTGAGCCTGCGCTTTTCGAGGCTGAAGAGTCCCATGGCTCTCAGCCTCTCATCATAAGGTCTGCTTTCCTGACCTCTGATCATGCGCATGGATCTCCTCTGCACTCTCTCAAGCTTCTCCACATCCTTTTTTGAACTGTGGAGTCCAAAACTAAAGCCCGTTAATGCAACTGTAGACGCACCCAGTAGTGAGGAGAGGTGGTAGCTGCCCTCAACACCAAAGAACCCTGTGCTCTAGCCTGGATCCTTGCTTTCAAACTATTTCAGAGCTATTTATCCACAAAATATTAACTGCAAGGTGCAGTGGATCAACTTCAAGAGAAGGAGCCTGGGCAATGCCTCCTCATTTGCTAGATAGACTACTTGGGTTGCAATCAGAAGCTGAGAGTTTTACCCTCCTCCAAATGAAGGAGGGGACTAGCACCTGGGCCCTCTGCTCCTTGTGTGAGTGTTCTAACCACTAGGGCACTGGGCTAAAAGGTAACACAGTTTCCTCCTACTCCTAGTCCCAGCCCTTGCCCACTTAAAAATGTGAGACCTCTATGACATTATGCATGTACCTGGATGACTGTATTTCTCTGTGCAGCTGCCTGGTCAGCGTGGACCCCTACTGAGTATGCTCATTAGGGAAGCACAGACCAAAAAACTAGTTCCAAGGCTCTGTATATGCCATTTAGGCACATAACATAAAATTAGATGTAGCCCTTAGTGGCCACGTCACAACTTCCCAGCAAGCAATTCAACATGTGCTTTCATTTCCTCTGCACCCATCAATTTTTTCTCTGAGCAGAGCACCATCTACATTGCAATGAGTGAGGCAGAAGGCCCACGGAAAATGCTAATATGTGACCTAAATAGCAGGATTTCCTATAGTCCATGTGCTTGATCTTAAAACCTGAATAATGTTTCTTTAATGTTGTGGAAATTCCCAAGTCATTTCTTATTTCTTTTAATAAGAAAGTGGAAATAACACATTCTATTATGTGCAACTTTGACAAAACCTGCCATGAAGATTGGTCAATAGGTCTTGCTGCTTGAAGATTCAGTTTTGTGGTGGGAAAAGAAGGACCCTCAGGGGCTCTGTGCTGAGCCACTTGAATGATGTGTGGAGACATACACATACATGTGCACTCATGAATTCCTGTCCTGCTACACAAGCTACCATTCTGTTCAGAGTAGTCCTGTAGATGGATTGTTTGAATCTATACCACATTGCCAATAAGAAAATGCGCATCATAAATGATAGTAGCTTCCAGTGACCTCACAAGTTGAATACTTCTGAGGACCAAAAGTAAAGCTACATGTCATAGTATGCCCTTTGTTAGAGGCTTTAGGAGGCATTCAGAATTCTAGCTTACTGGAAGTTTAAATTGCTTGTAACTTGCTGGATCTATACATCTGGCATGCTCAGGTGTCTTGGGCAAATAAAAGATGTAATTAACTGGGTAACTAGGGTTATAGCTATTTAAAAATATCAACCCTTAATCTACTCCTATAAAATCATGGCAAAGCTCCTTCTATTTCAGTCACAATAGGACGGGTTCCCTTTTTTAATCATTTTGCTGGACTAATATTTTTAAATCACATTAGCAAGCTGCTTTTAGGATACTTTGCAAAAGAAATATCATCTATCAAGAGCTGATTAGGAGAATCCTAGTTAACTTATTGACTACCTGGCAATGATGAAGATCCCAGCGGTATGTTGTATCCCATTAAAGAGTACAGTGAGCCAGGATGTACATATTGGTAGACTAAATGCTTCCATATTCCTGTCACAGGTAGAAAATTCTGGGTCCTCCCCTAACACTCTGAGCTTCTCAGTGTCCATTTGCAAAGTGACCTAGTTTCCTCTACAAACAATATACAGAGATGGACGCACAAGTGGACTGAATGTTTTTCTCTTGTACAGGGTTGCTACACATTATATTTTGCATGTCTACACTTAAACCTCTAGCGGCTAAGCATTCAAGCATTAAATGTGTGTTAAGCACATGCTAAGTGTAGCACAGTTAGGCATATTTTGATGAGGAGTATCTCCAGATCCTATTACCTCATGTATTGAGTGAACATGGGACAGCTCCATAGAGGTAACAGGATCAGAGATTAGTTGGGGGAAACTGTCTGTCTGTCCAAGGCCCATCACTTCACCCAAGAGGACTCAAGACTCCAGTGCAGTGGGAGGGCTGGGACTGATAATCAACTGTTTGTTGGTCAAAGATCCTCACCACAGTGAAGTGGAAGTGCTGCGATTCTGCTGCTCTCTGATTCTGTGCTGGGTCCTGGGTCTGGCCACAGAGAGGACTGGCAGGGGACCTGGCACAGACAGAGAGCACTGCAGGATCTGGAACCCTCCATTCCCTGCCTCTGTCCTAGGTCCTGCAGTGCTCTCTGCCTCTGTGCTAGCTCCTGGGAGCAGCATGTGACCAGTCTGGTGTGTCCCTGGGCTGAGACCACAGATCAGATAATTTTCAGTCTCAATCCGGGGATAGTACCAGTCATGAACCCACTCCAATGCCATCCCAGGACTGAGACTGAAAAGCTGAGTTGTATGTATATTTAGATTATAGTAAGAATTAACATGCAAGTGCTCAGAAAACTGAGTCATATCAATGCTTAGTATGTTTTAAATAACACATGTTAATTGTCCCATGTAACAAAGCCCTAATTTCTATCTGTATTTTCTTTTGTCGCTTACCAGTTTACTATTGCTGATTGTTCCTAGCATAATACGCCTATGTAAAATGCATATCCAGTGCCACACTGCTTTAGGTATGACCCATGACAATTGTCCAGCTATGTTACTGAACGTATGAAGTATGCATATGTTGAATGCATAGCCTATACAGCTCTGTGTGCTGGGAACACCTTACTGTTCCATGGAGTTCAATGAAATCTTTGTCTCTGAGCCCGTAGCCATTGACTTGAGAAGCTTTGCCATTGACTTCAGTGGACTTAGGATTGGACCTTATATATTTTAATTGAAAAACCTTTATCACAGCAGTTCTTCCTTCTATCTCTCTCTTTAAATCAGCTCCTGCCATGTCTCCCCTCTGATCAGGAAGATCAAAGGAGCAAATTCTATCCTTATGGCCAATTCAATCTGTGCCAAAGACACATTGTTTCAAGCCAGGTGTTTGGGATTTAACTTGCCAATACTGAGACCTATGATCAGGTCATCAGACAGCACATCTTTTTGCAGAAGGCTCAACAGAAATAGAACAACCGGTTCAGAATATATACACTGGAATGGATCCAATATACATACGGGATCCAAAACAGTTCCCTGCCCTTTCGCGTTGACAGCTGTAGCAGGTTTGCAGTCTAGTTATGGATACCACTTTCCAAGTTATGGATGCCACTATCGAATAGTATAATATGGGAAGAGTGACTGGAGCACCAGCTCTAGATGCTGATTCAAAGAGGGCACCAGAATGGCAACCCCCCACAGAGGCCTATGCTGGAGTCCATGTTGGGGAGCTTGTATCAAGGTAGCAGTAGCCTGTGCCACTGCTGCTGCAGCCTGCACAAGAAGGTGAGCATTCCACCCCATCCCCACATGCCAAAATGTAAAGTTACAACTTAGTCCATATCTTTATAATAGATTGAACCAAAGTCCCAAATCTAATTTGGGAGTGTCTCTATCTTGGCTTCACTGCTGAAGCTTAAGGTCCTCTCTTACATTTATGACAGCTACATAGCAAGTATCATGCTAAAGAGTCTGCACTAGTTGTGAGTAGATTGGATTAAATAAGGCTTCTTTCTTAGCATTAATTATTTTGGAGGAAGAGGTAAAATTATGTTAGATGCAAAAACTCTTGCACCTGAGCCATGAAAAACACTGTTAGCCTTTCAGTTGTGATACTGTAGTTTCAGTTGTGAAACTATAGGTTCAGATTCTGAAGCAGCATGTAGAACTGATCTGGATCCAGTCTTATTTCCCTAAATGGTCCTTTAACATCCTATCCAATGAGCAGAACCAACACAATTTGAATAGCAGGTAGTCTCTGCTTAAGAGTTGTCTATGACTTGAATTGTAGGGTATCCTTCAGTTAGGGTTGAGGAGCATCAGCAAAGTGGGGTAAGAGCCCTAAAATTGGATTAAGAAAGGATGCTGCAAATCTCAGCTGAGGTTCATGGTGGAATAGGCTTCCACAATTGCTGCATTTCAAAGCTGAAGGGCATTGGTAGATCAACATGCTTATCATAAGATTGACTCTGTGGATGTTGGGAGATCAGCAGACACAATATACCTTGACTTTAGTGTTGCTTTTGATACAGTCTCCCACAACATACTTGCAAGCAAGCTAAGGAAGTACAGGCTGGGTGAATGGACTGTAAGCTGGATAGAAAACTGACTGGATCGTGAGGCTCAAAGGGTAGTAATCAGTGGCTTGATGTCTAGTTGGCAGCCAGTACCTTGTGGAGTGCCCCAGGAGTCAGTCCTGGGGACAGTTTTGTTCAATATCTTCATCAATAACTTGGAAGATGGGATGAAGTGTACCCTCAGTAAGTCTACAGATGACAGCAAGCTGGGGAGGCGGGGGGGGGGGGAGTAGTAGATACGCTGGAAGGTAGGGCTAGGATTCAAAGAGATCTTGACAAATTGAAGAACTGAACCAAAAGAAATCTCATGATGTTCAATAAGGACAAGTGCAAAGTCTTGCACTTAGGATGGAACAAGCCCATATACCAGTACAGGTTAGGGACCAACTGGCTAAGCAGCAGCTCTACAGGAAAGAACCTGGGGGGGTTACAGTGGACAATAAGCTGAATATGAGCCAACAGTGTGCCCTTGTTGCAGAAAAGGATAACAGCATCTTAGGCTGCATTAGTACAAGCGTTGTCAGCAGATTGAGGGAAGTGACTGTTTCCCTGTATTCAGCACTGGTGAGGCCGCATCTGGAGTATTGTGTCCAGTTTTGACTCCCTCCCCCCACTGCAGAAGTAATGTAGACAAAATGAAGATAATTCAGCAGAGGGCAATGAAAATGATTAGGGGTCTGGGGCACATGGCTTATGAGGACAGGCAAAGGGAACTGGGCTTGTTTAGTCTGGAGTAAAAAAGACTGAGAGGGGATTTAATAGCAGTTTTCAACTACCTGAAATGGGGTTCCAAAGAGGATGAAGCTAAACTGTTCTCCATGGTGACAGATGACAGAAGAAGGAGCAATAGTCTCAAGATGTCAAAAGGGATGTTTAGGTTAGCTGTCAGGAAAAACTCTCTCATAAGGAATGTGGTAAAGGACTAGAAGAGGTTGCCCAGAGACTCTCCGTCCTTGAAGGCTTTTAAAACCAAGCTAGACAAAGCCTTGGCTGGGATGATCTAGTTGGGGCTCGTCCTGCATTAAGCAGAGGGTCGGACTAGCTGACCTCCTGAGGTCTCTTCTAACCTGAATTTTCTATGATTCTATTATTCTAAGAGCAGAAGATCCGGGCTGAAGTGCATCAGAAGATGTATAAAGTGTTTTTTAGAGTTGAATAGCAGGTATTGTGCAAGTCAAAATTGTGGTGCAATAATTAAGCTGCATGGGGAGTACATGAGCATGTATTGGAAGGCTGGTTGAGTGAATCTTGATGAAAATGTAAGATATGATGGAAAACTTGTTTTGTGAAAGATTGCACAGGAGCTGCTTATTTTATATCTAAATTTAGGTAACCCTCTCAGTCTTCCCCATTCATAAGCACCAGTCACTCTTTATTAATGGTTACAAATTAAATAACTCTCAGATCACTTCACACACCAGACAAAGATAGCCTGCATTTCTGAAACATGGTCTTTTGCCCACAATGCAGAGAGACAATGAAGTGTGGAGGAGAAGAAACAATAGCCATGAAAGTACTTAGCACTGATGTGGTGTGAATGGGGAGGTGTCAAAGTACCTCCTCTCAAATATCACAGCAATGTCTACATGGCTGATTTAAACAAAACCGGGGGGGGGGGGGGGTAGGGGGCGGGGGGGGGGGGGGGGGCGGGGTCAGTCTCATGCCTGGTGCAATACCACTGACCCTGTGGGCATAACAGAGGCAATGAAGTAGCTCTATGTATTATCATCAGCTCCAATTGCACCTCAGCCTTGCTGGCAATAATAAAGCCCACATGAAAAAGCTGCTAGTGAAGTGCAGGGCTGGCATGCCATGCAGATGAGACTCTCATCACTGGTCTTATGAGGTGGGGGAGAAGAGAGTTTGAAACCTTCTATTTATTTGTTTATTTCTTCTGAGAGGAAGGAAAAAATTGACATGCATGCAGTAAACATAGAAATGTGAGTTTTATGCTAAGAACATTTCCTGCTTCTGTGCAGTTATCTCCCACTGCCAGAATAGCCCTAAGGATTAAGATGGTTTATTGGGATCAAATGCCTTGGAGATTTATTATAGTGCTGACTATTTACCCATTCACATTAAAATACAGAACTATGATTATTTCCCCGTATGCACATCTTTCAGTCTCTCCTACTCGCGTGCGAGCACATACACACACACATACTTTTCCATTCCCTGAACGAAATTCCTATCCTATCCTGTTTTCTGTGTCCAACTTAAATCTCGCAAGGCATCATACTGTGGCTATGCAGCTGGGCAATCCCTTAAAAGCTCTGTCAGAATTCAGATTGCAGCATTTAGTGCCAGTGATTAGTACCTCCACTTTGATAGGAGGGGCATTTCTAAGGATGTGACAAATGTTTCTAGAAGATGGATGATCTTGGCAATACAATTGTAGATGGGCTGTCAGGAAAGCTGGATTCTATGGTCTCTCCCATGTAAGCTCCAGCTGTGTACTCCAGGGCAGTTTTTAAAGGTGCTTAGGTATGTTATTTCCATTGAAATCTGTAGGTGTTAGCTGTCTAGATACCTCAAAATCTGGCCCATCAATAGGAATTAGACACCTAAATACTTTAAAACATCTGGCTTTTATTTGCAAGGTGCCTCACTTCCTCTTTCTGTAAAATGGAGATAAAATAATATTGCCCTGCTTTAACAGGATATTTTTGAGTCTCCTGTCATGAATCTTCTGAGGCAGTTTGGGAACGTCAAAAATACAATGCCATAAAAGGCAGAAATACCATTTTTTTTTTTAGAGATGCCAGAACAAAACTCTTCTTATATCATTAAAATGACCAATATTGTCATGAAAGCTATTTTCTTACAAAACAGCAAAAATATTTGTCCTCCAGGAGTGTTAGCAGTTCTACTTGCACTGTCCTGTCCTGGCCAACAGTTTTATGGGACTCTTAGGGTGACTGGTGAAAAAGCATTGATTATGTTCTCAGCATACAGAAGACAGGCATCTCTATTTCTCTGTTTCATCTGATTTAATCAGTAGCTCAAGAAAACCATAAATCAGGACAAAAATTATTTTAAATAAAATTAAAATATGCTATAGTAGATATTTGATTTTAGTATATGATTTGTTTTTCATCTATAATTTGTTAAAATGATACCTTTTAAAAGATTTTGTGTGTGTGGCCCTTGACAACTCACCAAAACCTGTTAAGTGGCCCTCCAGCTGAAACAATTGCCCACACCTTGTCTATATGTATCAAAGTCTCCAAAAGAACTGATGGAAATCCTCAGTTTAAGATCATTTAAAATTGAACTACACAAAGTACCAGAGAACATACAACAGAAGACAAGCCCCTATTACCCTAGGGTGGGTAAATTAAATTACCTAGTAGGTCTTTTCTGTCTCTGAGTTCTTTGATTCTGTGGTAAATGATACTTGATGGATAACTAAATGTAGGTAAAAAAAAGACACAAGGCAATAAGCTTGCAGCAGAAAGCTAAAATTAGGTGGGAAAATGTTCTTCAGCACAAGTTACATTTTTTCTTCCATCATTTTCCTGATGTATAAAGTCAGTACTGTACAATAACAAAGGGATCGAGTACCCCAAGTAACATGAGAGATAGTCCAAAATCCTAAGTGGATCTCAAATGAAGAACAGCAGGGAAGGATTCAGAATCCCAGGTGAAATAGAAAGGAATATGTATTTCCAAGTATGCCATGCTGGTTTTCTGGTAGAAACATGGGGGGAAAAAAATGACCTGGAACATTTTCAGAAGGGCAGCCCCACAGCTAACTCTCATCATAGCTAAGGAAGGGATCTCTTTTTATTTTCTAAATCCACCATACACCAAGGCAGATTACACATAACCAGACCCAACCTTAGGGGGATGCAGGGCCCGGGGCAAATCGGCCTATGCAAGGCCCCTTTCACACTGCACGGGGCCGTGGGACCCCCCACTAAGGCAGGGCACGGCAGCACCATAGCAAAGAAATTTGGCACCCAGGGCCAAGCAGATCCCACACGCCCCAGACAAGCCACTCTTTAGCGGATGCGAAGCCGGCAGTGCATGGCGGCATGCGGTGGCGGGGTCGGGCAGCAAGCGGCCAGATGCTTCTTCTGTGGCATGGGGCTGAGTCACCAGCTCCAGGCAGGCCCCATGGGAGAGGCCGCAGCCGCTCCACCCAGCTCTGCAGGACCCCCACAAAGAGCAGTGTTGTGTGAGTGGTGTATGCAAAAATGCAGGACCTGGGGTGGTCGCCTCGATTCATCCTACCCAAGGAATGGCTCTGCCCATAACCTTCCCTATTAGCCATCTCAGCACACCACAGGATAAAGGGCTCTTTAACTGCTGCCCCTGATGCAGACTAGTGGATTGATCTGGAATATCACCATGAGTGTAACCTTGTGAGTCAGCAAGGCCATTACGCTTATTGGAGCTTACTGTGCCAAGATTCAGTCTGCCATCAATGGTATCACTAATGGACCCTTTGTAAGACTGATGCTACTGATCAGTTGATTAGGAAGAACCTGATGCCTCAGACTTTGTGCAAAAAGAGAATTTACATTATAATACAGTACTTTTCAACCCAATGTGTTTTTATAATCAGCACTGTCCCTAGGGTATGGCAAATTGGGGCAACCACCCCAGTCCTAGCACTTCGAGGGGACCCTGAGGAGCCAGGTTAAGCAGCCATGGCCCCTCCCGTGGGGCACACCTGGAATTGGCAGCTCAGTCCGCGCTGTGGAAAAAGCATGGAGACCCTGCCTTTGCATGGGTACCACGGCTCCACGTAGGCTGATTTGCCCCAGGCACCATACCCCCCCTAGAGTCGGCTCTGTTTATAAATATTGCATACACCACTCACACAATACGGTAGTTGTTTAACAGTGCACAGAAATCCTAGAATTGAAACAATGAGGCCACATCCAGCTTAGGCTCCTTGAAGGTGTAAAACTAAATCAGGCAAGGATATGATTTAAATTAAAAACTGACAAAACTGCACCAGCAGCTAAGATTTCCATCGTAGTGAATGGGAGAACTTCACAAGATCAGGTATTTTCATGAGATTTTGATCACATAGATATTAAAAAAGAAAACAGGTTCCACCTAGTATTGGCTTTGGCACATTCAATCTCAAAGGGATCAGGTTTAGATGCAGGAATCAGACTCTTTATTCATGACAGTCTTGATTTGAAGTTCTGGTTTTCAGCCTTTTCTAAACGTTGTTGGACAATTTTGGACAGGAAGTTAAAAACCTGTATCCAACAAAACACCAGAGGGAGTTTAAGGAAGCAGAATGTCATTTTCATAAATGGAATTCTGTCAAGACACTGAGTTAAATATTTCTGCATTTGACAAATGTGGCTTTGGATTTTTAATAACTAACTGCTGCCAAGATTTCAAATTTTATAGCTCACCCAAGAGACAGCGCCCCCTAGCAATGTGGTAGGCAAGGGTTTCATCCCTGACTCAAACAAGTTCCCCTAAATCACCAATGCCACTTCATATAACATTTGGGGTTTTCATTGAACAAGGGCATGCCTAACCAAGTCATGCCAGGGCTGAATGGTGTTTAGCTTGTGTTCCAATACTGCACATCAAGAACAGTGAAGTATTACTATTTACTAATAGTATACAGTGCACTAACCTTAAACAGATAAATGTGACGTGAACGTGGACCACAAAAGTTTGATGCACATTTGAGTTGCATATGATAAAACAACCTTGACATGAATGGAGCCACCATACTTATCTGTACACAAGTGCTTAGCAACATTGCTTAGCAACAAGAAACTCAACAGCCCAGATTTTGATGGTGCCTTGGAGTGACTTGCACAGAGACATCCAGAAGTGCTAATTTGCATCAGAAGATATTAATGTCCTTTCCAATTAGGAACAACACTTTGTCTACTGGTTTAGTTAATAAAATGTTTTAGTGGGAGGAAAAAGGAAAGTAACGCATCTTACTTTCCAGGCCAAGGAGTGAGGGAGCTGTCTACAGAGAGCTTTAAATGAGGCAACCACTGCACTGTGACCATTTATAAAGGAAAGAAAAGAGAAGAGCAAATGTAGCAGAAATACATTAAAATACATGACAGTGGTCAAGTGAAGCACACAAGCTGTAAGGGACTAATGCAATTTTAATTTAATTTGTTCTTTTATTTAAGTGAATTTAATGCCAGGCAAAGACATCAGACTCATAACCCTAGAGACAGAAATCTTCTGTTTATTCATAAACCAAACACAACAGGCTGCTCAGATTTTCCCCAGCCTTGGAGCATAGCCACATTCTGGAGGGATCTTGTTAGGTGTAAGACCAGAGTTTAGTCTGCATAGCCTATCCCGTTCTCATTTGTGGTTCCAAGAATCTCAGTTAAACCATTAATGCCAGCTACATTGGTGGGTTTGTGACATATGTATTATTGCCAATGAACTGGACCAAGGGCACTCACCAAGTCATTTGGCAGAGGCTAGCAAACAGTAACAATATCTTGTCACAGCCTAAAAATACCTTGTCACAGTCATGTTGGTCTGGATTTGAACAGTATCCTATGTACTTACTCAAAAGGAATCATGGCTGGAATCATTCAGTGGTCCTTCCAAAAGGTATGGACAGAGGAAACAAGTATGCTGACTGAAAAGGGAGGGGAAACTTACTGCATTTCCAGCTGATTCATCATAGATATTTCATGTCTACTCTGTTCTTTACTAACTGGTAATTTAAATGAAAGATTAAATAAGAAAATAAAATAATTTAATAGAATATTTTTAGTACTATCTGGGCACTTCTACACGTCACCCTACGGTGATGTTGTTACTGCGTCATATGTTAGTACTTCCTACATCCAAAAGGAAATACTAAAGCACAGTGCAGTAACTGCCTGCACTGTGCCTTGTGCACATCGCACAGTTAGTTTTAGCCACTACTTCGCTGTAGTAGCATGCTAAAATGGGGGAGCGCACCATTTTACAGCAAAATAGCTGCCAGTCATGTAGACTCACGTGATCGCTGAAGTGTCATAGCGCATCCCTAAGGTGATGTAGGGTAACGTGTAGATGTGCCCTCTAACTGATAATATGACAAGGCAGTAGTAGTAATAGTAGAATATGACTGACAAATTTCTGGGTATAGTGCATTCAAATGCATGGCAGGCATTCCCAGTGTGTCCTTAGCAGAGAACACCAGGGACACAATAAAGATATACCCAAAGATACATAGGGCTCAAAGCATAAGGTTCTTTACAGATTTAAATCACTGTAAAGTCATTTGCCTCCTAACCTCTGGTATACATGAAGTTTATTTATTTAGCGAATGCAAATCTGTGAAGTCAAGCAATAGCTTGCTCACTAACTGAGTTCAAAATAATTAATCCATCTCTTAGTTTGTAGAGGTGACACTCCTCGGTGATGTGTGGCATTGTTTGTATTTCTCCATAAGTGCATGATGGGATAGCACTGAGGTCTCAGCGGTGACAGTTGGCTGTGCAGGGGCCATGACCTGTCCTGAACCTGTTTAGTAGGGACCACTCTTGCGTGAGAGTTCAAATCCAGTGGGTTGGTGAGTGGGATTTGTCACAAGGAACTTGTTTGTGACTTCCCATGATTCCCATTCCTTTATCCAAAGGGCTTCTGCAAACAGATCCTGTTCAGGGAGGTTGCTCCGTAAGGGGAATCACAAAGGAAGGAGGACCTTGGGTGGATTAAACAGGTCATTGTCAAGTGGTAGGTAAGGTGCAGCACGAATGGTTTCGATCAACTTTCAGGTCATCATCAGACAGCGGATGTGTGGGGGAGTAAAATGTGCAAGGATGGGAAGCCAGGGGAGGGGAGTTGAGTGGAGGGTTCCAGTTGATACTCATGGTTACATTCAGCTGAGTGTCAACAAAATGTGTATGTGATGATCTTTGCCAGACAGGTGCACAATACTCTGCTGCTGAGTATGTTAGGGCAACAGCTGAAGTCTGGAGTGTTGTGGCTGCAGCTCCCCATGTTGATTTAGCAAGCTTGGCTAGCAAGTTGTTTTGGGCTTTGACCTTTGCTGCTGTTTTCTTTAGATGTTCCCCGAAAGTCATGGTTCTGTCTAAAGACACTCCCAAGAATGTTGGGCAGGGATCATGCTTTAGTCTCTGACCACCCATATAGATGTTAAGTTCTTTTTTGGCACTGGCACCATGGAGATGGACTACACTGGATACAGTTTTGGCAGGACTCAGCATGAGCCGCTATGTGGTACAGTAGTCTGCCAGCTTTGTCACATCTTCATTCCAGGTCTGGTCCAGATGGAGCTCAAGTGGCACAGCAGATGTCATTAGCATAGAGATGAACTTGTGGGACGTGGTTGTTGGTATATCATTTATGAATAAGTTGAACAGGATTGGGGCTAGCATTGAGCCCTGTAGAAGTCCATTGGCCTGTCTCCTCCATGCGCTTACCCCCTGCCCAAGGTGGACTCTGAATCATCTGTTACAGATGAGTGTTTCAACTACTATAATGACCCAACTTGGAAGTACTCTTGACAGCTTTAGAAGCAGGCCAGTATGCCATGCTGTATTGTAGGCATCTGTAAGGTACAGTAGCACTGCACCTGTCTTCAGGTTCTTCCGAAAACCATTTTCAGTGTAAGTGGTAACTGCCAGTACTTGAGCACATGCACTGTGGCCCTTGTGGAATACAGCCTGATCAATGCTAAGGAGACATTGTCATAACCAGCAGCTTTGCCACATTTCAGACGGTTTAAGACATTTTCCAGTTCAGTGACCTCGAAGGGGTCAGGGCTGGTATATTCTGCATGTTGCTTCTGATATTGCTTCAGTTCATGATGAGTGGTCCACTTTGTATTCTTTACCAGTGGTGCCTTGGCTACATGTAGTAGGTGACTGGAAACTTGGTTTGGAGTGACTAATGCAGGTTGTTTTTAGGCTGCTCCAAGGCGACGGATTAGGCTCCAGCATTTCTGGCTAGAATGAGTGAAATTTAGCTCTGCTATGGTTTCTTCCCATTTAGCACAATGTGTAGTATTGAGAGACTCAATGAGGTGGTTTGCTACATTGGGATCGCCAGATGCAATATAAAGGACACATGGAACTTTTAAATCATATACTGAAGATCTCTGTCCTGAGGCACTTGGAGAAAATCTGGATATAGCAAAAACTATTTAAGCAAATGGAAGAAGGCTGGGAACAGGAGAGGGAGCTACTAGGCTTCCAGGGTTAAGTAACATAACTGATAAAGGAAATTGTAGTTTATGGTTCTTTAAATAGATTAGAGAGGTAAAAGGCAGGAAGCAGGAGAGGGGAGTTCAGGAATGAAGTTGAGATGTCCAATACAGCAGTTCTGAGTGTTTATTCCCCGACAGAACTTTCTTAAAGATAATGTATCTGAGTGTGTGTTTCCATAGATTCATATATGTTAGGGTTGGAAGGGACCTGAGCAGATCATCGAGTCTGATCTCCTGCCCTGTGCAGGAAAGAGTGCCCTGGGCAGGAAAGAGCATTGGGGTCAGATGACCCCAGCCAGGTGCCTGTCTAACCTCCTTTTAAAGACCCCCAGGGTAGGGGAGGGCACCACCTCCTTTGGAAGCACACTGCAGATTTTGGCAACCCTTACCATAAAGAAGTTCTTCCTGATATCTAATCTAAATCTGTTCTCTGTCAGTTTGCGGCCGTTGTTCCTAGTTACTCCAAGGGGTGCCCTGCTAAACAGAGCATCTCCGATTCCCTGCTATCCCCCACTGATGAATTTGTAGGCAGCCACAAGATCACCTCTCAGCCTTCTCTTGTGGAGGCTGAAGAGATTCGGGGCCCTCAATCTCTCCTCGCAGGGCTTTGCCTGCAGGTCCCTAACTATATGAGTGGCCCTCCTCTGAACCCTCTCAAAGTTATCCACATCCCTCTTGAAGTGTGGCGCCCAAAAGTGGATGAAGTACTACAACAGCAGCCTGACCAATGCCTCATAAAGGGGAAGTATCACCTGCTTGGATCTGTTTGTCATGCACCTGCTAATGCACGATAAAGTGCGGTTAGCTTTACCGATCACTTTGTCACATTGATGACTCGTGTTAATCTTGGAGTCAACAGTGACTCCAAGATCCCTTTCCACTGCTGTGCTGCTGAGAAGGTCCACCAGCCTGTAAGCGTGCTGGTGATTCCTTCCTTCCTAGGACCTTGCTTTTGTCCTTGTTGAACAGCATACTATTCTGTTCCGCCCACTTTTCCAACCTGTCTGGATCCGCCTGGATTCATTCCCTACCCTCCGGTGTGTTAACTTTACCTCATAGTTTGGTATCATCTGCGAATGATAGAGTGCTTTCCACGCCCTCATCAAAGTCACTGCTGAAGACATTGAGCTGCACTGGTCCAAGGACCGAGCCTTGTGGGACCCCACTGCCCACATCTTTCCAGGTCGATACCAACCCATCCACCACCACCCTCTGGGTGTGACCCCTAAACTAATCTGCCACCCACCTGACTGTGTAATCATCTATGGCACAGTTGCTCAGTTTATCTATGAGAATATAATGAGATACCGTATTGAAGGCCTTCTTAAAATCCAAGTAGATGACATTCACCTTGATTCCTTCATCTAAGCATTTTGTGACCTGGTCATAAAAAGAAACAAAGTTAGTCAGGCAGGATCTACCTGCTATGAATCCATGCTGGTTGCCTTTTAGCATTGCTTTCCCCTCCGGACTCCCACAAATTTGATCCTTAATAATTTTTTCAAAGGTTTTCCCAAGGATAGAGGTGAGACTAACTGGTCTATAGTTTCCTGGATCCTCCTTCCGCCCCTTCTTTGAAATAGGAACCACATTGGCCCTTTTCCAGTCCTCTGGGACCTGACCAGAGCACCATGAGTGCTCAACCAGCCATGCCAGTAGCTCTGCTATGACACTGGCCAATTAATTCCTTCAGCACCCTGCTGACTTAAACAAATCTAGCCCTTCCAAGTGTCTCTTCACTAAGTTGGTGCTAACAGTTGGTGGCCTGGTTTCCCCTTTATGCCTGTCTATGATCCAAGTGGGAGATTTAGCCTGAGCCGAGTTCAGGAATACAGAGGCAAAACGTTCATTGAAGAACTCAGCTTTGTCCCCCTTATCTGTCAGTAATTGCCCTAGTTTATCCTGTAGGGGGCCTATGCTACCCTGCACCTTCTTTTTGCTCCCTATATCCCTGAAGAAGGACATTTTGTTGTCTTTAATTTTTGTTGCCAGCCTGAGTTCCATTTCTGCTTTGGCCTTTCTGACTGCCTCCCTGCAAGTGCAGGCCAGGCAGGTATACTCCGAATGACCCAGACTGGCCATTAATTATGTATCTTCAGCTTGGAATTTCTGCGTCATGGGATGAGCGGTAGGGCTGTGCGAAACGGCTCTGTTCTGTTTCGACTTGCGTTTCGATGTTTCCACGGAACAGCGTTTTATTTCAAATTTTGTTTCAATTCAAAACTGCTGTTCCGTTTCATTTTGTCAAAATAGTGAAACTGTTCCAATGCTGTTTCGACGTTTCACCCATAGGCTATAATGGGGAAACTCAAAACAGCCTATAACTTTGTCATTTCTGGCCTGATTTGGATGAAACTTACAGGAATGGTACCTCCTTCTGAAGGCATGAAGGAGATAGGTACAGGGGTTTCAGGGAAACTGCACCTCAAAGTCTTGAGAGCAAAAAACTCAGGTCACGTATATGTGTTAAGCCACAGAGGGGTCAAAACTGCAGGCTTGCTAGGCCCTGGTGAGGCAACAAAGCCTGTCAGCTGTCAAGGAGATAGGTGCAGGGGTTTGGGGGAAACTGCACCTTAAGCTGCTGACAAGCAAAACTCGGGACATAGTTGACACTGTGTGTGTTAAGGCGCAGCAGGGTGAAAGCTGCAGGCTTGCTAGCCCCGGCTGAGGCCGCAAAGCCTGCCAGCTTTCAAGGAGAAAGGTGCAGGGGGAATCTGGTTCGGGGGCCCTGCCCCTCTAGCTGCTGACAGGCCAAACTTGTGACATGGGTGGGTGACACTGTGTGCCCTCACTCAACTGACACCAAGGCAGACAGCAGGGCAGTTCAAACAATGCTGCCTTTTTTGCAGTTTTTCCATCCCTCCCCCAGAGCACTGGGATTGGAAGGGACCTCAGGGAAGGATGACAGTCACTGGCCAGCCACACAGTCAATAATGAGAGCACTCCTTCCCCCCTTCTCCCTCTCTCTCCTTACATTAGTTTCTGTTTCCCTGCAGGCAAGCCCACCTTGAGCTTCGAAACTCGAAACATTTTGAAAATTTCAAAACGTTTCGACTTGCCTCATTTTGTTTTCAGGCTGTTTCAAAGCTCTCTGATTCATTTTGATTTTGCTGTTTCGAGCTCAAAGCAAGTCGAAACAGTGGCAAAAGAAAACTGCCGGCAAAATTTCGTACAGCCCTAATGAGCAGTGACAGTAAAAATTAATGTAGTTTCTACAATTACTGCACATTGATCCTTTCTTCCATGGCCAGTGGGTCTCCTACCATCAAGATATGATAAGGAAGAGCAGTCAGTGCTTACAGATATGGCAAACAACCACTCTTGCCTAAGGAGGAGAGTTGAGAAAAGCCTTTAATGAAAGAAGCTCCAGGGAAAATTAAATCAATAAAGTTGATTATTATTATTATTCAGCATTTCTCTTGGATTTTTTTTTTTTTTTTTTCAATTTCAAAGCATTTTACGAAGAGGATCAGTACCATCACTGTTTCTTTGAACAAAGGAGGAAGGAAGAGTCACAGAAGTTGAAAAATCAGAACAAGGTATCTATGGCAGAAGCAAAGCAAGACTCTAGATTTTCCAGTTCTTAGTGCTTCTCTACTTAGGGAATTATTCTGGAATATCTTTTCTTGATGAACTATTCCCATATAGACACTCTTATGCAAGAATAAATGTGGAAGTATGGTGTTTTGAATTAATTCAGAAAAAAGCAAAGATGTATGTAGGGATAGCTATTCCACTTTAAACTCATACCCTACCTTAAGCCAAATTAACTGTTCCAGGCAGACAAGTCCTTTGCTTAGTGTCTACCCATTGTATTGAGAGTCAGGAGAGCTGCAGTGTTCTCTCACCTTTCCTGACCATATGTCAAGCCAGGAATTACCGAAAGTAAGTATTCAGCAAATAATTGGGAGTCAGAGATAAACCCCAAAGTTCCTAAGCTGTTTATGTACAACAAGACAGTCAAAGTGCATGTGAAGATTGTTCACTCAAAATTATCCATCCTGCTTCAGAAATGTTTTACTAGGATTAGAGTTTGCTGCAAGTTAAATAGCAACTATGTGTTATTTAGCAAATTAAGCCACAAAATAAAAGCAGCAGTGTTGCTACTGGTTAATATGTACCCACTGGTTCAGAGAGAGCTATTATGTGGATTCACTAGAAAGCAACAGGGACATTTCACTGCAATTGAAATAACTCATGCTATGCTTTGCAAATTAACTCTTGAACGAAGTCAGCGCTACTTGTGGCCATCTTGTAATCTCATGATGGTATGACATGATAATCCTGTGCATTTTGGTAAATCCTTTCATCTGGGAGGATTCACAAAGGGCTTGTTTATGCTGTTTCAGGCAGTGTTTAGGAGCAACGCTGTGAAAACATACCACTCCTACTCACCCTCGCTCATTCCCGCTCCATGCCTACCACTTGCTGAAGAACTAATACGTAGCTGCCACTAGAGAAGAATGAGATGCACCCAGCACCCCCTCTTAAAAGTGCACATGAAACTGAGTGCCTAAAACTGACACTGGACATAACCTAGACATATACCAAAAGGCAGCTATGTATGGGTTTTTGGCAGGGAGTATATACAGCTCAAGGGAACATTGGCTGGGCATGTTTTAACAGCCCTTGCACCTTCCACTGTGGTGTAAACGTGCCCAAAGGTCCTTCTGCATTTGGCAGTCAGACACAGGACCCAGGGCACAGGCAGAGTATAATGTACATAATCATGCCAGGATACCACAGCTGGCACCTCACTTCAATCATTGCCCAAGTGTTCATCTCATGCAGCAACTAGCACCTCTGGCAGCCTAACACCAGCATAGGAGCATCTAAGATCACTGGTTGAGCACTGGCTCCTAGGTAGGTGTGTCAGAAACTTAGAGGCAGATTGCAAAAGGTATTTAGGTGCCCAGGGTTTTAAATGTTTCCCAAAACTGCTTGTGAATTTTAGCCAATGACTTTCTGATGCATAAATAGTCTTGGGTGCAGGGAGTAGCACCCAGGACTCCTTCCTGCAATGGAGCATTCTGGCCACTAGGATAGAGGGTCACTCTCTTGCTTGCTTTTTCTTTAGCTTCCTAACTCTAACATTTCTTTCTGCACAGAACCACAACTTCAACAGGAAGGGTGGAGACTGCCCTGACCCAGCTGGCTGGTTTGGATACTCACTTGGAAAGTGGGAGATGTCAGATTGAAATCCCTCAGGCTAAGGATAGCCAAAACCCCAGGTCTCCCACTTCCTGGACCAGTTCTCTAACTACTAGACTATTATATAACAGGTCACCACCACTGTCTTGCTTTTTAATGGAAGTGGCTGAGGGTGTTAAACTCAATGCAGCCAGTGTTAGGTGTGCTCTAAGCATGCTTATGGAATTGGGCCCTCAAGGGACTTAGATATGGGGAATGCCTAGTTTGTGAATCCTGGACCACCTGAGGCATAAGATAAGTTCCAAACTGCTTGATGAAGTCAAGATGTTGGTGCCTCCAGGCATACATAGAAATTAATGGAGCTTCTAGAAATTACTCTCCAGGACTTAGGCACCTAAACTTCTATTCTGGGTAAGCCCTAAGTGCTTCTATGGGCATGTCTACATATGACACTAATGCAACACAGTAAACTCCGGTGCAGTTCACACTGGAGTTTATTGCTCCCGGGCTCAGCATTTAAACATATACCTGGGACTGCAACACATTGAGCTAGGGCAGCACTGCCCTAGCTGGCAGGGTACCTGTAGGGGGAAGAAGGGAGGTTCAGCCTGCCAGCCTAAAGATGCTCCCACCCAGCTTAACATGCTGCAGAGGCGCTAGCTGGGACATGAGGGTGCTCCAGTGTGGGACTAGCCACCAAGCAGCCCTGCACTGTACCACCCTCATGCCCCAGCCAGCCCCAGTCACTGTCTACATGTGCATTGCAGCGTAGCAAATAACTCCACCATAGAATAGTACTTGTCTTGGGCAGCACTATCCTACAACAGGATTAATTACTTTACTCTGGCCTAATAGGGGCACATGCGTAGACAGTGACACTTTACTGCAGAGCTACTTAGTCAACTCCACAGTAAAGTGTCTTGTGTAGATGCCCCCCACGAATCTCACCTGAACTCACCCAGTAGCAACAGTAACTTACTTTGCTCACCAACTTATAAAGATAAGATCAAGTTACTATCTATTTTACTCTCATAATTACATGTGATGTTACATAATTACCATAACACTTAACATCCTCTTTAGTTTTTAAAGCTCATTTGTGTAATTGGTTAAAAGTACATTTAATTAGAAATTAAAGACACAGGTTCACCACTGCTGCGGCAACACAAAGGGGCAGCAAGGACAGAGTACTGCTCCTGGCTCCTTGCTGAATAGCGGTTGTGCAGGGAGCATTCTGACACTGCCAGAAGAATAGGGGTAGGCAGGAGGAAAGACGGGTGAACTGGGAGCAAGCAGGAAGACGCAGGGGGTAGGTCTGGGTTAGAACACATAGCTACTGTGATCAAGTCCATTCTTCATTCCTCACTGCTGCAAACCCAATAAGGGAACCCAATTAAGGTTGACCTTCAGAACTGTACTACCCTATGTGGCTTTGATGAATTGGCTCTAGGAAGCCTGTGAGCAGAAGTGCAGGCTGCCTCCTTTCTTTCCCTGCCCAATACAGGGCTAAATTCCTCTGTATGGGTCTGACTGTTCTCATTTATGGCTGGATAAATTGGGTGCAATTCTACTGAAAGCACATGAGTCAGAGTGATGTAAAGCCAGTGGGAGAGGAGAATCAAACCCCAGGGCGCTAATCAATTCATCTTTGGGGCATACAGTGGGTGGTATGTTGCATTATGTCATTGGCATTTCAGATTACATCATGTTATTGATACACTGTGTGGGATAACCTCTCTCTTGTGTATTACGCCATATTACATGCACCTTGTACAATTACTAATTAGCTGTCATTAACTTTCAAGTGTGTCATCAACCCTTGATCTACCCCTCCAGCCTACTCCAAAGTTCAGGATGTTGTTGGACCTCTTTAAATTGCTCTCTTTTAAATGTTTTATTTTTCAATTGCCTGAGGTTTGTCATTGCAGGACCCACATATTATAAAAACCTCACATGCTGTAAGTCAGGAAACAACAGAAACTGTACATTTCATATGTAATATTTTAGCAGTGGTGCTCGCCTTTGAAGAGAAACTGAATGTCTGCCAGCTGCCCCCAATTAGAAAAGCAGCTTAGGTTAGCTGCGCTGTGCAGTGCCCAACGGGACTACCACAGTACGGCTAAAGAAGGCTGTCAGGAGGAGCAAGAAATCCAATTTCATTTTCCCCCTCCTTCCTGAGATAAGAGAGCTCTGCTATTGCAGGCTAAAGATTACAGATGATTTCCACATGCACACCGGTGTCAGACTCTTTTAACATTCTCACATGAGCACCGGAGATAAATTCCACAGCCGTGGAGGTTAGAAACTGATTTGGCCTAGTATTAAACATCACCACAAACACACACAGAAAAACGATGAGAGAAATAGGGACTTCAGCTAAATTATTGAAAACATTTTTTTTCTATAACTTAGTGCTGGGGGAAGGTGCCGGATTGATAGCTTGGAAGACCTAGGACATTCACAAAGTGCAGCAGAGGCTCAAAATGTCTTCCCCAGCTCTTTTTGCCTCAGATCTCACCTAAAGGGAACAGGCCATTTCTTTTCCTGCTTACACCAATGCAGCCTCTTCAATCTCTGTGGACCCGTGTCAAAGGAACATAGGAGCCAAAACACCTTGGGCTGAGGAGGGACGTCTACCGCAGGGTCCCATTCGTTCTCTGGCCAAATTGCTCAGCCTGCTAAATCCAAATAGGACTTAGTCAGTTGCATGTACAATGGTGGCTGTGTACCCTAGATACCTGACCATAAGGAACAAGACTGATACCAATAACTGATTTCACAGGGCCACCACAAAGTTGTTACACACTACTAGATCTTTGTCACTCACTACCTAGCTGATTTGGGTCTCGGCTGGTGACCTAGCAGTGAAAATCTGCCTTAAATTGTCCCCCTGGCATTTTCCCTCTACAGAGAGAGATTATAATCAAGTGTCACAGAGTTATTATGGCAACTCCTATAACAGTCCACTCTGGGCTGTGCTCATGGTTGGGTAGAGAGGTGCAGTACCAAAACACACCAGCATCCCTTAGTCATTACAGAAGGCCCTGGAAGACTTTTGTAGTAAATAGAAATTGAAACAATTTATTAAATTAGTGATTCTCAATTTATCTGGCCCCACGGGCTGGACAAGTGGCACCAAGTTGATCTCTGGACCTGATCCAGTGCAGGGTCAGTGTGTGGGGCCTGTCTGGGTGTGTTCCAGTGCACTGGCCTGGCCTGGCCTGCCAGATTCAACCACAAAATAACCCCACCCACGGGCCTGACCCTATGTGTCGGATCCAGCCACAAGCTGACCTCACATGTGGGATCTGGCCATGGTCCAATCCTGTGCATGGGGCCATATCATCAAGCCTGCAGGGCTCTGTATGGGCCTGGAAATCTGGCAGCACAGGAACAATGGCAGCACTAGCTGCCATGGTCTGCGCTCTGCCACAGCAGTTAATGCTGACACCACTACCCTGCCACCCCTGCCAACTGCCTTTTCCAGACTGCATGGGCCAGGTGATACAGCTTCATGGGCCAGATCCAGCTCACAGATCATAGGATGAGCACCACTCTATTACATGCTACTATATATTATGTATGAAATGAGCTCAGTGGTAGGCATGGCCTAATACTGAAGGAATAAAGCTGAATCAATGACATAAAGCTATCTTTGTCAAGCCTCAGCTGTGCAGAGCATCCCCAGGCCAGAACGTCATGGCCAACGGCTGTCATCCCCAATCCCCTCTTTTACTAGAGAGATTTACTCTCATAGATCCTGCTCCAACATGCTACTCATTCATACTTGCTCTGTATCTTTGGTGCCTATATGACCCCATCACAGTCATACCTGAGTGCCTCATAATCTTTAATGCATTTATCCTCACAACACCCCTGTGATGCAGGAAAGTGCTACTATTCCCACCTTCAGATAAAACACCAACAGATTAAGGGCTAGCTAGAGCCACACAGGAATTTAGGTGTCTAATTCCAGCATTTAGGTACCAGTGAGATCCTGCAGCCACCTAACCTATAGTTGCCTAAAATTCCTTGGTGCCTAAGTTTCTGCCAGTTAAGTCCCTGAGGCATCCAAGTTTCTCTGGGTGGGCATGCATTCAACTATCCAAGTCTGAGGCAGAATGCCTTACGGTCAGTGGGAATCTTGCTAGTAACCAAGATGGGGATAAGGGCCTCAAACATTACATGAAAAAGTCAATTACCTTATTTATCCCTTTACTCTTGTCATTTACACCAAGATCATCAGGTCTGTGTTGTCTCTGGACATTTTTTCACTGGCTGATAGCACAACATTATTTTCACAAGGTATTACTTTGTCACTTTTACCATTTCACAGAGTGATATATGTGTAGCAGAACTGTCTCTCACCCACATCCTGAACAGCTTTCATAGAGACAGATGTAATTTGCCCATTCTAGCTGTCTTTGGACTCACTGACATTCTAGGTAATCTCTTGCTTGGGCTCCAGCATTGCTGGGTTATCCGTGTTGCGGGTTATCTGTGTTGCTTTACCATACAGGGCATCTCTGTGCATTCATTCCATCACTATTCTGACGATACATGTTCATATCTCTCCTACCACTTGGAGCCTGAAATTCTGTCTCAGGGCTAGAGCACAGTCTGGGTGATACAGACATCAGGATACTGCACAGCTTTCACTTGCCCTAACATGACTCAGGGACATGTTTGAAGGGAGGACACAAGGGTTAGGTCTTCCCTTTGGACCTTCCAAGGGTATCCTTCATTTCACAGACAGGGTGTGACAACAGTTGCTTCCCCCACCCCCTCACCTCCCATTTACGGGCTTTGAATAGACTAAGCCACAATGCATACCATCTCAAATCTGCAGTATAACTCAAAGCTCAAAGGCTACAATCCATACATACACAATACATAAAGATCATTTTGCCTAGTACCAAGATATGCTAATTTTGGTTGGGACAAAGGAATCCTTATAATACATAGTATACACTGCACTGTTGTTTGGAAAAGGATGTGATGAATAACATTGTTTCTGAATGGAAGTGAAAGGGAAATTTCAATCTCTGTTTTAAAAAATGTTCCTAGATTCAGGTAGGCAGTATGTAGTTACCCAAGCAGGGAGTTTCCTGGAAAACCACAAGCAATGAAGACTGGTTTAGGCCTCTTCCAAAAGGTGGCACTGATACCATCCTGGCACTACCGTGCCACTGACTCTAGAAGGAAAAGTACAACGAATAGCAGTTTCTTCAGCACCCTTATTTCTGCTGCAGGTCTCCCCTTGAGGTAGTGATTATACATGGGTCTGTTTATGTAAGAAGATCTGAAGCCCTAGCAGCCAGCAATGGTACTAGTGGCAATTTAATTCATCAGGAAACTTAGGAGTTTGCTGAACCAGTGCATTTTTCAGTCATTATATGTGTTTAGCTTCTGTGGATCCAAACATATGCTTGCCTACATGCAGGCAAACACACACACACACACATACAGAGTACATAACCCCAGAGCTATTATTCTTTGTTACTGCTCTAGATAAAAACACAATTTTTAAATCATCTAAATATATATTTATCTACAGTGGATTGTTCTGGCTCCAAATGAGCCATTCAATTCTGTTGGGTAAAATACATCAGTACTTACATCCTCTATAAA
>NW_005841881.1:4256923-4290592 GCF_000455745.1 Alligator sinensis | reverse complement strand
ACTCTTTCCTTTTGCATTCTCAGGTAATTAATAGTTTCATTTCTCAGTTGGTTGCTGTTATCTCTTGGTGACCTCTTCTCACAATCACATCTATTCTACCCTAATTTGCACAGGCCAGAATAATTCCCTTTGAAATAAGCCTTAATCCTCTCCATTTAAAATTTAATTCCCATCCTCAAATATTTTTCTCCTGTGAGGATTCATTGCATCTATGAAGGTGTATACAAATAAGCATTAAGAGAGGGAATGCCTCTAAGAGAAAGGGGAGATACTTAAAGCCTGGGATGATGATGTTCTCAGTGGTTTATTTTGGAAAGGTTTTGTACACCAGTGTAAATGGGACCTGGAGAAGGCAGATGATCAGCTCTATCAAGGGAACTGCATGCAGATAAGCCACTCTCTCAAGGGAGCTGCTTGGAGAAGTCATTCAGGGTGGGAGTTTAATAGCCTTCAACATGGGCCTAGTTGTGTTCCCAACAATGTCAACAGTAGATCTTCCAGTGGCTAAACCACCCCAGCCAAGTATCTGTCTAACCTGTCCTTGAAAGTGCCAGGGATGGCAATTTGACAACCCCTCGAGATAGCCTGTTTCAATGCACAACCACCTTCGTAGTAAAAAAATTCCTCCTAATGTCCAACCTAAATTTTCCCTTCTGAAACTTGAGGCCATTGCTCCTTTTCCTGTCCCCTATGGTCACAGATAAAAGCTAATTATAATTGTCTCTGTAATTTCCCTTCAGGTATTTGAAGACTGTTAACAAATCCTCTTCAGTCTTTTCTTCTCCAGATTCAATACTCCTAGTTCTTTCAGCCTTTCCTCATAGGTCTTGTCTCCCAGATTACTAATTATAGTTGCTGCTCTGTGTTGGACTCTTCCCAAACCATCCACATCCTTCCTGCAGTGTGAGAGGCCTTAAACTGGACACAGTACTGCAGGTGCAGTCCCACCAGGGTTGAACAGAGTGGGAGAATCACTTGCACTGATTTGCAAATGACACTCCTGTTAATAGAACCCAGTATGATATTGGCATTTTTTGCAACAGGAGCACACTGTTGGCTCATATTCAGTTTATGGTCTACTGTAATCCCCAGATCCTTTTCTGGAGTACTGCAGCCTGCTCTTATTAGGTATGTTTACATAAATTCAGGACCCAGGTGCCCCATATGGATTTAGTTGATTAAGTACAACTAGGCATCGAGGTTGGAGAATTTGCCTGTAGTGATTGGTGATACCCAATTGCTGTGATTCTGCTACTGATTGGCCACAAACTGTGCAGCCAAATAGCCTGCTTTCAGATAAGGCTAAACATCCTCCCTGCTGTCCTGCTTGTTTTCTTCAGCTACATGCTGTGCCTTATCTTACAGATGACTATAAGCTTCTTAGGCCATAACTGCAAAGCTGCAAAGACAACCCTCTACCCTTCCCCCTTCCTACCCCAATAAATATTAGCAAATTAACTGGTAGAGAGTATTTGTTTCTTTGAAAATTTCTCCCCCTTAGGTTGTAAAACCCTAAGAATACAGACACTGAACTAGAACCAGTTCTGAATATTGTAACACAGCGTCCCACTTTTGGACATCGCTGGTAGCAAAAGTGCCACTATCTGCCTTTTGCCCAATATTCTAGTGGCTAGAGGCTTCCATTAAGTAGAAAACCTGCTCAACACATCAAACAATGTGTTATATAAAACCATTTAACCTCCAGGCTATAAACTAGTCTGGTTAGGCAGCCCCATCCACCTCTTCTGCTGCAAGCAACACATCAGGCAACCCAAATTGTGACAGACAGATTCACAGAAGTTTAGGGCTGGAAGGGACCTTGTAAAATCAATGGGTCCAGCCCCCCTGCTCTGGGCAGGAAAGACTGCTGGGGTCAAATAACCCCTGCAATGGGTGTCCAGTCTCCTTCTGAAGACCTCCAGAGTAGGTGCCTGCAGCACCTCTGCTGGGAGTCTATTCCAGAGTCTGGTCACATGAACCGTGAAGAAGTTTTTCCTTATATCCAGTCTGAAACCTTTTTCTAGACCATTGCTCTTGGTTTTCCCCTGGGGCACTCTGGTGAATAGTTGTTCACCTGGCCCCTGATGTATTTGTAAGTAGCCACCAAATCTCCCTGAAGTCTTCTCTTTTCGAGGCTGAACAGTTCCATATCTGTCTGCCTTTCCTCATATGGCTTGCTTTTCAGGCTTCTAATCATATGAGGGGCTCTTCCCTGGACTCTCTAAAACTTCTCCACATCCTTCTTGAAGGGTGGCTCCCAGAACTGGATGCAGTACTCCAGCTGTGGCCTCACCAATGCTGAGTAGTGGGAGAATAGCTTCCTTAGTTTTGCTTGAGATAGATTAGTTGATGCATGCTAGCGTATTGTTTGCTCTCCTAACTGTAGCATCACAGTGGTTGCTCATATTCATTTTATGATCAGTTATGAACCCCAGGTCCTTTTTGGATGCGGTGCTAGCTAGCATAGCACCAACGAGCTTGTAAGTTTGTCGTGGATTTTTCCTCCAGCTCTATCAAGGGAACTGCATGCAGATAAGCCACTCTCTCAAGGGAGCTGCTTGGAGAAGTCATTCAGGGTGGGAGTTTAATAGCCTTCAACATGGGCCTAGTTGTGTTCCCAACAATGTCAACAGTAGATCTTCCAGTGGCTAAACCACCCCAGCCAAGTATCTGTCTAACCTGTCCTTGAAAGTGCCAGGGATGGCAATTTGACAACCCCTCGAGATAGCCTGTTTCAATGCACAACCACCTTCGTAGTAAAAAAATTCCTCCTAATGTCCAACCTAAATTTTCCCTTCTGAAACTTGAGGCCATTGCTCCTTTTCCTGTCCCCTATGGTCACAGATAAAAGCTAATTATAATTGTCTCTGTAATTTCCCTTCAGGTATTTGAAGACTGTTAACAAATCCTCTTCAGTCTTTTCTTCTCCAGATTCAATACTCCTAGTTCTTTCAGCCTTTCCTCATAGGTCTTGTCTCCCAGATTACTAATTATAGTTGCTGCTCTGTGTTGGACTCTTCCCAAACCATCCACATCCTTCCTGCAGTGTGAGAGGCCTTAAACTGGACACAGTACTGCAGGTGCAGTCCCACCAGGGTTGAACAGAGTGGGAGAATCACTTGCACTGATTTGCAAATGACACTCCTGTTAATAGAACCCAGTATGATATTGGCATTTTTTGCAACAGGAGCACACTGTTGGCTCATATTCAGTTTATGGTCTACTGTAATCCCCAGATCCTTTTCTGGAGTACTGCAGCCTGCTCTTATTAGGTATGTTTACATAAATTCAGGACCCAGGTGCCCCATATGGATTTAGTTGATTAAGTACAACTAGGCATCGAGGTTGGAGAATTTGCCTGTAGTGATTGGTGATACCCAATTGCTGTGATTCTGCTACTGATTGGCCACAAACTGTGCAGCCAAATAGCCTGCTTTCAGATAAGGCTAAACATCCTCCCTGCTGTCCTGCTTGTTTTCTTCAGCTACATGCTGTGCCTTATCTTACAGATGACTATAAGCTTCTTAGGCCATAACTGCAAAGCTGCAAAGACAACCCTCTACCCTTCCCCCTTCCTACCCCAATAAATATTAGCAAATTAACTGGTAGAGAGTATTTGTTTCTTTGAAAATTTCTCCCCCTTAGGTTGTAAAACCCTAAGAATACAGACACTGAACTAGAACCAGTTCTGAATATTGTAACACAGCGTCCCACTTTTGGACATCGCTGGTAGCAAAAGTGCCACTATCTGCCTTTTGCCCAATATTCTAGTGGCTAGAGGCTTCCATTAAGTAGAAAACCTGCTCAACACATCAAACAATGTGTTATATAAAACCATTTAACCTCCAGGCTATAAACTAGTCTGGTTAGGCAGCCCCATCCACCTCTTCTGCTGCAAGCAACACATCAGGCAACCCAAATTGTGACAGACAGATTCACAGAAGTTTAGGGCTGGAAGGGACCTTGTAAAATCAATGGGTCCAGCCCCCCTGCTCTGGGCAGGAAAGACTGCTGGGGTCAAATAACCCCTGCAATGGGTGTCCAGTCTCCTTCTGAAGACCTCCAGAGTAGGTGCCTGCAGCACCTCTGCTGGGAGTCTATTCCAGAGTCTGGTCACATGAACCGTGAAGAAGTTTTTCCTTATATCCAGTCTGAAACCTTTTTCTAGACCATTGCTCTTGGTTTTCCCCTGGGGCACTCTGGTGAATAGTTGTTCACCTGGCCCCTGATGTATTTGTAAGTAGCCACCAAATCTCCCTGAAGTCTTCTCTTTTCGAGGCTGAACAGTTCCATATCTGTCTGCCTTTCCTCATATGGCTTGCTTTTCAGGCTTCTAATCATATGAGGGGCTCTTCCCTGGACTCTCTAAAACTTCTCCACATCCTTCTTGAAGGGTGGCTCCCAGAACTGGATGCAGTACTCCAGCTGTGGCCTCACCAATGCTGAGTAGTGGGAGAATAGCTTCCTTAGTTTTGCTTGAGATAGATTAGTTGATGCATGCTAGCGTATTGTTTGCTCTCCTAACTGTAGCATCACAGTGGTTGCTCATATTCATTTTATGATCAGTTATGAACCCCAGGTCCTTTTTGGATGCGGTGCTAGCTAGCATAGCACCAACGAGCTTGTAAGTTTGTCGTGGATTTTTCCTCCCCAGATGGAGCACTTTACACTTCTCAGTGTTGAACAGCATCTGGTTCTCATCCGCCCATCTAACAAATCTGTCTAGGTCTGCCTGGATCGTCTGCCTACTTTGTGTGGCTGCACTTCCCCACAGCTTAGTGTCATCCGTGAACTTTGCCAGTGTGCTCTTGACCCCCACATCCAGATCATTGATGAAGATATTGAAAAGAACCGGTCCAAGTACCAAACCCTGGGGGACCCCACTGGCTACTAGGCCTGTGCAAAGCGGCTAGTATTCGCTTTGGATTTAGATTCAGCCGATTCGGGGGACAGTGATTTGATTCAGTGATTCGAATCACTGCCCCGATTCAATTCAGCCCAATCTGACACCAAGTCAAAGGCCTTCCTAAAGTCCAAGTAAATGACATTGACCTCAACTCCCAGGCATAGGAAGCAAACAAAAGGGAGCCTGACTCAATAGCTTAACAAAGAAGCCTAAATTCTAGTCCTTGTTACTTCAGTTTTCAACCACTGACTAACTATTGTAAAATGCGAGAGTCCGGCAGGACAAATTATGCTGAGGGGAAACCAGCACAGGTTCGTAGCAGGCAGATCGTGCCTGACTAATCTAGTCTCTTTTTATGACCAGGTTACGAAACGCCTGGACACAGGAGGAGGGGTAGATGTCGTATACTTAGACTTCAGGAAGGCCTTCGATACGGTATCCCACCCCATACTGGTGAACAAGTTAAGAGGCTGTGACTTGGATGACTACACAGTCCGGTGGGTGGCGAATTGGCTAGAGGGTTGCACCGAGAGACTCGTGGTGGATGGGTCGGTTTCGACCTGGAAGGGTGTGGGCAGTGGGGTCCCGCAGGGCTCGGTCCTTGGACCGATACTCTTCAATGTCTTCATCAGCGACTTGGATGAGGGAGTGAAAAGTACTCTGTCCAAGTCTGCAGATGACACAAAGCTATGGGGAGAAGTGGACACGCCGGAGGGCAGGGAACAGCTGCAAGCAGACCTGGCCAGGTTGGACAAGTGGGCAGAAAACAACAGAATGCAGTTCAACAAGGAGAAATGCAAAGTGCTGCACCTAGGGAGGAAAAATGTCCAGCACACCTACAGCCTAGGGAATGACCTGCTGGGTGGCACAGAAGTGGAAAGGGATCTTGGAGTCCTAGTGGACTCCAAGATGAACATGAATCAGCAGTAGGCATCTGACGAAGCTGCCTATGCAGGGGGTCGGACTCGATGATCTATTGAGGTCCCTTCCGACCCTAACATCTATGAATCTATGAATCTATGCATAAACAGGTCTAGCAGCTGGAACCAGAACCCTGAGCTCGTCACCGTCAAGGCTCTGCATAGAGCTGTAGAGACAAGCTCCCTCTCACTTGTCATTCTTCTGGCTCCACACTCGAGACACTTCACTGCCTGGTGGCTCAGCTTCAGCAGAAGGGATAGAGAAGGACCCATCTAGACTATTTTATAGCCTGCTGGTTTTGGGACTTGCCTGGGCACTGGGAAATTTGGGTTTTCATCTCCTCAGATTGAGGAGAGCCTAGCACCCAGATGTCTTGGTTCCTGGATGAGTACTCTAACTCAGAAATGATAAGCTAATCCATACAGGAACCATCTCTGTTCTTCCTCTTCAGGCTGGCTGGATGAGAAAATTGGTGGGCTCCACTGTTTTGCAATGAACTGTGTACATGCTATCAATGTCAATGCATCCACTGGCATTTGGGACTAAGGGAGGTATGCAGACTTTAGGGCTAGGAACAGAAGTTACACATAAACCAGTTTAAGTGATCAGAAACTGGTTTAAACCTGTAACAGAACAGAAGCTCAGTGTGCATAAACCATTTAAAAAAGGCTGAAACTGGTTTTAAGTTAAACCTGGTTAAATGTAGTATCAGGCTTAACTGATTTGGGTCAAACCAGTTTATGGAACTTCTGTCCCAGATCCCCTTCCTTGTTCAAGTTAAATCAGAGTCCCCCAGGATCTCAGCATGCTCTGCAGCCCTGCGCTGGGCTGTGCTCCCTGCAGCCATTAGTACAGAGAATTACAAGGATTACCGGTTCTTGTGCATCAGGACACCAGTTTTCGTCAGGAAGAAATCTCATAGAAAAAAATCTCATAGCATAGTGAATCGTGGGCTTTTTGTGTTTTCTTCTGAAGCATTTAGCATTGGCCAATGTCAAAGACAGGACACCGGGCCTTTGGTCTGTTCCAGGATGGCTATTTTTACAGCTCTACGCTAAGACACTTACACCCTCATCATATAGGCAAACTCAGTCTTATTACAGCTTTCACTGTCTCTTCTTGCTTAGCAAACAATGGCAGCCTAAACAAATAAAAGACCCTGATCAGGAGTACTAGTGGTTACATAAGTGGTTAATTTTTGCACCTACAGCTCAAGAGATGAAGTGATTAATAAACCAAAAACTGTTAATGGAAAAACCCTGAGCAAAGATCTTGACGGTAATCAGATTCCGTTAAGTAACAAAGAGCTTGCAATGATACTGTCCCCACATATTCAGATAAATTCAAGATTAGCCTAAGAATAAAGGTATTACAAGGAAACTAGGGGCATATTTAAATTGGACTGGATTTGTAATGTGCACAGAATACTGAGTGCATGGTGACATTGGATAAAGGGAAGAAATGACACTGCAGTAAAAAACACCCCGCAAATAAATGCAAATGTACAAAGCCCTACGGTGCTTTTACACAGAACTTCCCCCTTCTGTCCCAAGCTCTGCAGTGTTGGGCAAGGATCTGGACTTGGAAGAGAACCACAGGTCCGTCACTCCAAGGAAAGGAAGGGTTCTTTTTTCAGAGCCCATGCTAACCTAATGCGTTAGTATGGTCTGGGGAGGTATGAATATTTCTTGCTGGGAGTCCAAGTTTATTTTGATCCCACTCATACCATCAGGATTTCCATGACTTTGAGCTATTCTAAGTTTATACCAGTATAAGAAAAATCAGAACCAGGCTCTTTTTCTTGCTGGTGGGGAAATAAAATTGAGGTCTTAATCATCTGTTGTTATTAAGGATCCAGGGCACTTTTCAAAAGTATGCTAACATTAGTGTCTTGGCTTGATTCTAGCATGAGAAGTTACATTTTTGTGACCTAAATTCTCTCACTGTAGTTTAATTGGATTCAAAAATACTTAATTTCTGTCCAAAACCATGTCTGCGTGCTGTGAAACAGCTGCCACATCCTACCACAGAGATTGCTACAGTGATTTTGAAAGAGCTTGCTAAGTGCTTTGTCATCTATTTAGATGCAAGGTGTTATAAAAATGCAAGACCATTGTTAACATTACAGAATTGCCATCATCCTTTAGCATCTTTCTCGCTGTCTTTTTTTTAGCTCTTGGCCTTACATCTCATCATCTGATACAGAGCTTTATATATCCAACCATAAACCTGATTAGTTCAAAGCATTAGGTACTTGGGTCTTCTGCTCCACCTTGTTTATTGAACCTATCCTGCTTTCTTTTCTCTCCTCCTATTTTTCAGTCATCTGCAAATTTCAGCACTTAACTGACATATTTCTTTGGATCATTTATAGCCAAGTTAGAGATAAGTGTGGCTCTCAGCTTGCTGCCTTTTCCCACTCTTAACTGTTATCTTTTACTGACATCCCCTGTGTCCTATCAGTCCCTAAGCTAATCTTTAATCCATTTCAGAAGTTCTCCCCTCATGTCATACTCACTGATTTTTTTGATCAGTCTTTTTCTCTCTCTCTCTTTCTTTGTTGCATCCTCAGAGAGTGAGATAAATATCTTCCACTGCTTTCCCATTGTCTCCTGCTTTAGTAAGGCATTTAAAAGGACCGCAAGCAGATGTGTCAGGCCCGGTCTCCCATTTATGAATTGCTGTTGCCTGCCTTCTGGTATATCATATCTGAGACACGTGTCTGTCTGGTGCTTCAAACCAGGGATTTAAAAATTAGGCTTGTCTAGCACTACTACTTGCATGACCTTGAGCAAGTCTGTCAACTGCCTTGCCTCAGTGTATCATTTTATACTTTGGAAATAGTGACCTGTTTCCTCAAAGTGACTAGTGATTTTCAGTGTCCAACTCAATGCCCCTTTTCAGAACAGGTAAACCTGATTCCTTCTAAAAGTTAGGCTTCTTCTTTAAACTATTTAAAGTCGCATATCCCAAAATCAAGGAACGTGATTTTTTAAAACATTGGTAATGAGCTCTAGATGTACTTCCCTCCATGTGAGAGTTGTAAAGTCTAATTTAAATGAGAATTTTATAGCCTTTCAAAGAGCTTGAATAAAAATACACAGTAGAGCAGGTCAAAACATTTCAAATGTTTACAGTGAGGAATGGTATCTTGGGCCCAAAAGCTTATCTAAATCTCTCCCAACCATGCAGTTGGTCCAATAAAAGACATCACTTATAGCAATCCTTGCCCCTCACATATTTCTTGGAGTGTCATAGCTATATCACTTCAACACTACCACAATTCTCAATTAAAATTGTTAACCAAATGTTTAAATGCAAATGTATTACTTTTAGTCAGTTCTGCTACAAAATGGTGGCTTAGCTTTAACTGGTGCATTATATAGTGATGTGAAGTTGTACAATGCTCTGCTCTCATGCTGGAAACAGACTTCCCCTTTGGAGCCTAAATCAGCTGTGCAGTGATATGTCACAGCACAGCTGATTCACTTCACTGATGACTACAGATACCACCAGGACTGTCATCCCACCAGGTCAGTCCTCTGCTCCTCTTGGGGCTTCAGGGGCCTGATCCTGCAGGAAAAGAGCCCTGGGTGCCACAGTCAGACTCAGGGTATGCATCTGCAAGCAGGGGAAATCTCCCCTTGTAAATACTCCCTTTGTGTTCAGGGCTGTGGGAATCCCCCTGCAGAGGATTCCCCATTGTGTGTCTGCTGGCAAAGGGGGGGGAATTCCCCAAAGGATTTACCCATTCGGAACAAGATGGGCTGGGGGAATTCAAGTACAGAGGCAGGAACTCCCATAGAGGTTCCCCCTCCGCTTTCACATTGTGACCCAGCCCATGGTGCAGCAGCATGATAGGCACACTGGCATGCTTTTTTCACAGATGCTCCCTGGGTTGAGGTGCTGTGGATGGGGAAACCCCTATAGGATTTCCCCCTCCACATCTGCAGATGTGCCAGGGAAATGATTCCCATGGCACGGTGTGCAAGTAGAGAGGTGAACCCCTATGACTCTGCCAGCACGTCTACAATCATGGAGTGGGAAACTCCCATAGGAGTCCCCGCCCCCACCCTTCCCCACCCCTGCACTGCAACCTGAGAAAGGCGCTGGGTACTAGCATGCGTGTATCATGATGCAGGGCTCAGTGTGCCAATGCAGAGTAGGAAGACCCCTATGGGAATACCCTCCTCAGCACCTGATGCTCCTTGTCTGCCAGTGCAGAGGCAGAACTCTTTTGGGAGTTCCCCTCTCTCTGCTTGCAAACACACGCTGGGTCTCCCACTTGCAGATGTGGGCCCTGTGTTGGGCTGAGACACATGCAGCCTTTCTTCCATGGGATGGACCCTTAAAGCTGGGGGAGTTCTTGCTTGGAGTGCCATAAGTGAACAGACGTCAGCCACAAAAAGACAGTGCAAATTATTACTAGGTTCATTGCTGCTCCCAAATTTAAGCATTTGTGGCACAAGAATGGGCAGTGAGGTCTGTTCACTCAGTTTTTGTGCCATCATAAAAATGTTTATGGCAGCATGGAGACAATGTCTGTTTGCAACCTCAGTCCCCAGGGGGTTGCTGTCTCTTCAAATTTCTGCTTTGAGTTTCAGGTTCAAACTGTCAGTCTCAAATCAAACTTCAGTGGAAAAAACAGTTCTCCAAGTGCCTTACCAACATTCACTAAGGGTCACAACACTGATGGGGGACTGAAGCACAGAGACTGAATGGCTGAAGGTCACCCAGCAGGACAGTGGCAGAGCTGAAATTAAACCCAGGAGTGGAGCTAGATGAAAACTTTCCACCAAACATGCTTGAGAGCAAAATGTTTGTGTATATCAGGCTTTGTTTTTCCTTAAAAAAAAGTTATTTCCTTCCCAGCTCTATATAACATTTCTAGATCCCAGGCTTCTGCTATAACCATTAAACCATTGCTCCCTCCTATTTACACATTCATGTAGTCTGTGTGTCTATTGGAACAAGACAATTTATTAGTCATCCCACAAAAAATAACTCCTTTACTTAGCAAACAACCAAAAATCCTTGTCAACCTCTTGAACTGACTAAGCCTCTATTCTGGCCACATCCAGCCTTGTGCCTTCCCTAACCACAAGGAAAATTTATCAAGTTGCAGAAAGAATGACCTTCAACATCAAATATAAACACAGAGATAAAGAATTCCTGCGGGCTTGCAATAATATCAACATTGTCTGTCACTAATATCCCACATATGCCCTGAATGACCAACTTTGACTCTTTTGGGGCTGCTTGCTTGAGTTTCTTACGTATCTACAAATTGCTCCAACTGTTCAGTTTAATCATCGCCATTACTCAGTTTAATTCACAGCTTTGCATTGATGTTACAGACTTCCCTACCTTGCTTTGGGCACCTGCTCCTCCTTCTGTCCTCATATTCAGGATTTCTGAATAAGCCACTTTGAACTCTTACTTATGATCAGTGCCCAGAAACTCCCTTGGGTCTGAGTCCCTTTTCCTGAGCACAAGCTCAGTTTGTCATGGGGAGGTCTCTACTCTGACAAATCAGATTTGTGTGTGCAGTTTTCCTCCCCATGCACACAAGTGACAGTGCACTGCAAGGAGCTGGTACAGGTACATGCACACAAGTGCAGACCTGAGTCAGGGCCTCACAAGCAATTTCTCCCAAGGAAAGGATGCACAGGTGAGAGAAAAGAGAAGGCACATAAGCAGAAGCTGCTTTAAAAAATGAGGCCCAGAGAGAGGAACTGACCTGCCTGGGGCTGCACAGCAAGTGGCAGAGCTAGGAATAAAGCTCTGGGCTTCCTTCAGGGCTCAGTCTACCTACCTCTCATTACTACCCTCCCCCTGCTACCTACCCCACAGCATCACTGAAGGAGGGACTCAGGCACTAGATGCTCATTTTATTATTGGCATAATCCAGAATTATTTTGAGAGCTCAAGGTGAGGTGACAGCCAGAGGGACTCTGAGAAAATCATCACTTTTGTTAAGACAAGCAACATGTTTTTCAGGAGAGAAAGTCCCTGCTGCTCTCCTCTCACACTCTTTTTCACTGACCTCCAGCATCAGCACTTTCAGTTCTCCTTCCCTCCTGGCACTCCATCACTGTGACTCCTTCAGCTGGGAGGGCAGGGAGCACTATCTATCAATGCCACTCACTGAATCAACAGCAGGGGCTATTCAGGGGGAAGAGTGGCAGTGTGCTCAAGAAACCTCTAAATCGATTTCTGTGAACCCGGGGAGTAGAGAGGCGATGCAGAACGCAGAGAAAGGGCAGGAGATTCCAGCGCAGCTGGCAGTCAGATTCTACCCACCATGTTTGGCAGATCCCAGACTGCATCATATCATGGAGATGTTTGCATCACAGCACCATTCTGCTACAGCCTCGGCTAAACCAGAGATTCAGGATGGGAGCTTTTTATTTCCTCCAAGCTTTTTTTTTTTCTCCTCAAGTGAGCGGATCAATCAATGGGTCAGCAGCAGCTCCAAAGAAGAATGACTTTCCTACCTATTGGAGGGAACTGAAAAAATTAAAAAGTATTCTTCAATGATCTGGTTCTTTGGGAATGTCCTAGGAGCCATCATGAAAGGACACAGAGGATATGGAGATTAGACTATAGAATTTGAAAGAGAGAGAGTTGCAGTGCTAAAATCCCTGCTGAAGCTCTTGCTTCTCTTTTAAAATGAAACGTACATTCAAGAGGGGTTTTTTTCTCTCTTTTTGCATAACAGACTGTTCGCTTTAATTATTATTCACAATAGCTGGATGGCTGGATCAAGCCTTGAGAATCCCTGGGACAATAGATTTTAACAGTACATCCAAGGAAGGTTGTGAACTAGTTCTCAGACAGATTTTTTTTTTTTAATTTAACTCAACCTTTCACAGTTGCAGTTGAAGTCCATTTTATCTGGTTTTCCTTTCACTGGCTAGAAAGAATTGCTGTTCTTCCCTTTGTATTAGCTTTACACATTGTGACTCACTAAATGCTGATGTCTTTGGCATCTTGGTCCTTCTTGGGTTTGCACTTCCTCCTTTCTTTCTAGAGTAATATGGGTGTGAGTGAGCAAGTGTGCTTGTGGTTGTAGCAAGTCAAATGTGTGAGCTTAAGATGTGAAAGTATGCAGCAACTCCAGAAGGTTTACTTCAACTATATCAGCGCATGGAGGTGGCACTGGGCCTGATCTGGGCAAACAAGAGGCAGTGTGGGGTCCAATCCTGAAGCACAGAGCTGGGCACAGGCAGTACAGGACCCAGGGAGGTGGTACAGGGCAGTCTGGGACCCAATCTGGTGGCATGGGGCCATGGGAGGCAGCCTAGGGCCCTCATCTTGGGGTATGGAGTTGAGGGAGGCGGCACAGGGTCCCAATCCAGCAGCATGGGGCTCTGATCCAGTTGCACAGAGCCACAAAATGCAGCACAAGGCCCTTATCCAGGGGCCTGCGTCCTGGGGAGGCAGTGTGAGCTCCAGACCCCTGGTCTGCAGGGCATAAGGTTTAATCCGGCCTGCAGACTGACTCCACACCACTCATCCTGCCCGCAACACCAAAAGGTTGAGCACCACTGCTCTAGAGCAATGGGGGTTAAACCAGCAGGCTCCATCCCTGTGGCAACCCAGGGCACAGAGCATAGCTCTAGTTTGGCCCCGTAGTAGGCTCAGGTGAAGCCATGGTTTGGCAGGAAAAATCCCAAGGTATATGTCACTTTGAGCCAGGTGCCATGTGCACATGAGTGCGTCATGTGCAAGGGGCATGATGTGCCTGGGTGCATAAACGCATGATTGGCTGAGTGGGTGATTGACAGGTGTGTGGATGTTATAAAAGGGGCAGATGGGAGGAGAGCTGAGGCTCCTGCCCCTCTCTCCTGCTTGGGAGTCTTGGTGTATGAAAGTTGCAGTGTGTATGGTTGAGTCTCCAGCTACCATATTTCCAGTTTCAAAAAGGAGGACACCTGTTGTGGGGGGTAATATGATTGTGAGGGTGGGGACAATGATATATGCCTGTGCCCTGCCCCTTTCTCCTAAACCACAGCCCCCCTAGCTCTACAGCTGCCCCTCACTCTGGACCCACAGTCCCCCACTCCCCAGACCATGCTGGTGCCCCTCACTCCCGACCTGCAGCCCCTAGCACCGCTTATTCCCTGTGCTCCCAACCTACAGTCCCCTGCCCCCCTCACTCCCAAGCCACAGCCCCACCCCAGCACTGCTGGTGCTTCTCACTCCTGACCCGTAGCCCCTGCTCCCTCCAGCCCTGCAAGCATCTCCCGGCTGCCCCGCCCCTGCGAGCACAGACCCAGCCATGCAGCTCTCTGCTGCCCCTGCCCTCCTCCCTTCCCCCGCTGGAGGCAGGCGCCTCCCCTGCCCTCCTCAGCCCAGTGTCAGGCTTCAATGCCGAGCAGAGCAAAATCCAAATCCATTGGTTGACATCTAAAAAAAAACACCTGGACAGAGAGGGGAGGAGCCAACAAGAAGACATGTCTGGGACATCCCAGAAGTATGGTAACCAGTGTTTATTAATAATCAATCAGTATTATGCTAGGTGGGGCCAGGCTACAGGCCAATGCCTAGTGAGAGTAGCCCACCCACTTCCCTTTCATTTTTTGTTGTGTGCTAATTAGGACTTAGTTAATTATCTCATTAACAACTTCACACTGTTGCTACAAGTCCAGGCTGGAGCCATGCTCCATGCTGTGGGCTGCAGCAGGCACAGACTATGCTGGTACCCAGCAGAGGTAAGGGGAGGGGTTGGAAGACTTCAGGGGGCAGGGGGAGGGGTAAAATGGTAGGAAGAGGGGCAGGGACCTGAGGCCGTGGGTGGCAGAAGCCATGTGGAGAGGGGAGGAAGGGGGAAACGGGGGAAGGGGGAGAAAAAAGATTGGGGCAACCTGATGCTGGCAACCTACTGCCATTTCCACTGCCTGTCCCCCACTACCTGCCTCATTTCTGCCTCCCTCCCCCACATCCTCCCCCCTTCCTGCAGAGAGGTGGGGGGGGGAGGATGTGGGGGAAGAGGAATTTAAGATGATTCTCCAATAATTAGATTCCATACATGGAAAGTTATAATAATATTTATAAATGGTGTGTGTGTGGAATCTAATTATTGGGGAGTTGCCTTACATTCATGGTTATCTTGTATTCTAGTAAATATGGTACTTCACTGCTCCAGCTGAGTGTGGAGCAAACCCCACCCCCAGTTGTCTTGGGGCCAAGAAAGCCCAGCCCTCTCCCCAGCCCCACCTTGCACTCCAGGCTGAATAGAGACAGGGGAACGGAGACACCTATATATTCTGTACATGACTCAGACCCCTGGACAATGAAACCCTGAGCCAGACCCCCCCTCAGCCCCCAGACACCTGAAACATCCCAAGAACCACACATGGACCTGAACACACACACACACACACACACACACACACACACACACAAATACCCCCTAAGACTCAGACACAAACCCAAATATTCAGAATCCCAAGACTTAAACACAAACCCAAAACTCCACTAAATCCAGACCCTGATATACACCCACTCCTAGCACGCAGAAGCCAGTGCCAGTGTTTTGGGACCAGGGTGAGGGGGGTGGGCAATGTATGGGAATGGGCTAGCAGGGAAATGATCCTACTGGTTCTGGGGCTTGGAGGGGTAGGCACAGCTGAACCAATCACTGCTGGTAGATACCTGAGCAAGGGGAGTTCATGCCATGGGTGGGTGTTGCCAGCATGGTTATTGTCAGCAGGTGGATGTCCCAGAAAATTCAGGGCTGGGGGGGCAGGAAGGAGGGGCAAGTGTGGCCAGCTGTGCTGGAACTGGCAGGTGAATTATCCTTGGAGAGTTCATGGCTAGGAGGGGCATGTCCATGCTTCTTTGGGGTGGCAGGTAGAAGCTCCTGGAAAATTCAGGGCTTGGGGGGATGTGACCAGCCATCTTGGGGGTAGATGGATTCCCCTGGAAAGGTCAGGGCTAAGGGAAAACACAGCCAGTTGAGCTGAAGTCACTCTAAAGAGAGAAACGCTCCCAACCCGACATAGTCCGAGTGGGAGAGTGCCACACACCAAGACCTACACCAATGTAGACCCACCTACACCCTCACTGCTGGATCCTCACTCACCTAGTGACATCCAGACCAACCTTTGACCACACAGACCCAAAGGGCAGCACCCAAAGGCATGGGAAAGCCCAGTCCATCTTCCTCCACTACCTACAGCCAAGGACAGAACTGGGCCATTGAAGAGCTGAGGGATCTTGTTTCCATCTGGGGCATGAAGGAGACCCAGGAGCAGCCTACAGTGTGCCCTACAACAAGGAGGTGTTCTAACAGAGTGCTGAAGAGATCAGAGCATGGAGCCATAACTGGGACTGGACCAAAATCAAATAGATGAAGAACCAATTCAAACAGACTTGCAATGTCCACCAGACCTCCAGAGGCATGAGACACACCAGCCACTGCTATGATGAGCTGTCCCAATTCCTCAAGTGATAGGACAGCCACCACCCCACACACCTATGCCATTGTCAGGAGCTGCAGTCCGTGGCAGGAGGGCCCCAGGGAGGCAAGGACTGTATGTGCAAGATCAACTCCCCAGGGACAGGGGAAACAGGGGCACAGGTGTAACTACAGCTCCTCAGAGACCCTGCCACTGATGCAGACCACCCATCAGTCCTCATGGTCCCAGCAGGAAGAGCCAAAGAGCACCTACTCCCACTCCTGGTCCCAGCATAGAGTGCAGTCTTGCTTCAGGTCCCAATACAGAGACCCTACTAGAACCCACCCCCATGGGTGGATCAGTACCACACTACATGTACATGATGGGCACCCAAGTGCAGAGGAAACCCTGCATCCCGGCCTCTTAGCACAGCAGAGCTGCCTGCTGCCTTCTCAGAGCACAAGCTCCCATGAGGAACCAATCCATTTCACAAAGCTGCAGTATCTCTTATCTCTATTTTCAGGGACAACACCTGCATATTGGAAGGAGGTCTGTGAAGGATGTGTTGGCCGCTCAAAGAGCTGATGAGAGATATCTATGAAGCAAAGAGGAGAAGCTAGAAGCCCTCGTAGTTGCCTCGGATCACTGGGTACATACTTCAGATTCTTGGCACTGTGAGCATCAGCACTGGCAGGAGAAGACTGCAAATGTGGAAGGGAGACATTGTGAGGCTGGAGGATGCCTACACCCAGGCTGCCACGCTGCAGGAATGGGGGGCATAAGATGGCCACTGCATGTTCGAGGAAGCTACCTGTGTCTCAACAGAGCTGGCAGAGTCCCAGGAGAGAGAGTTCTTGGACAGGGTCCTAGATTACATTTTAACAACCTATGACACTCCCAACCAGCATCAATGAAGTCTCCCCGTGACACACTATAGCTCTCATCTCTTATGTGGGTGAAGCACCCACAGTGGTCAACAATGCTGAGCAGCACAAGAGAGAAGAAGCCCTTCCAGTTGAAGAAGTCCATGACACTTTGGTGTGGCCAGAAGATATGGGTGCCGTTGATGCCCCCACAGAGCTGAGGAAGCACATCTGGCAGAAGCCAGAAGTGACCTACTGTGGGTTGATGATGCAGGTGAAGTGTTTCCTCAGCACATCTTGAATGGCCCCACTTCCCTCTTGGACCACCACTTTGGCCATGGGCTTGCCCACACCAAGCTGGTTGGCAATGGAGCAGAAACTGTTGGAGATAGCAAGCTTCCAGAAGGTAATAGCAACTCACTTCTCCAGACACAGGAGTGGGCTTATGCCAAAGACCTGCTGCTCCCTGTGGGAGGCCAAATTGACAACGGTGTCCCTGAAAGTGGCCAAGCACATACAGAAGTTGTGCAGCCACTGCTTATCGACCAAGGTTCCCAGGATGATCACCAGTTGCTGCTGGTCTCTCAGGCCCCGACTCATTGTTTGACAGTCTGGATTTACTCCTGTGGCACTCAAGGGCATCCAAGAGCGCCCTGGCGTCATTGGCCACATGGAAGCTGTTGGCTCAGTAGTTGTAGGGTTCAGTAAATGGCCCCATGTGGAATGCTAGGCTCCTGGGTCCTTGGCAGGATGGCATGTGCCAGCAAGAATATTTGCTGGGTCCTCTGCAGACACATGTAATGTCTCACAGCCTCCAGCGAGAGTTGCACAGAGTGACCAGAAGGATGTGCTGTATCTCCTGTATCTGTGGACTTGTACATGAGGGGTATGGTTGCACGGCAGGGTCCAGGCAGAGATGCTGACATGCTTGCAATTAACAAGAGAGGGGACTCTTTATGCGTCTCTCCTGGAAGCCTATGGCCAAGTTAAGAGGGAGAGGTCACTATGATGGGGAGTTCCTTCAGGGGGCAGTCAGGAGTGCTGTATGTGCTCAGTTGCACTTGGCAATCTCTGGTAGCCTAGGAAGCCCACGGGGCATGCTGGGATGTGTGCAAATGGGGCCCTGTCTGTAGGCCATTACTAGCACACACTGCCTGCATACCTCCTTCCCCAAAAGCTTGGTCAGTTCTCTGTCAATAGGGTTTTAGGCCACTCAGACTAATCCATGCAATTTAGACTGACTGGTTCACATGAACACTTGCGTGCACTCTTATGTGGCTGCCTACAGCCATTGTCAGACAGGCCACCAAGTGACTTCATTACATAAATATAAAAGCTTCAGACTAGCAGGAGGTGAATGACATTCCTGTGCTCACTCCTACTCTGGTGCAGTCACTCTCAACCAGGATACCACCATTGCCACAATGCCCTTTCATGGGTGCTGTGGTGTGACTGGCTGCAATGGCCAGGTGAGGCTGCCCTGTGCACTCTTGTGTGAAGCTAGATTGGGAAGCAGCTGCAACATGAGCGGGCACTCCTGCCTGCATTAGGTTTAGGTTTATCTGATAAACCCAATGCAGACAGGAGCACCCACTCTTACCTTAGCCCTTCCCAGTCCGACCCTGCACACTCGTCCCAGAAACAGAGGCTTGTAGGACAGTTCCACCTGATGGCAGTGGCAGCCATGTGGCAGCCTAGGGAAACACAGACAAAGCTGCAGATTATTGTACTGCCACTAGGGGTTATCAGATAACCCTAACACAAGCAGGAGTGCTCACTCCTGCTGTAGCTGCTTCCTTACCTACCTCCACACAAGGCAAATGGGCCCCTTACACCTCATGGCAGTGGCAGCATCAGCACCTTGGTTGAGAACCACTGAAGCAAGCTAAGGCAGTATAACAGTAGTCTTCAGCAGGGCTACTGCTAAATTCAGAAGAGTTAGGGAAGGATGACTTAAATCTGAAAAGTTGAGAACTACTTGCTCTAGCACCTCAAGTTTTTGTGCATACTGCAAGCATTTTCCTAAATCCTTACTAAGTGCCCAAGAAGGGGACCCCTGGGGGATTGTGCCACAGTACTGCAATATCTCTTCTTCAGTAGGAGGCCTCTATGCCTCCCAGGAAGTATCTGCTGGGTCCAGGCCCCTCTTTTTGTACACAAAGGAAATAGGATAGCTTAAATCAGTTGCTTTCCTATTGAGACAATTCTCCTGTTCTTAATTACTTTTCGATAATTTTGATAATAATCTTTGATTCCCTCCAACTCATTTCACTTTTTACCCACAGCACCTAGAGAGGATTTCAGAAAATGTATTTACTAGGTAATTACCCCAGAACTGCAGAGTCAGTGTTGTAAAAAGTGAAACTAGCCGTATTTTCACTCTTCCTCTTTATGGGACAACCACAAAATATCTCTTATCCAATCAACAGACCTTCAACCTGAGCTACGCTATTAACTAGTTCCACTGAAGATATTGTCCATTCATGCGAGAAATAGGCAGATGCAATTCTTGGAGATAATTAGTTTGTACTCCATAGCCCCGTCACAATCCTTGGCACTGTTCAACACTTAACAAGAACACCCTGGGCTATTCCTTTGAGAGCATTGAGTTCATGCACGCAGTGCTCCATGCAACAAGCATTATGCTTTTTCATGTGCATGCTAAGCACTCAGTGATTAGAGCCATTTCACTCAGGTGTAACCACCAAACTGTTTAAAAGCAATGATCTTCTAAAGAAAAATTTGGGGTTCCATTCTGCTCTTAGGAAAATGCAGCTATAAACCTGGAGCAAACTCAGCTAAACCAACTGAGCTGCTCTGGATTTACATAACTGAATAAAAAGTGGCCCCAAATATTAAAAGTACAATTGCTCACCTTTCAGATTGTTCATATCATTCAAACTAAATAATTTATACAGCACCTGGATACAATGATGATTGATATTATATAAGCACCAAAGCTAAACAGACAGATGGCTTTTTAAATCTAATTTTCATTTTTCTTTTCATCTCATTACATGTTTTCATTTCCCTTAGCTGGACAATGAAATTTGACTGGTCTGTATCAGTTGCATAATAATGAAATTCTAGTCAATTCACTTTATGTTCCCCATTCATTAGGGTAGCGTTGCCAATTTTGGATTTCTAGTAACACAGGGAACTTTTATTAGAAAGTATATACATCATTTCAGGAAATAGCAAGAGAATCCATATGCTCCCCTGATACCTGTTCCCTGGGCTTTACACATTACGTACTCTATATACCTACATAAAAATACTAGACAAGACTAGATTAAACTAGGCCTGTTGACTATAAGATTTGCTTCAACCTTCACATATATAATATCTTCCAGGCCTCTGAAGTCTGCACCCGAAGTCTGGGAATCAGTACTGCATATGTATTATAATGGGTTGGAAAGTCTGTGTCTATGCACATTAGGCCAAAGCCTATTTTCACTGGAGTTGTAGATTCACTGAGCATTCTGCACGAACAGAATCAATAAGGAAGATCCTTGGGACCCATCAATAATCGTTTCTAGAACAGCCACACAGAAGAGATGTTTAAAACCAATATCTAGATTTTCTCAGGACAGGTGTGCTGCATGGACAGATATGCCAGTGAGTTCTCAGGGTATCAGGTTACCTGTATGTATCAACTGATTACTCACCAAAGCACAGCAACTGCCATAGGACAACTTGAAAAAAAGCTAGAAAAAAGCTAGAAGGCAACATGAAATTACAGCTCTCGAAAGCTTTAATGTTATTTCAACCAGGCTACTTAAGAGCTGGCATCCACAATCATAAAGTCAACTCCTCTGTACCCAAAGAATTTGTCTCAAATCTTCATATAGGGAAAGTTGCTCTAGTGATATAGCAGGTTCTGACTCGCATATTTTTAAAGGAACATCCAAGCTGTAAAATGCTTTAACATATCACAAATCAATTTAATGAAGGTAATCAGAGAACCTATTACTCTGAACTATAAATTGTTTGACCAAACATGCTGAATTTTGCTTTGTAATAGATCTGGAATAGATTTTTTTTTTTAATATTATTCAAAGCTGCTGACTACAAAATAGAGATTAACTCCAGAGCTGCTGTTTCGCCATTTGCTTCCTGTCAGAGACAGGTTCAGATCTCCCTGTGCCAAGTTCAATGCAAAGTCCATGCTGTGCTGCAATGATACTGGCAACTGTACTGGCATTTGCTTTATATATTGCCCAGGATCGCACAGACTGAAAGCTACAGACCTACAGAAACTTTCGATGCAAGCGAGATCAAGATCAGACAATGCATTTGGATGGAAAAGCATATATTTGTTGGTGGGGTTGACTCCAACTGAGGAGGACCTAGAGTAACTCTATGGATGTAAATTGACTTACAACAGCATAAATGAGAGCAAATGCAGGCACTCCAACTCCAGGAGTATACTTAGCAAGAATCACTTCATCCCAAGTGCTAGAGCTACTACTTTGAGTTCAGACTCCCAGCATGCATCACTCCCAGCGTTTTCCTGAAGTTTTCCAGTGGCTCGGTCTTTGTAACTGAGCCTTCATTTGTCCCAGTATGTAATCCAGCAGCTATTCAAACAACCGACAAACTAACAAATCTTCCTTTCTGTTGGCAAGAAGAACCATGTTGCACAAGTCAGCAAGCATTGGAAGGCTATTAAAATATATCCAGTTCACAAATGCTGTAATTTCAATAAATATTTGTCCTGTCTGTTTTTCTTACCAACCCTGCAATCTGACAGTGTGTGCTTGGCACAGGCAGGAGATTGCAACCATCTGCTGGAAGCAAAAATAGTCAGTTATAAAAAAGTTTGTATTTCTACTGAATATCTCAATGCTCGATAAGCAGAGTGGCTCAATGCTCGAAGAGCCTGTGAAACTTTGTGAAACAGGAGTACTTTTGTGTCGCTAATGCAATTGTTTAATCTCTTGACATAAGAATTCTTAAGGTCTAGAAACACAAGCATTTGTCTGCATAAAGATCCAATTCCCCCAGGACCTGGAGACTAAAGGGAGACTCTGTTATGGTTAATTGGAGATGCTGTTAAAGTACACTTTCTCCTCACTTCCTTGTTGCCTGAGCAATGTGCCACTCAGCCCATATCGCCATCACAAGCATAGCTATGCCCACTAGGGATGCAAAATGATCATGCCCTGTGACTGAGGCAGGTATGCCATCTGAACCCAACACGGACACAGCTCTGCCAGCACCAAAAGGCTTGTACAAGTAGAGCTTCTGCCATTCAGGAGAGCTGGTATGACTTTTCCTGTTAGCAGAGCCTCTTCCTGTTGGGGCCTGGGCACATAGTTAAAGTGGCAATAACAGCATAGTGTAAGCTAAATATCAGATACCAAATCAGAGTCAGGTAAACAAGGTTCTTTGGGTACGTGTGAAATCTTTCATTAGACCAACTAAAATGAAAGATATCACATCTACCCAAAGAACCTTGTCTGCCTATGTCCTTAGACCAACATGGCTACAACCAACACCCTGAATCCAAGTCCAAGCAGGTGTCTGGGGTACACTATTCCAAGTGTACATCAGTGTGCCCAGTGATGAGGACAGGACTTTCTTAGTCACTACAAAAGATAAGGTAAATTGCTTCAGGCAAGCAAAAGAAACCAAATAGGAGATGGATCAGAGGAGCAATCATGATCAGGGGGCCTGGTTTTCCTCGATAAAAAAATTGCAAATTCTCTTCAACTCCCCCCCTCAGCCCTGCTTCTGACCCTCACTCCCCCGCCACAGCCTCCCCCAGCCCTGCTGGTGCCCCTCACCCTCCATCCACAGCCCCCTGCCCCCCCAAAGGGGCCCCCAGGCCCACAGCCCCAGGCAGGAGGCAGCAGCTGCTCCAGCAGAGTGGAGCCCAGGTCCCATCCCCCCTCTCCCCCCCGCATGTGGGCTCAGGTGGTGGGGGTCAGATCCCAGCTATGCGCACTCTCAGGGGGGCCAAGGGGGGACCTGTGTCTCTCAGATCTGTGCATGGGGTGGGGGTGGGGTGTCCACTGCAGGCTTGGTCTCCTGCCCTGCTGCCTTCCCCCCAGGCCTCTGCAGCCTAGCGGGTGTGACCCAATGCTGCAGGGCACAGCGGGAATCTCTTTCCCACTGTGAGCTCCATGCTGCTATGCTGTCCCCTTTGCACACGGCAGCAGCAGGGGCAGTGGTGTGAGACTGTGCATCTCACTGCTGCTGCATGAGCAGGGGATGCGTCACCAGGGCAGCATGGAGCTTGCAGCAGCAAGCAGCTTTCCTGCACAGCCCCACTCTGCCCTGCAGCGCTGGGTCACATCCACCAGACTACAGAGGCTCTGGGGGAGTGCAACAGGGTGGGAGCCCAAGCCTGCAGCAGGCAGCCTGTGCCCCCACCCCACGCACAGATCTGGGGGGCACAGGTTCCCCCCCTGCTCCTCCAGGAGTGTGCACAGCAGCAGAGAGCTGGCCCCATGCCTTGCCCCCTGGATGAGCCACCCACAGCCCCATCCTGCTCCTGCTAGGGCCCTACGGCCATGCATTGCAGCCCCAGTCCCAAGCCCCATGCATCGCCTGACTGGACGGCAGCCCCAGCCTCAGCCCCAGCTTCTGCCCTGCTCAAGTCCCTGCCTCCCTCTCTATGGGGGCCTCAATTCCCACCCCCTCCCACTTACCTACAGGAGCTGCTCTCCAGGCTGCCTGGCATCCATGTGCAAGTACACGTGGTGACCCCTGCCCGATTGTCCTCCTCCTGCTCCCCGCCAGCCCCCTATAGGTTGGAACTCTGCCAGCCTGCAGAGAGCTCTTTGCAAAACTGTAAAATCCACGGGTTTCTCCGTTAAAATGAGAAATCCGCATTTTCCTCCAGTAAAACAGGGAACCAGCTATTTTCTCCTTTTCTCCATGGGAAACTGAAAATTTGTGATATCTAAGGTGCTGATCTCAGATTTTGCAAGGTAAATAAGGCTGAAACTAGACATGGGTGGAAGACCACTGAAAAAAATAATTCAGACATTTTCAGAAGGTGTGGATACTCTGAGGGTATCCAGACAATCTACCACAGAACAAAAAGGGGGCTGGGGCTTTACTGCACATCAGCTGTTCCATAGTACCTGTCTGGGTACATGCTCTTCTGCATGGTAAGCAGAAGTTAACCTCTGGTAACTTGCCCCTTTTTCAGTGAGGGCTAAACTACAGTTTAGCTTCTGCTTATTATAGGCAGAGTATGCTCACCAGCAGTTACCATGGAGCAGCTGACCCATGATAAAGCCTTGCCTCCTGCTACTTAAAGTGCTCATCCATCTATATCCTCAGTCAGCTATAGGCTGCTATGGTGTTAGAGGATGTTGTGCTGCACATGGTGCCATTTTCCAGATGAGATATAGCCACTCTCAGGCACTGAAGAGCCAATGGGGCCATCTTGTCTAAACTGAAAATTGACTCATACAATTAAATTCTGTACTCCTGCACTACCACTACAGCTTCAAAAGGACAAAGCACTGCCTTCTAAATCATGATCTCTGCACCAGTGGTGGTCCATGTAACATTTGATGCTTTCTACGTGGTGTTCAGTCCACCTTTGTTTCAGCTGATTCTACAGGTTACAAAGCATGGGAATGGGAGTCAGCTTTTTGGACCAAATCCTAAACTACTTGCCCAGGCAGAGTTTTCATTTAGCTGTGTTTACAAAGTAATGATGTAGAAACCCAAAGGACTACCTGATCTGGCTTACTGAGCTTTGTCTAACTGGGCACCTATACATGTGACAGACCTATGCTCTGACGCGTGCTAATTAGAACATGTCAGAGCAGACTGGATTAATCAAGTCTGTTGGAGCATGCCTATTAGAGGCTGCAGGAGCAAGCTGTGTCACGTGTATTCAACGTTCCCACATTTCAAAATGACGGCAGGGGCGCTTTAACTAAAGCTTGTTGAGTGGGATGCTGAATACATGTAACATTGTGGGTGCTTTAATTAATTAGAGCAGCTCTGAGAGCTGCTCTAATTAAAAATGTCCCCCCCCGAGCGTGTGTATAGATGCCGACTGACTGCAAACAAGCTGGCTACCCTCTCACTACAACCATATTATTTTAGGACACATGGAGGATGTTTCATGTTCAGCTCCCAAAATCTCCGATTACTAGAACAGTGCAGGAAAAATAAAAGGAAGGGAAAGCGATTGATATATCAAGTCTGAGAGGAGTGAAATTGCTTCCTTGGGCTTTATTCTCTTGATTACTACATGACATTTCAACATGCAAGTCAGCTCTAGGGAAGGAGGGATGGAGAGAACAAACATAAGATCTGTGCCATTGTGATGTGCATTAGGAAGGGGCAAGGATTATTTACACCCCAGTTTTACACATGCAATTACTCTGTTGATTCCAACTAGGAACACATGAATGGGGCAGCAAAGCTCAAGGCATTAAACCGAGAGCAAACTGCACAGAGGCAGCTACACACAAATGAGCAGGCTGTGCATTTGAGGATGTGAGAAATGAGCAGGCTGTGCCTTGAAAAGCAGGAATTTGAAAGCATGACCAATTTGGGACTGATTCAGCCAACGGTAAATTTGTAACCATTGAGTCAGGACTAACCCACCTCCAGGGCTTGCATCACATATTCGCAGTCTTTAACTGGGACAGCTCGACCTGCCACAGGTTATCCATTCATGTGTCAATGAGTTTATACTCCATTGATTGTTGATTTGTACCAGACTTTGAGTTCAGAGCCAGATGCTTCATACTTAAGACATTTATTAGAACTATATGTGGGAATGCTTCCCACTGCAACACTATGAAACCATCCGCCATCTCCCCATTCTAAAAATCTGTGGTTAAAGATAGTTCAGTGTTAGCAGCATGCTGCTAGTGGTTTAAGGCCCTTGCCAATTCCAGGATGTTTTGGCTGCCTCTACCTTATTCATACAACCCCCAAGGACCAAAAACCAATCAAATTCCCAGTAGGCATACATATGATGTAGCTTCTTCCTATACTATAGCTATATCACAGGTGAACATGAGGTGGGTGAAGCCAGATCATTTTGCCCTTCTACTATCCTCAAAATGGTAGACGGTCCTTTTCTAGGAACTACAACCAGCAGGAAACTCCTAGAGTGTCTTGCAGGCTGCCTGGAGCAAAGACTGCTGTAGAACACAAGTAAGAATTCATAAAACAGCTTTGGTGTGGAGCTGATGAAGCTGAGAATATTGCCCTTTGGGATGCTCATTTCCTCCAACCCCAACAGCTGTACAGAGGAACAGGTTTAGGTCCGCCCATTTGTAAGATTTACAAGATTTCAAATAAGGCAAGAAAAGTTGGGAATTGCAGGAAATACCTGACTAGGAAGGTACTGTTATACTTCTATGTCTACAGATTCTGCCCAAATGAGGCCTGAAATTAACTGGTTTTATTAAAATATAGGTACAGACACAAAGGCTAAGTACAGACAGTCAAAAAGCCAGAGGTTGAATCAGTTCAAACTAGGCAGCTTCATAAGCTGTGTAGGTTGAAACGATAACCAGATGAACTGACATTCAGGTTTTAATTGGGAAAGGCAGAGGAAGATCTGCACTGACCGAGGCCTGTAGTCAAGGGTGCTAGAGAACATCTCCCAGCCTGATGGCCTTTGCCAGCCCACCCAAGTGTCCCCAGCCCCTGCAATCCCCCACGGTGGGGGGCGGGGGCGGAAGGGGGAGCTGAGGGACAGCTCCCCCACCCCCGTCCCAGCTGCTGATTGCTTCAGCCAAAGCAAAGGAGAAGTCATCCTCCCGGCCAGGTGCCTGCCCATGCAGCCCAGCTTGGGGGCACCAGGGAGCCCCCACCTTGTGGGGCTTCCCCACAACCCCAGCCCAGGATCCCCCAGCCCCAGGAAGATGAAGGGAATTCTTCCCAACCCCACCCCCTTGCCTTAGCTGCTGGAGTCTCAAGGATAGCCCAGAGAGCAGGGGAAATTTCTCTGCTCCCCTGCATTAGTTTTGCCTCAGACTGACAGCAGCTGAGGCAAAACCAGCTGCAGAAGAGCAGGAGAATTTCCCTCTGTTCCCTGAAGCTGCCTGAGACTCGCAGGGCCTAAGGCAAGCAACAATGTGGTTTGAGAGGAAAAATTCCCCTCAGCTCCCCGAGGCTGGCCCGGACTGGGGGACCCTGAGCTGGAGCGGGGGGAAGCTCCCCAAGGCAGGGGCTGCCTGGTGTCCACATGCTGGGCTGCAAGGGCAGGCACCTGGCTAGGATGACTTCTTTGCCCTCCTTTCTGTGGCAGCTGCTGAAGCAATCAGCAGCTGGCCAAGGGGAGCGGGGGAGAGGAAAGGGCGGCCAGGGCCTGAAAAGGTGGCACCACAGAGGCTTTCCCTCCCCCCATGTACTGTGTAGACCCTGGCTAGGAGTCTTTTCCCTTGCCCCCCATCCCTATGGGCTGATGGAGACAGGCAGGAAGCAGGCTAAGGAGTAGAGGGGCAAGGCAGTACCTGCCCCACTGGAGCACACAGCATAGCCCAGGGCTGGCCAGGTGTAAATTTGCTACCAGTCAGCAGCTACATAAACACTACTGCACAGCATCTATTGTGCCATTAGTTTACTACCTGTACGCACAGGTAGTAGCTACCTGCACAGTAGACTAATGTACTGCATAGTAAATGGTGCATACATGTAAATGGTGATGCTTTACCATGCAGTACATTAGTTTACTGAGCAGTAAAGTCTCTCATGCAGACATACCCACTCTGTAGAAAGTTTAGTCTGTAGTAACACGGGTGCACACAACCAGTGTTCCCAAGCCAGCTGCCTGCAAAAGGCCTGATTACTAGGGCTGCATGAAATTTCGCTGGCCATTTCTTTCCGACACTGTTTTGACCAATTTCAAGGTCAAAACAGCAAAATCAGAATGAGACAAAGGCCCTCAAAATAGCCTCAAACCAAAGTGAGGCTGATCGAAATACTTCAAAAGTTGAAACATTTCAACCATAGGCTGGGGATGAGAAGTCAGTCCAGCTGGGCTGACTTCCCATCCCCAGCACAAGATCCGGCAAGGGACAATGAGGCAGCCCAGCTGGGGTGTTTTTTGGTCCCCTGCACTACATCATCCTGGGGGTGGGAGGCAGCCCAGCTTGGCTGCTTTCTCATTCCCCACGCTACATCGCGATGTAGCACGGGGGATGGGAAAGCAACCCAGCTGGGCTGACTTCCCATCCTGAGCAAAACTTGAAACAGACTTTCTATTTCAATGAAACGGAATGGAATGGAACAGCTGTTTCGACTCAAAATGAAATTTGATACGAAACACTGTTCCGTCGAACTGTTAAAACTCAAGGTGAAACGGAATGGTGCTGTTTCGTACAGCCCTATTGATTACAGGACCTAGCCACCAGGTGGCAGAGGAACTGGTTTGAACTGAGTAAGCTACTGGACAAGGATAAAAATGACTAGGGCTAGGTACAGACATTCAAAAAGCCGAAGGCGGAATCAATCTAAGTTGCACGGTTTTCTGTAAGCAGCTTAGTTTAGATTAGTAGCGAACAGAATGCATATTCATCGGGGGGGGAGCAAATCTCAGACCAGTTTTCAACATTTTTAGCCAGTCTAAGTGCTGAACTTCTGTTCCATTATGAGTATAAACCAGTTTTGTGTGCCAAACTTCTGTTATGGGTATAGACCCATAGGCCTGTTTCCAATCACTTATATGGGTAAAAGTGATGTGTCTGTACCTGGCTTAGGGGAACATTACCTTTGACACATTTACTTATTTGATTCCTAACACCTTTCCTAACAAAGACTCAGGGCAGCTTACCGTCAGAGAACGGTAGAAACCCGTTTTCTAACGTCAGAGAACTTAGAAAAATGACAAGAGAATAAAACAATTTAAAAGGAAACTAGAATAAAGTAGACCCCCCCCTCAATAAAAAACAGTATCGCAGCCCAGCTGTGTTTACTAAATGCTTGCCCAGATAGGGAGATCCTACAGTACTGACAATTTGGTTAAGATGGGCCCTGCAGAGGGTACGCACCTTACCCTATCTCTTTAGGTAACCTGAGCTGGTTACATTCCGGAGGGAGGGGGGAAACCTTCTCCCTCTGCCTACGTGACTGGCATCACATACCTGGGTGAGGAGCTTGGGCTCCCTGGGGAGCTAGGAATTGCCAGTTTGCCCAGCAACTAGTGATGCATTTCAAATTGGTTGGCTGACAGCCAACAGGTGCTGGCCTCCATTGGACCAGGTAAATAAGGTCACAAGGGCTATAAGTTAAGGACTGCCCAGGAGAAGGGAGCAGCAGCCATGAGGAAGACTCAGAGAGAGAGAAGAGCTGGACCATCTGAAACTTGCTCTCTCTCTCAAAACCCATGATGAAGGAACTGTCTGCCTCCAGAGGGAATCTCCACCTGCCTCAGGTAGCTTACTCACAAGTGTCATCCAGAGATCCAACTAGATATATAGTTTGCAGTAACTCAGATGTGTGATCAAAGGCTACCCAGCCATGCCAGTTTGCTCTGTGGGATTTCTCTGATATTGCTCTACCCTGTACCCTATTCCAACCCTACCCCTTGTAACCAATGAAGTTCTTCTTTGTACCTAGCGTGGGAGACTTATTGGGAGTGGGTCTAAATTATGCCTTGGGGTCTCCTTGGTTCAGCTGACTAAGGGAGACCACTACTTGTGCTTCAGACTGAGGGAAGCATCCCAAGTTCTTGAAGTGAATCAAGTACCCTCGATGGCTTCTAGGTCTGTGTTTCCTAGGGTATGCAGAGCCAGAATCAAGCCCATCCCTGGGTGGTGGCAGTGTTACCTCCAGGCTAGCACGTGTGCTCCAGGAAGGGGGTCGGCCAGACGTGAGGCGCCCCTAGGGAGGCACTCGGAGCCTGGAGGGTGGTCGGGCGCAGTGAGGTGGGTCGCTCAATGCAGGAGCGCCCCCTACTGGCCCGCCACACTGACACCCTACAAAAGTGTTGGTCTAATATCTCACTGACTCCGTAAAACTTCTGTGTGTAGCACCCAAGCGTCCAATTCAAATATCAAGTCAGCATGATCCTTTTTAAGACATGAGCAATGAGGTGATCACAGACCCGAGGTATATGGTTTAAGGCTTTGGATATAGTGTTTTTTGCATAACATCAATGTGCACTGCCTTAGCAACTAAGAAGGTTTTTATCTCAATGAGGTAGATGAAAGGAAGACAGTTTCACACAAAGGCTAGCTCATATGAAGCATAAACCAGTATGAATGCACAAACTGTTCCCCCCTCCCCCTTTTTTGTGACTCATAAATTTTAAGATGAAGTTTACAAGACTGTAAATCTTCTGAAACAAGTTTTCCAGTTTGCTTGTTTTTGTGGATTCCCTCCCCTCCCCACCCTGCCCCCACAGATGGAAACAGATTCACAGCAAGTTCATTTCTTTAAAAAAGGTGGCATCAGACCAGGTCTAGTGATAACATCCTCGTACAAGGTTTAAAAATGAGTTTTTCCAACCATAAAATTACTAATTGTCTGTCTTGTAAAAAGATAAAATGAATGTCTCATTACTGTCAAGCTCTTGATTTCTTGTTTTATATGTAGTAAAATTAACTGGTTTCAGCTATGCAAGTATGAAAATTCGAGATATGTCATTAGCTTTCCTGGAAGAAATCGTAAAGAGTTGATTGTCTTTATTTTTTAATTGAAATTCTTTCAATCTGGCAGGCAGCTCATTTCCTGAAAGTGAGGAGGACATGAGGCATTCAGCTGCTTATGTGAAAGGGAATAGTGTCTAATAGTTACTGGGGGGAAAGGGACTGGGAATTGGACCTCTTGGGCCCTGCTCTTGAGTTAAGATTGGGTCTCAGTCTAACTAGTGCTTGCATAGTGCAGGCTAGGCAGTAGTGCACAGCAGTAAAATGTGAATGGAGAATATAACAGGTAGATAAAAGTTAAGTACAAGGGGCATCCTGTGCACAGAACCAAATATGTGCACTTGGCAGCCACCAAACTCAGCTGTCATTAACACCAAGTCAGTATCCCACACAAATCTGTGCACCTTGAACATGCAAAACTCTGCATTTGCATTCCACAAGATAGAGCCCCAGATACACAAAATGATTCTTCTTCTTTGGGCCTTGCACTTCAAGAAAAATACAGATAAATTAGAAAGAATATCCAACAGAGTAACATAAATGACTAGAGGCCTGGTAAATATGCCCTATGAGAAAAAGCTGAAAGAACTAGCATTTAGAATGGAGAAGAGAAGACTGAGTCAGGCTTTGATAGTACTCTTCCAATACCTGAAAGAAGGTTATAACTAGTATGGAGATTCACTATTCCCTGTAGCCACAGGGGACAGGTCTGGGAACACTGGTCTCAAACTGCAGCAGAGGAAGTTTAATTGTATTTTTTTTTTTAATTTCTCAATATAAAAGGTGGGTATAAAGGTGGTTAAGCTTGGAATATGCTAGCTAGAGAGGTTGGAAACTTTAAAAGCAGGTTGGACAGACTTGTGGCAGATATGAACAGTATCCTCACAAATGATGTTGAATTGTGTGCCTGTTGATTGAGCATTGGAAGTCTAATATGGGTTAAAGCAAGATGCAACAGTATACTAGTGTCTATACTATATATACATGTAATATAGTACTTATACTATATATATATATATATATAAGTCTATCTCTATACTATACATTAGTGTCTTCAGAGTCCCGTTTCGTACCAAGATCACCCCCTTAAATTTAAAATACAGATAAGGAATATCCTATCCTGGCTACCTGTGATAACAGCCTTAATTACTGTTTTACAAGGTTTCATCCTCAGCAGAAACTCCAGTAATCATATTTTGTCTGAGACAGACAGGTTTTCTAAAGCAGATTGACACACATATAATCTAGATCTTGACTTGGTTCTTTTGTACTTTGACGTGAGTATCTGCAAATACCAAATCTCTCCCAGGTTTACATTCAATTTACAAATCATAGGTTTGTAGCTGGAACACCCCCCTCACCCCACCCCACCCCCAAAAAAACCCGCCTTTGTTCTCTCAGCGGGGCTGATGGAGGAATTGCCATGCCCTTTTAGCAACAGCAATAAATGGCTTGTAGTCAGACATTCCATAAAGAAATACAGGAAGTTTTACAGCCAGGGACTAAAGAAAAGTCCTAATTTTCTATCTGAGCGTATCAAGAGCACTTAAGAGCATATGCCAGAACCCTGATGAGCCATAAATCATAGAAAAACATTTGGCATTTGCCATCCTGGTCAATTTTTCCCCTTCTGTGTAACAGAAAATGTTCTCTTTTTACATATTGATTTAATGCTTGGGGGGTCTATACTAAGTGAAGGGTTTCTTAACTGTACCCATATTCAATCAAAATGAAACATTTTAATGTTCCTAAAATTGAAGTACTTTATTCAGATTTGTTAATGACTCAGAATGCTTTGGTTTATCATTAAACCACACTTCCCTGCTATGATGCATTGCTTCATCCTCATCCAACCCCACAGCAGATCTTTAAATGGAACTCCAGAAAGTAGCCAGGAAACTACAGACTGGTGAGCCTAACTTCTGATCCTAGCAAAATTGGTCAAGCATTGGAACGGGCTGCTGAGAGAAGTCATAGAAGCTCCATCCCTGGAAGTTTTCAGGAGCGAGTCGGACACTTGGTTGAGATTGTTTAGTAAGGATTATCCTGCCTTGAACAGGGGTAGATGACCTCATGAGATCCTAAAACTAAGTTAATGGGCAATAAACAGACTGGTGAAGTTCAACATTCAAAGTGATGCACATAAGAAAAAAATAACTTAAGGTGCACATATACAATAATGAAATCTACATTTGTTGTTTTTTTTTTAATGTGCTCAGAAATATTAGGTGTTGACTTCAGCCAAGGCTGGGGATTCTGACTAGGGTATGCCAATACCCCTGCTGGGATTTAAACTCAAAAGGTTCTTGGCTAGAGGCTCTTGTCCCTCTGCTCGGGGTCAGATGGACTGCCACATATAGGTTACAAAAGATTTTTTGTGGATTTTTTATTGGACTAGATGATGACCTCCAGACATCCCTTTCAGCCCTACTTGTCTATGATTCTATGGAAGACTGACTTCCTAAATACTGCATGCAGCTCTCATTCCCCTATGTTAAGGAGGGTATAAACAGAGGTAGAAAATGAGAAGGGCAACAAGAGTGATCAGGAGTAAGGAGAGATAAAATAGGCTAAGACTTTTCAGCTTAGAAGAAAAGATGATTTTATGGACCTCTATCATATCCCCCATCACTCATGAATGACATGGAAAAAATAAATAGAAATTTACAGTCACTCACAATATTAGAGCTAGGGGATATACAATGTAATTAGGCAGCAAGTTTAAGATGAATACAAGGAAAACAATTGCTACACAGCACGTAATTAACTTGTGGAACGCTGTGAAAAGATGCTGTGGATGCTGGTAATTTAACTAAGTTGAAAAAAAGGACTGGACAAATTAATTCAGGATAGGTCCACTGGTGGGTTTTAAACATGATAGTTAAATGAGAAAACTCCAAATTAGGACTTTCTAGGCTGCTAAATGTTGGGAGCTGTAAAGAAAGAGCAGTAGGGGACACATCCATTTGGATTGGCCCTGCATAAATAAT
>NW_005841881.1:4251848-4256892 GCF_000455745.1 Alligator sinensis | reverse complement strand
CCTTACTCTCACTGGATGGCAGGAACCTGTCAACTCAAAATACCAGCATGAAAAAAGCACAATGTCAAGGGTAAGCTATGGGGACAATCAAAACACTGAGGAAAGACTGGGTAGCCCACAGGGTAAGAGGGGGATTGCAAGAAGCATCCCCACCTTCTCAATGTCTGAGAAATGAGGGGGAGGGCTTTTTTTTTTTTTTTTTTTTTTTTTTTTTTTTTTTTTTTAAAGGTTTTAGTAGTACATACTAACCAGGCCATTATTTTTGGACCCTGTAGCATAGGCAATTGCTCCATTCAGAACAATTAAAAGGCACTCAGCCGAGCAGCCACTTCCCCATTGCGGCACTGCCTGATGGAAATCATCGCCCAGTCTTGCAGACACAGATGTCACCTCACTTCATGTTCTGGAAGAACAAATTTAACACCGTTTCCCAGCAAAATGCCCAGGAAACATTTTCCCCCGAGGGTCAGTCACTTGTAATAAGCTGACTATGCTGGCAGTCAAGTCCACTGAAGATTAAGAGAGCAGAGAAGTGTAAAGGATGTTGAGCAGAAATGACTTGACCCACAATATTTCAGTCTAAATTTCAAACCCTCTCCAACATTGAGGTGTTCACATTTGAGTTGTGAGCTTAACCCATGTCTAATTCTCACTGTTATAGGTTCAGAACATTTTTTTGCAAGGATTAACCCCTGGATGCAATGTTCTCAGATTACAAATGCTAATATGTATTTACATACAATAACACCATAATCTTAGGAAAAGGTAGGGTGACTATTAGGCAAAACACGTTAATAAAGAAGACCTATTAAACTATGGAATGGCTTCTTTAAGGTATTATAGCAATCCCATCACTTAAATAATTTGAAACCGGACTGAGAAAGGCACTGGAAAATATAATTTAAGGACACTGGCCAGAAGGGAAGGTAAAATACTACATAACCAGCCCTGTCTGTTTTTCACTTCTGATCTTGTGTGGAAGGTGGACACACTTTTTATTCATTTACATCCAAGGGAGCTAAGGGTCAGTTGGATTAGGTGACCCACCCAAAGTAACAAGAACCAGTGAAAGAATCACCAGTATCAGATTATTGTATTGTTTATTTTCTTGCTGCTATGGTTATTCTGATTTCACTGAAAGCATAATGATATCATACAAGCATGTGAAGCTGACTTAAGTTTTGGCAGAGGAGAAAAAAAAAAATTCACAGGCTACAAGAATGGACTCCTTTGGAGCACAGGAAAGTGATCTGTCAATTGCAGTAAAGGATAAAGTCTTGGGTTAAAAATATAAATAGAAGAGAAAAAGAGTACATAAAATGAGATGATACTGACATTTGTGGACAAAGGCTGCACTACCACATCTGATGTAATTCATGACAAAGATTTTTACAAATAAAATCCCATTTTCCTAACTGTGGTCCTGGTCCAACACAGTGAATTCAGTGGGATTCTTTCAAGAGTTTAATTGGCGTTGGATCAGTCTATCTGGTTTGAACAAAAAAGTTTGGTCTCCAAATCTATTTCCCTCAAGGAAAGATGACACCAGCGTCAGATTTGACTGACATGCTACGGAAGTACTAACCCCATTTAAATTTCTTAGTTAAGAGGAAAATCTTTCCCTTTAAAAAGCAAAGAAATCTTTATAGTGTATCCTCACGTCTGGACTCCTTTTGGAGACCAAAGGGAAAAGAGGAAGGGAACGCAAGACTTCTGTATACATTGATTTGGATTGTGGTAGTACTATTGATAAATGATTAATGACCACTTTCATGTTTATTTTGAGGGAGTGGATATGTTTTTTTTAATATAAATGGTCAAATCTTTACTAACTAGCAGAAATTACCCTAACAAGATGAAGGTGGGTTGCAATCCTATCTGCCATGTGTCAGATCCCATCACGAAATTAGAAGTAAACTGTACATCTGTTTTGAAAAAGGCATCAGAATAAAAGACATTCCAGTAAAGCTGTGTGTCTAATGGCTTGAACCTGATCTTTCACTCATTTTTCACCAAGGTAAAGTGCTCCAAGCTGCTTCAGGAGACAGGTATGATCAAGGAGATGATAGCTGATGGCTGAACATGATTTAGGATGAAAATGTCTCTGATGACTTGCAGAATTTTGTTTTTCTATAGCTAATACAAAATCCTGCAAATTTAACTGAGCCCTAGAAACAGCCATCACCAATAGTATTTCTACAACTACAGCTGAAAGGTTTATTTTGAAAAACTGTAAGCTTGCTTGTATGTTGAATCCAAGTTGAATGCTGTTAACTCTGGTATGAATGAACCAGTAAATTTAGAGGCCTCATACTACCCGAGGGAGAAGAATGAGGAGTTTGAAGAGATGTGGGTCTCTAGTCTAGAACCATGTGATTAAATAGATCTAAGACATGTTTGAGGCTGTTAGAGTACATTCCTTCTGCTTTGCTAGTGTTACAGTTGGTTATACATGTACAGCTTTCAGTATATACTTTTCTATTCATATGGGCTGGAAATGCTGTGGTTGGACACATTACGTTGTACCAGTCTGGAATCTTTCAGCCTATGCCAAAGAGGACAGTTCCATATTATACTTAAGAAAATGGTTACTTAGAGGTGGACACACTCACAAAGGATGTGTCCATACAGCACAGTGCAGTGTTGTGTAGAGATACACACAGTAGCTCCAAACATGAGGTATTTGCTGTGTTAGCACAGCATTCTGCTTGAGCTAATATCTCTTGCTTCTCAGCAGAGCTAGTTAGGTATTCAAGTATCTCTATATAAAGTACTGCATTGTGCCATTTGGTCATGCCCCAAATTCTGACACGTTTCAGTAGCACACCTCCAGAATGCACAGGTGTGCACATGCACATTCCAATTAGAGTGGTTTGGACCCGATGGATTCAGCACCATGTTTAGGTATATGCTTTCTATATACTTATGAACTCTTTGCCAGTATTATTATATCAAATTGAACATATGATTCAGGTAAATACTTCAGCCATGAAGCATTACAAAAATAGCTTTATTGTCGCTCAGTGCGTGTTTCTCTACAGCTTAAAAGCCTGATACCATCACAAACCACTTGCAAAATTCCTATTTACTTTATTGAGAACAAGACTGGACTTGGAATTGCCCACAATGTAGTTTTCTTCAGTCCTGCTCTACATGGACTGAAACACAGAGGACTGATTATGAGAGTGTGGAGGAGGTTTCAGGACCTCTACACCAAGCACAAAGTTTTGCCTGTTACATGCAATTCGTTGAGTGTAATGCAGTTTTTATGAGAGAATTTGAGCCCATGACAAAATATAGTCACATCCCTCTTAATATTACTTACCATGTGTGAAGCACTGAGCCTTTTAGAACTTAGAGATGCTAAAGCTATGACTTTAGCTACCTTACATTTATCCTTCCATCGACCCATCCCTTCCACAAAGTACTAACACAATTAATATGTTAGCAGAAGAGTGACATTGTAGCTGTAATGGTCCAGAAAATAAGCAAGAGGTAAGGGTGTCAAGGTGAAATCTTTTACTGGACCAACTACATAGCTGGGATAAAGTTAGACAAGCTTTTGAATGCAAGGCATTCTTCTTCAGGAAGTATAAACAAGCTTTGGAGCAGCTACAACACCAGAGGGTGAGGAAGGGGCCTGTTCACCTCATGGGCAACTGGTGCCTCCCAAGTCTGGGGGTGGGGGGGCGGGGAAGGGCACCAGCAGCCAGCCGGCGACAAGGGGGGTCCCCCAGAGGCTGATCACTGAGCACACCAGCAGCACGGCAGCAGCAGCAGCAGTGCCGGGACTTCCACAACTGAAGTCTTGCCAGCGGGGCCAATTTCACGGGGGGTGCCAGCGTTCTCCTCAGCTCAGCACTGTGAAAGAGTAGGGAGGGCTGCTGTAGCACCTCCGGCATCTAGCTGGAGCCACTGCAGACACGTGCCTGAATTTCCTCAGTCCAGAGGGGATGTCTGTATGGTTACAAACCAGTTCAGCCTAGCCAGGTCAGACTAACCTGCAAAGGTTGAATCAATTCAGACTCAGGCTGCTTGAATGTCTGTCCCTAGCCCTAGTTTCTTGAAAGATGCTAGATAAGAGCAATGCATTATGAGTTCCACCATCTGTCATGACCAGCATTCAGTCACATTTTATTTTGTTTATTTCTAGTTATGAGGAAAGAGCAGTGAATCTGCCCTGAGGCTATAAGAACAAAAGCTGCTTCTAACAATGCTTCATCTTCCTCAATTCTCTCTTCAGTTGCTACTGATCTAACCCGCTTTCTGCTTGAATCTTGCCTAATCCAACCCTGACCTTGCAGATTAGAGTTTAGGCTTAGTCTCCTGCAAATATAGGAGTGCAGATCTCAATTACAAGTTCTTAAATAAATAAATATTAGTTCATTCTCTTGCACTGGCATGCTGTTCAATGAGGCAACCACTTTCCTTTGTTTGTCCAGTGGCTCCATTTATACTTCCTGTACTATGCAGCAGCACCTCAAGGTTTTGGTTGTGTCACAACTTGCAACTAAGATCACAACAACTATATTAGCTAACTTGGGTTCAGGAGGAAAGAGGAGGGGGCGGGTAGGGAAACGGATCCCTTCCTCACCCTCTGGTTGTGTGTGTTTTGGCTGCCCCAAGCCCTTCAAGTTTAGGAGGTTTTTTTAGTTCTTGATATAGCACAGTGATGTATAAGGAGCAGAAAAAGCTATGGACCTGCTGGAGGTTATTAGACTTCACTGCAGCAGAGCAGGGGACTGTACTAATTCTAGAAAACAAAGCCAGTCTTTATCAGGAAGCTTAAGTAGATTGCAGTGTTGCTTACTGAAAAGACCTGGTGCCACATCTAAGCGGTATCTGAGGATATTGAATACAGAGATTCATAGATGTTAGGCCTAGGTCGGAAGGGACCTCAATAGATCATCAAGTCCAACCCCCTGCATAGGCAGGAAAGAAGGCTGGGTTCAGATGACCCCAGCTAGATGATTATCTAACCTCCTCTTGAAGACCCCCAGGGTAGGTGAGAGCACCACCTCCCTTGGGAGCCCGTTCCAAACCT
>NW_005841881.1:4251048-4251638 GCF_000455745.1 Alligator sinensis | reverse complement strand
ACCCCAGCTAGATGCTTATCTAACCTCCTCTTGAAGACCCCCAGGATAGGGGAGAGCACGACCTCCCTTGGGAGCCCATTCCAGACCTTGGCCACTCTAACTGTGAAGAAGTTCTTCCTAATGTCTAGTCTTAATCTGCTCCCCACTAGCTTATGGCCATTATTTCTTGTAACCCCCGGGGGCGCCTTGGTGAATAAAACCTCACCAATTCCCTTCTGTGCTCCCATGATGAACTTATAGGCAGCCACAAGGTCACCTCTCAACCTTCTCTTGCGGAGGCTGAAATAGTCCAGGTGCCCTAGTCTCTCCTCATAGGGCTTGGCCTGCAAGCCCTTAACCATACGAGTGGCCCTTCTCTGGACCCTCTCAAGGTTATCCACATCCCTCTTGAAGTGCGGCACCCAAAACTGCACACAGTATTCCAACTGCAGTCTGACCAGCACCCGATAGAGGGGAAATATCACCTCCTTGGATCTGTTCGTCATGCAGCTGCTGATGGACGATAAAGTACCATTAGCTTTTCTGATGGCTTCGTCACACTGCCGACTCATGTTCATCTTGGAGTCCACTAGGACTCCAAGATCCCTTTC
>NW_005841881.1:4243683-4250176 GCF_000455745.1 Alligator sinensis | reverse complement strand
AGCAGAGGAGGTATACTCCTCTTTGGTAATCTCTCCCCATTTCCACTTTTTATATGCTCCCCTTTTAGTCCACAGTCTGCCCTGGATTTCTCTGGTCAGCTAAGGAAGCCTCCTGGCCCCTTTCCCTCTTTTTCCTTGCATCGGGATCGTCTCCCTCTGTGTCCGAAGGATCATTTCCTTAAGGTACAGCCACCCTTCCTGGGCTCCCATCTCTTCAAAACTCCTACAATGCAGTGTGTCCTTTCCCAATCTCCTGAGCTCATTGAAATCAGCTTTCCTAAAGTCTAGCACTTTCACCCTATTAGTTACCTTACCCACTCGACATCTTATGATGAATTCTATTATTTGGTGATCACTGTCCCTCAGGTGACTACCAATCTGTAGGTCCCCTACCATATCATCCCCCGTTGCCAATACCAGGTCCAGTAAGGCATTCCCTCTAGTGGGACCGTGTACCTCCTGCGTCAGGTGAAGGTCCTGTACGCAGGATAGGAACGTGCGTGAACGGTGGGACTTTGCTGTCTGTGTCTCCCACCAGAGGTCTGGGTAGTTTAGGTTGCCTCTCAACCTTCTCTTGCGGAGGCTGAAGAGGTCCAGGTGCCTCAGTCTCTCCTTGTAGGGCGTGGCCTCCAAGCCCTTAACCATACGAGTGGCCCTTCTCTGGACCCTCTCCAGGTTCTCCACATCCCTCTTGAAGTGCGGTGCCCAAAACTGCACGCAATATTCCAACTCCGGTCTGACCAGCGCCCGATAGAGGGGAAGTATCACCTCCTTGGCTCTGTTTGTCATGCATCTGCTGAGGCACAATAAAGTGCCATTAGCTTTTCTGATGACTTTGTCACACTGCCGACTCATGTTCATCTTGGAGTCCACTAGGACTACAAGATCCCTTTCAGCTTCCGTTCCACCAAGCAGGTCATTTCCTAGGCAGTAGGTATGCTGGACATTTTTCCTCCCTAGGTGCAGCACTTTGCATTTCTCCTTGTTGAATTGCATTCTGTTGTTTTCCGCCCATATGTCCAACCTGTCCAGATCTGCTTGCAGCTGTTCCCTGCCCTCCGTCGTGTCCACTTCTCCCCACAGTTTTGTGTCATCCGCAAACTTGGACAGAGTACACTTCACTCCCTCGTCCAAGTCGCTGATGAAGACAATGAAGAGTATCGGTCCAAGGACCAAGCCCTGCGGGACCCCACTGCCCACACCCTTTCAGGTCGATACTGACCCATCCACTATGACTCTCTGTGTACGACCCTCTAGCCAATTCGCCACCCACTGGACTGTGTAGTCATCCATGTCACAGCCTCTTAACTTGTTCACCAGTATGGGGTGGCATACCGTATCGAAGGCCTTCCTGAAGTCTAAGTAAACGACGTCAACCCCTACTCCTGCGTCCAAGCGTTTTGTAACCTGGTCATAAAAAGAGACTAGATTAGTCAGGCATGATCTACCTGCTACGAACCCATACTGGTTTCTCTTCAGCATAATTTGTCCTGCCGGACTCTTGCAAATGTGAGCCTTGATAATTTTTTCAAAGACTTTGCCTAGGATGGAGGTGAGACTGACTGGCCTATAGTTGTCAGTGTCCTCCTTCCTCCCCTTCTTGAAAATGGGGACCACATTGGCCCTTTTCCAGTCCTCCGGGACCTGACCCGTGATGTAAAAACAGACTGTCCGCTTAACCCCTGCAAAGGATACCCTTTGTTGGAAGGACGGATAATCAGGCTTCTCCTGAATCCTTAGATGAATAATGCATGTGTACACACACACACACACACACACACACACACACACACACACACACACTATTTTCTTCTTACATTTCTAATGACAAAATAAAAGGGTCAACACAGGGTCTATTCAGTTTTGTTCAAGTTCTTAGGTGCCCCTGCAGCAGTAGTACACAGACACCTTTCAGTAGCTCATTAAAAGTAGCATGACAAGTGTTTGTTACACTTTTTCCTTTCTCCTCTTCTTCTCAGTGGACAGGATGAGTTGTGGAATTCTAGTTTTCTATTATCATCATTTGTTTATTGCTTGTTTGCTGTGCTATGGGCATGCTATTGAAAGGTAAGGAACTGCATCTGGCACTCCGACCATTTTCTAATTATCCATTTTGCCTCTTACAGTGATACTTCTATACTTTTCCCTTACAGTTTTTCCATGCAAGTGCTCCCTAGTATACCTCTGCCTGGAGATATACCTCCCTAACCTTGGTATGTCACATTTTACTTTAAATACCCATGAACTTTCAGCAATCCTACCCACCGGGGAGCTCACATAACCAGTTTTTTCCTGTCCAGATGCAGGATGTTATGTAGCAGATGAGTTAGTTAGGATCTCATTGTACCAAAGAGCTTTAGCTTTCTCATTTTCTCCTCTGCCAGCTGTTAAGACATCACCAGCAGAAGGTTTGCTATGCATCTTCCAGTCTCACAGTGGATGCAAAAAAAAGATGTACATATTAATCTTTTCCCTTTTCTTCCCTTAATACCTCACTCTGAGATTTGCACAAATCCAGTTAGCTCTCATCTGCTTTTGAATGTTCCTTCCATTACTGGGACATACTGCTAGAAATAGGAATGTCAACTAGTGTCTGATAAGAACCAATGGGAAAACAAAACTCAAAGCCTCTTTTGAGGCAGGAACACATCCAGAGAAGCTGGGGACATTTTATAGCATCTGTCAATTGTTGCATCTACTTTTACTATCAAGCAGAGAATGGGAGCACCAACATATTGTGATAAAAGTCTGATGCTGTAGGTTTTCTAGGCTGCAAAAATTGGAGAAAAAAAAATCTAGAAAGTCTTGGGAGGTGGCTTATCCTAAGCCATTTTAGTCTCATCCTAGCAACCTAAAAGTTTTAGGAAAACAACTCCTGAGTTTTTCGCCGTGCCTGATGACTTATGGTAAAAATGAAATGCGAACTTGTCCCAATCATTCTACAACCTTGAAAAAGGCTTATAAAAAAAAAACCAAAAAAAAACCAGAGGGATCCTGGTTTTCACTGATAAAATATTGCAAATTCTCTGATTAAAACCCCCAAATTCCATGATTAAAATGAAAGTCCCCCAACAGTCCCATCCGTCCCCCCAGCCCTGCTGGTGCCCTTCACTCCCCCGCCAGCCCCCTGTCCACTCCAGCCCTGCCAGAGGGAGCTCCCAGCTGCCAGAGCTACAGGACCAGGGACCTGGAGCCACAGCCCCTGGCCCCCAGTGGCTGTTGCACTGGAGCAACAGGCTGTTGCAGTGGAGCCCGGCTCCCCCCAACCCCTGCTGTGGGCTCAGACGGGGGTGAGTGGCTCTCTGCAGGGGGGCAGGGGAGCCCCTTCCCACAAGATCTGTGTGCAGGGTCGGGGTAGGATCAGGCTCTTGTCCTGTTGCCCTCCCCCGGGTCCTCTGCAGCAGGGCTGCACAGGGATCTCTTTGCTGCTGCGAGCTCTGTGTTGCCTTGGAGATGTGTCCCCTGCGTGCACAGCAGCAGAGGGACACAACCCCATACTGCTGCCCCCACTGCAGCTGCGTGCACAGGGCATGTGTTGCTAGGGCAGCACAGAGCTCACAGCAGCAAGGAGATCCCTGCATGGCCCCACTCTGCCCTGCAGCACCCACCAGGCTGCAGAGGCCCTGGGGGAAGGCAGCAGCGCAGGGAGACCGAGCTCACAGCTGGTAGCCCGCACCCATCCCATGCATAGATCTGGCGGGGGCACAGGTCCTCACTGCCCCTGGGGAGTGCATGCAGCAGCAGGGAGCTGGCCCAACCCTCCATCCCCAGACAACCCACCCATGGCCCTGCCCCAATCCCCACCAGGGCCCTCCTGGGCCCCAAGCTCCCCACACCCCCTGGCTCGGTAGCAGCAGCCCCAGGCCCAGCCCTGGTCAACTCCCCCCCCCCCTCCCTATGGGGGCCTCAGTCCCACCCCCCCTTACCTGGCCATGTGCATATCTATCAGGGGCGGGCAATTATTTCAGGCAGAGGGCTGCTTACTGTGTTTTGGCAAGCTGTGAAGGGCTACATGGGTAGCCCCACCCCTTGACAGATGCCCCCACCCCCTGGTCACCATCTTGTGACTGGAAGTCCTGCCCCCTAACCCCTGACCATTGCCACCAGAAGTCCCTCCCCTTGCCCCCAGAAGTACTTCTTTCAGCAAGAGGTTTTGCCACCTTGGAACTAGAAAAATACCAAAATATATTCTAAAAAGTGAACATCTACAATATTAATTAATTTGATTTCAAAAAATATCTTTCCTGGTTTACATGGTTGAGTAGTATACAGAGGTGATTGTATATAATAGCTTAAATGAAGTCTTACTGTTGTATATTGTGGGGGGGGTATAGGATGTGGGGGTGGCTAGATGTGGGGGTGTGGGGTGAGGGAGCATGTGGGTGTGTGTGTGGCTACGTGGAGTGTGGGTGGGCTTGGGCTTTGTGAGGGGCTGTGTGTGGAGAGGAGGGCGGCTGGGATGTGCGAGTCTGTGTTTATGGCAGTACAAGGGGGGTGCATGTACATGGTGGGGTGTGCTTGTGGGACTCATCCTATGAAAACACACACTCTACTCCTCCTTATACACACACACAGACCCAAGGTACTGGCGCAGGCCCCATGCACCCTGGTCCCACAATGCAGCCAAGAGCCACGTGGTGCTGAAGCAGTGTGGATAGGAAGGCAGGGAAACTGCTGGGGGCGGGGTGGGGCTGGGATGCTATGTCATGCTGCCAGCTCCCCCTGCGTTCTAATGCCCCTGGCTCCTGTCATCTTTGACAGGCAGCCAGGAGCAGGTAAAATTTTTAGAAAATTAATATTTAGGGGCCCCATGGGCCAGATAGAATGACCTGGTAGGCTGTATCTGGCCCATGAGCTATATTTTGTCTGCCCCGATATACATGCACATGGCACCCCCTGCCTGACTGCCCTCCTGCCACTCCCTCCAGGCTGGAACTCTGCCAGCCTGCAGAGAGCTCTGCAAAAATGCAAAACCTTCAGGTTTCTCCGCTAAAATGAGAAACCAACATTTTCCTCCAGTAAAAGGGGAAATCTGTGTTTTACTCTGTTTTTATGTGGGAAACAGAAAACTCAGATCCTAGCTTACAAATCATGTTTTTTTTTCTTTTTTGAGGAGGTTTGGGGGGAGGGGAGTGGTTTATTCAGGGAAAACAACAAAAACAAGCACATTTTTTAGGAACCAGAATACAGCATATTGTCTTCAGAGTTGGTCTTAGGGGTGGGTGACATGGGCGACCTCCCAAAGCACCATGGTGAGGGCAGGGCCGTATACACCATGAGCAGCCTGTGCTCACAGCAGCACACTCCCCAAGCTCTGCCCTAGGCAGGAGGAGTGGTGTCCACCCCAGCACAGCCCCCTACCTCCAGCTGCTCTTTAGGAGGAGCTGGGCCAGGCAGTGCAGACAGCATTGGTGTCTGCCTGCCTGGTGCACCATGCCGCTTTGCCTCCCCACCAGACTGCACCCCATGGCCTGCAGCAGCACAGCTAACTTTGAGGGAGAGGGTGTGGGGAGGGCGGCACCAAAATAAGGTTGTCCAGGGTGCCATTTTCCCCAATGGCAGCTTTGGTAGTCTCCTCTGTAACAAGTTACAGATGCTCAGAGGACAAAATGACTGCCGTTTCTGCACACAGATACCAAAAAAAATCCCAACCCAACAAAAACACACCAACCTTTGGAAATTAGAGTTGTAACACACAGCCAAAGGCATTACAGCATCCTAACTACATATACTGTGATCAGGTTGCGTATAATAGGAGAGGGAGAAAAGCGAGCAGACCAAAAGGAGAGGATACATGGCTATGCACCTGTGATTATTAAACCCTGAACTCCCAACCATTCAGCTAAGAGAAAGGAAGCCAAAGTGGCAATTATAACAAATTTATTCCATAAATTAGTGACTATAACATATCTCCCCAGCACAAAGACTTAGCACTAGATCCACAGAGACTTAGGCACTCTAATACAAAGCCTTACAGTACCTATCATTTAGATAGCCAATTGCCTAGTGCAGGGCTGACCAACCTACAGCACATATACTACAAATGACTCAGACAACCTCTGTGTGAGGGGACACAGGAGATCAGAAGTGGGGTACCACCAGCACAGTGGCAGATAGGGCAGGAAGCACTGCCTATTTATTACCTAAAGAGAAGGTACCTATTTCTAGCAGAGGAAAGGGAATGGAGTGACAATCAAGGAAGGTGTGAAGATAGTTTGGGGCATAGATGTCTGTCTGTCAGGGTTGCCAGGGATCAAAGCAAGGGGAGTGACAGTTCAGGGCTAGGCCAAGCACCTGAACCATCACTCCTGCCCTTGATCCCTAGCTAAACATGACTGCCCCTCTTCTCTGAAGCTGGATGGGCTGCTGAAAGTGCCACTCACCCCTTATAAGCACATTTGCAGCCTCATAGATTCATCGATTCATAGATGTTAGGGTCGGAAGGGACTTCAATAGATCATCGAGTCCGACCCCCTGCATAGGCAGGAAAGAG
>NW_005841881.1:4232575-4242451 GCF_000455745.1 Alligator sinensis | reverse complement strand
CATCTGGGCCTGCTGACTTAAATGCATCCAGTTCCTCCAAGTGACTCTGCACCATCTCAGGGTCTACGCTTGGTAGTCTGGCGCCCTGCTGCTGCGTGTCTACAATCCCAGTGAGACCCTTGTCTTGCCCCTCACTTAGGAACACTGAGGCAAAGAACTCGTTGAGGAGTTCAGCCTTGTCCCCCCTGTCCGTCACCAATTGCTTATGCCCATTTAGCAGGGGTCCTATTCCTCCCTGGGCCTGCCTTTTACTCCCTATATATCTAAAAAACAATTTGTTATCCTTTACTTGGGATGCCATCCTCAGCTCCATGGTAGCTTTGGCCTGTCTAACTGCCTCCCTACAAGCGCGAGCAGAGGAGGTATACTCCTCTTTAGCAATCTCTCCCCGTTTCCATTTTTTATATGCCCCCCTTTTAGCCCGTAGACTGCTCTGGATTTCTCTGGTCAGCCAAGGAAGCCTCCTGGCCCCTTTCCCCCTTTTTCCCTGCATTGGAATTGTCTCCCTCTGTGCCCGAAGGATCATTTCCTTAAGGCACAGCCACCCTTCCTGGGCTCCCATCTCTTCAAAACTCTTACTATGCAGTGCGTCCTTAACTAAACGCCTGAGTTCATTGAAATCAGCTTTCCTAAAGTCTAGCACTTTCACCCTAATAGTTACCTTACCCACTCAACATCTTATGATGAAGCCTCGGGCTACAGGTATGTCTTCACATAGCCTCAGTCTGTTCTGGCAAGCTTCACATTCACGGTGGTCTTGTTCTCCTGGCTCTTGACTTGGGTTTGGCTTTTCCTGACCCTGATCTTGGATCTCTCTTAAACCTGGGTGCTGGCCCTGCTCTCTGGTTTCCCTGGCATCCTGACTCAGCTTGGCTTCCTGACCCTGATCTCAGATGGTCCTTGGAACTCAGCACCTGTTTTCCAACTCCTGACCTTAACTTAAAGCTCAGACTGCATCACTCAGATCTCCCCTCTTGGCTCCCCTGGAACTCATTCCCATGCTCATTGCTGTGCCAAACCCAACTCTGACCTGACTCTCCAGTAACCTGTGCCCCTGCCCTGCTGACTCCCAGGTCACTCATTGTGACCTACTGCAGGCCTGGCTACACCCTCATAATACCGAGCAAAGAGATTGGCCTCTGCTGGCCTAGGGTAATCTTAGGATCATAGCAACGTAGGGCTGAAAGGGACCTCAAAAGTCATCTAGTCCAGACCCCTGCTCAGTGCAGGATCATTCCTCACTAAATCATCCCAGCCAAATGTGTCTAACCTACCCTTGAAAATTCCCAGGGATGGAGATTCCATGACTTCCCTAGGCAGCCTGTTCCAATGGTTGACCAGCCTCACAGTCAGAAAGTTCCTCCTAATCTCCAACCTAAATTTCCCCTACTAAGATTTGACACCATTGTTCCTAAAGTGGTATTCTAAGGCCACAGAGTAATCTACATGCATTCTCTCTATAATTGCCCTTCAGTTATTTGAACACTATTATCAAATCCCCCCCCACCCAGTTTCTCTTCTCCAGACTAAATAACTCCAGCTCTTTCAGCCTTTCCCCATAAGTCATTCTACCCAGGCCTTTGAGCATTTTTTTGTCACTTTCCACTGGACTCTTTCTAATGTGTCCAAATCCTTCTTGAAATGTAGGGCCCAAAGCTGGACACAGTACTCCCAAGTGAGGTCTCACCAGTGCCGAACAGAGCAGGAGAATCACCCCCCCTTTGATTTACAAGCACTCCTGTTAATACAACCCAGTATAGTGTTGGCTTTTTGTATAAAGAGGGGAGGGGGGGCATGCTGTTGGCTCATATTCAGCTTATGATCTGCTGCAACGCTCAGGTTCTTCCCTGCACAGCTGCAGCCTAGCTAGTCATTCCCCAACCTGCATTTGTATATGCAATTATTCCATCCAAGTGCAGTACTTCCCACTTGTCTTTGTTGAATTTCATCTGATTGATGGTGCACCACTTTTCCAGTTTCTCCAGGTCAATTTGGATCCTAGCCCTGCCCTCCAGAACGTCTGCAACTACACCGACACTGACCCACATGTTTGCTAAGCATGCTCTCAATATCGTCATCCAAATCATTTGTAATCCACAACTCAGTGTTAGAGATGCAGGCTCTTAATACATGTATGGAGAGAATTTGGCATCTAGGAACTGGAACTACAAGAGCCAGCATGCTAAGCAAAGTGCTGCCTAACATAGCCAAACAAAATACTGAGGGAAGTATCTTAAGCTCCACCCCTTTCCAAAACTTGGACTCCTAGCTCTGGGCTGCAGGAAGCAATGAACTCTGTCCTGGAGTTAAATCTGTCATAGTTGCATTTCTGGTAAATGAACCAGAGGAAAAGAATAGAGCTGTCCTTATTTTATCCAGTAGCTCAGTGTGTAGACTGGTGCTCCACATTGCTGGAAACCCAGGGTTCAGTGTCTTCCTGCATGGAGGAGATTTGAACCTTCATCCTGCATGGGATCTATAAAAACTGTATTTTTGAGCAGGGCTTTCTTAATGTTTCTTGTTGAAGCTGCTTAGCCATTCATACAATAATTCCAAGTTCAGTAGAAGAAAGAAGGTGAACATGACTCAATAGATTAGATTTTATGGCACTTGCCTGGGAAAGAGCTGATGGGTTCCAAACCCTACACTAACAAAAGTTTACTTCAATGAATATTTGATATGTAATATTCAAAGACTAGTATTCAGCTTTACTTTTTCCTTGAAAACTGAACCAGTATTGAGCTAGTGAGCCATGCTTTCCCTTTTCCACTCTACCATCTGGCTCAAGGAATACAATTCTCCATAAAGTGGAATTGGTTCAACAGGAGGTACTAAGAACACTTCCTCACAGAATACCCTATAGTTGAAAGACATAGATACAGGTTCAGATCCCCTCTGGTAGAAGAGGGGAGGAAGTGAATTTGGGGTCTTTCACAGCCTTTGTAAGTACTTTAACCACTGAACTATAGGCACAAAGGGCAGTTCCTTTCCTCCAGCTATGCTTTGTGTCATGCATGCTCTGAGAGCACAATCTGGACTGAGCCCTAAAGATGGCATGTATAAAGGAATGCTTAAATTGTGGACCTGAATGGAGTTTATACACCTAGAGATATTCAGGGCTGTCAAGACTTACCTACTTATTTAATTAAATAGCAGCTGAGCAGGAATCTTGAGGATGTCATTTTTGGACTTAGATGGCGCTTATGTGCTTAAGTCCCTTCATGGACCTAGTCCTTATTCCTTAATCCATTCTAGCTATATCTCATGTACAACTGACAGGTAGGTAGCACCTGTTATCTACAGATCTCAAAAGGTTATATAAAAATCCCCCCTCCCATTGTCATTTCTCATGAAATAACCCAAATTAGGTCTTCCGAGGTGAGAGAATAATGAAATAACACCGTGCATCACAAAGCCCCCAGTAGGTTCAGCTCTTTCTGTGCAGATTCTGTTACCAAAGCTGATACAAGATTAAAGACAACTCCATCACAAAAGCACATGTCCTTTGATCCTCTAGGATAATAGCCTATAGTGATCTCAGGTTACTGAGAGAAAGGAGGTCTGAGAGGCCAACTAGTTGGAGCAAAAAATAGATATTTGTAAAACTAAAGTAAGAAAGTTGGAGTCTTTTGAATTCAGTCACTTAAGGTGTATACCCCAAAGGCATCTAAATGGATAGGTGTGAAATAAGACTCTAAATAGTTAGGCATTGTAAACTACAAGGTCACATAGAGGAAAACAGCTATTTCTGGAACACATTAGACTCAGTGATGAGTGAACCTCAACAGTTCAGAAGTCAGCTGCATATAGCTACCCACAGTTCAGATACTTCTCAGAACTTCTTGGAAGAAATTCTTCAGTGACATAAGAACATTGGGTAAATTCTGTGCTCATTTACTCTGGTATAAATCAGGATAATGGAAAGCAGGTTTTGGCCCATTGACTTCACTGAAGTTGCACAAATGATTTATTTGCCACATTGTGCTGCAAATCTCTAGAGAACAGTTTAAAAAAAAAAAAAAAGTCCCCTTGGCATGGAAAAGTGACAAGAACAGCTTCTCTTGCAAAGCTTCATTTCTAGTTCCCCATTTGAACTCACATGTTCAGAGGTAGTAGTACTATGATCACTGAGCTCTCTCGAACCTAAGAAAAAAACAAAAAAACAAACCAAAAATATCATCTTTTGCGTTTTGGGGAAAAGGATTTGTTCTTATTTTATCCAAACCACCTCAAATTTCTATTGGCTCTTGGTTTCCTTGAAATCCATCCCTTGCTTCCTTTTCATTGCCAACACATGTCAACCAGCCTGTAAGAGCAACACTCAGTCTGGAAGAAGAGAAATTTCCTCAGATGCCAAAAGTGAGAAAGTCTGGAGAGCCAATGAAAAAGGGCCTGATTCTGGAAACCAAGTTGGTGTCTATACACGTGTTCTGGGAGGTGTTTTAATTAGATCAACTCCCAGAGAGCCATTTTAATTAAAAAAAAACCCAGTATTGTGTTTATTCAGTGTCCTGCATTTCAAAATGACAGTGGAGGCGCTTTAACTAAAGGCCATTTGGCTAGCTGTAATTAAAGTGCCCCTGCTGCTATTTTGCGACATTGAACACATGTGATTGTGATGCTTGCAGGACTGCTCTAATTAGAATGCTCCAGCCACCTCGATTAATTGAATCTGCTCCAGCACATTCCAATTAGAAGGCCCCAGAGCACATGTATTCGCTCCCTTAAGCAGTTTCCACTTTGTAGGGTTAACACATGTGCAAAGAGTTAAGCATAAGTTTAACTTTTCCTGAACTGGGACCATAGCTCTCAGTAGCAAATAAGGCACTAATTATGTTTTGAGAACCTCCTTGTTTGAGGGTTTAGGTGCATGGAAGCCTGTGTAGAATCACTAATTCCCACCATTTAGAGGTGCATGTATGTAGTGGGAACAGATCAATCATTTCCCCCATTATAGTCTCAAATTCTACAAGTATTAATTTCAGAGTTTGTTAAACAAGTTTTCACCCCAAAATGTATTCAAGTGCCTGTGGGAATGTATGTGGAGGGAAACAGATTACACAAAAACACAAGTCATTGACAACAAGATTATTTTCCTGTATTGATCAACTACTATTTTCCTAGCAGGTATATTATCTAAGAAAATAATCACTAAATTAACTCGAGGACATCAGGCTCCTGGAAAGATTAATGATACATAATTTGCTTTATGAAAGAAGCAAGCATCCAATAAATTAGAAAATGCACACCACCAAAGCAGATTGTTAAATATCTCCAGCACTTTACCTTATTGAGTAGTTGACAAATGGATTTTACATTCATTCAGTCACATCAGGAGTAATGCTTTGTCACCCACCCCATAGTGTGATCAAACCTATGTATATTTCCCCTAAAACGTGCTATTTGCATTTCACACTAAATTAATTCCATACATAAAAGTTTGCCAATATGGTGAGAGATTAAAAATGCTTGAATTAAGATTTAGTCATCAAGGGTTTGCTAGTAGTAATACCAGTATTACTACTACTACTGTTCTGCAAAAATAAATTACTCTAGTAGAGTAAGAGTGTAAGGCAATCGTTTTGGAGTTAAACTATGCCTTTGCCACAGACCCCGAGTAAGCTGCATCTGGCTGTTGTGCTGCCCCAGGTAAAGACCTGACTGAGGGTGTCAATCTTAGAAAACTGTGCTAGCTGCATACCTGAGTGTATATGACTTTGCCAGAAGTACTGGCAGTGAAACCAAGAGGGCTAAATGAAGGAAAAAAAGCCTTGTGGGCGGCGGGGGGGAGGGGTGTTAGTTTTTCCTGTGGTTTTATAATCTAAAATTCAATTTTTTGCAAGGAGGTTTTTTTGTTTTTTTTTTACTAGAACACCAAAAAATTCAACCAGTTGGTTCACTCTCATCTTAACATCAGTAGTCCTGTGTCTCTAGAACAGTCAAATCCTGCCTTTTGAGACCTGCTTGGTTGGTTTGATTGTTAGCAATTACACAAGATGTGGACATGTGATGAAAAAACAAAACAAAACACCACCTTTCTCCCACCCCCAAGAAAACCCCCAAAACACCACAGAGATTATAGTACTTACTATTTTGTCACAGTTTAAATTCCATTGTTTAACCCTACTCTCTCCCTGTGATAAAGGAAAGTATCATGTGTCCTTAATTTATAGCTGGAAAACAAGCAAAATAACCAGCTTCTGGTCACAATGCTGCCCAGAAATCAGTGATGAGCCCAGCATATAGGAAGGGAGTAATAAAAGTACTAGTTGGATCGGATTTGGAACTGAGCACATGCTAGGTCCCAGTTGTGCCCATTACACTACATCTATTCCTGTATTGAAAGCCAAAATATAGAAAATAATATGGATTGTACTTAGAAATACATTAGCAACTGCAATATACTCCAGTATTTGTGCAGAAGCTAGCACTGAGAATACCCAATAGTCACAGATAAAGTCATAGTTGGCACAGATGGGAACTCAACAAAAAAAATCAACCACACAGAAGCTATATCCATCTTCCATATGTTTATGGCTGGCAAATACTTCAACTCAGTCTGCTGGACAAGAGAATCAGGAGCACTGTTATATTGACAACCCTAGCTGCAAGCATTCAGTCCACCTCGTGTTTCAAGGATTTCACCTGGTCAGACACATTGCACAAGATGGGAATAAACAGAGGATAATTGTTTCCTTGTTAAGCATAGGAGAGGATAACTTTTGTTCAAAACCTACATAACTTGACAATATCACCATGTTCAAGTTGTGTCCAGCTGAGGTGCGTTGTTACCTTATACTCACAGACTGGGAAGTTGTACAGTCATGAATGCTTTACTAGTATTCCTAAAGGTTCAAGACAACTCACTATGGAAGTGCTACAAGAAACTTAGGTCCCTTTAGCAAGGCATATTTTGCACACAGAAGTTCTGTAAGCTAATAGAACCAGGGATGCACCGATAGAGAGTTTTTTTGGCCAGTACTGATGGCTGATTTTTAACAAGCCATATCAGCCAATACCAATCCGATTGCTGATATGCAGCCCTGCAGCATGGAGAGCAATGACCGGCTTCCCATCCTATATAAAATTCTACCACTTACAAAGTAAAGGAGTAGAAAGGCCAGGAGAGTTACTGTTTAGAAGCATCTGAAAAGAGGAGACTCTAGAGAAGGAATTAGAACAAGGGGGACATTGTTGTTCATAGCACCAAACATAAAAATCCTGCCTTAACTCCAATGGACAGTAGGAGCAAGGGAACTCCTGCATCTCCTAGTCTTTCACAATAATTAAACTTACTAATAGCAGATGCTTTAAGATTAATGAAGGGGAAGGTACAGTCTTCTGATAGACACTTTAAGTCCCAAGTGACCTTTAATTCTTCCACTTGAAGATGATTTATCTCATTTCATCATTACTGATTCCTCCCTGCTGCTTGTACTTTGGATTTAGCCATTCCCAATTCACACTGTTTCCTTGGAGGTGGTTTGAGTCTCCACACCAAAAAAATCATGCATAAAGCAACCATTCTCTTGTTCACTCTACCCCAGCCCCATTTCCTATTAGAACCAGCAGAAGAGCAGGGGTGAATTGCTAGCCCCCAACATTAGGGACCTGCATAACTCACAGCAAGGGACAGCAATTTTTGTAGCTTGGCCATGTCCCAAAGAGCCAATTCCACAGTCATTTTATGGTGGCCCCACCCCTGGGTGCTGATTGGCAGAGGGGGATGAGGGTTGAGGGGACGGCTGCCGTCTTGACCGCTGGCTGCCCTTCATACAGCCCTGCTCTTCAGCACTGACTGGTGGAGAGACACAAGGGGGCAGCTGCTGTCTTGCTGCTGCCCTTTGTGCCACCCCACCAGCCAGCACCTTCCCTTCCCAGGCAGGCTGAGGCCAGGCTGCAACAGCAGCGAGAACCACTGGCTCCCACTGGGGAGCCAACATTTTATTTGTATTGTTTTTTTCCCCAGTTGATTTCCTGGGAAATTGTGGTCAGTGCCATTTTTTGCAATGATTGCAGATATCACCACTTTTTCCACAGTTTCTGTAAAAATTGGGAAGCCACAATTTAAGTAGGTCCCTACCCATCATCCTCCAGTTGGACCATGTGGCTGCTGTTGTATGTCTGGACAAGTAATGATTCTTGGTCATCCAATCCCAGGATAGGATTTGCACCAGTGATCAAGAGGTAGAATTCACTTCTTCCTAAAATTAGAGCTGTCCAGCCCTTCCATAGTTCTGTTCTCATTTAAAAACTCCTGGAGATGTGTCTGAGATTTCATGGTGCATTGAACTGTTACATTCCCCCCCACCCCCAATTCACAGCAAGAGCAAAGTATAAGAGGGAAAAGTAAGAAACTCATTTAATGCATAATACAAAGCTAAAGGGCCCAGTCTGTTTAGAAAGGAGCTCTCTCAATCAACTTTCACTCAAATAAACCCCTTTATGTAATCTTTCCACTGCAATTTCCTCCATGAAAATCAAAGTGCCTTTTAGGATGAGGAAGTCAGCCAAAGCAAAATACAGAGATCCTCTTCTGGTTTTATCATAGTCTTAGTCAATAGACATTGGATATACCATCAAAAAAGAAAAAACAAAAACAAAACTAGGATTTCTCCCCTCGCCCCTTCCACCTTTATATGCTTTCACCAAATATCTAATACTGTTACATATATCCAGAAGAGACAATAATCCAGGGAGACTTTAAGCATTGACTATATAAAAGAAAAGCAAGTGAGAACCATCTTAAAAGGGCTAGATTCATAAAGTAGAACCAAGGATCAGGCATAGCAGCACAACACTTTTACACTGCCTTCATTTCCGGGACAGAAAACAAAGAACATTTCATAACCCCGTGGTGAGTCAGACACACAGAATAGAATTTGCCATATGGAATTTAGCCGAGATTCTGGAACTAACATCCATCCCTCTTTATACCATGGTACCATTAATAGTCATGGGGAGAAAGGAAATGCAGGCAAGCAAAATACCTGCCTTGATGCATGCCAACAATTACTGAATAATCCAGGCCCTTAGCTGGTACTGGAAACCACTCCTAACATCCTCACCCACAGGAAAATCTTTTACTACCAGCCCAGGATTCAGTTGCCCTTTGTATTGCATATGGAAAGAGTGGTTGCAAGGAGAAACCTCTTTATTCGAGAGGTGGGGATGGAAGTACTCCTCTTATTTTGCCTCTTTATAAGAATACAGATCGCCTTTCATACAAGGCAATGAACATTTAAATGGCAGCAAGTCTACATAGCCTGATTATTGATGTTTCCTATACAACCCAAGTCACATTAAAGTTGGATAATTTATTTTCAGCTCCAGAAAAAAAAAAATTCAAGACAATAAGTGTCAGTCCATTAAGGTCAACATTACTTCCTAGGATTGCCCGCAAGGAAGATTTCCTCACCAGCATAACATGGCTATCTGAATTACATTGATGCAGACCCTTTCTGTACATACACTTCATTGGTATGCATCAGTCTGCATTGGTGCAACTTTGTCCTGTTTCAGAATGGAGCAAAGTCAATGTAGCAGGGGTAAAATGCTCTGTCTAGGCAAATTTTTGGATTTAAAAGTGACTTGCAACTCCTTTGACAAAAAATATCCACCCTTGCAGCACTATATATTGCATGGCCCAAACTGCCAACAGAAAAGAGCTTGCTCCAATCCCATAATAGCTCTTTGGTTTTTTGTTTCTATTTATTGAATCTATTTTGTTCTTTGCTTGTTTCTGAACACTATGGATTTTGCAAATTCATCACCTTCAGTTTTGTGGGCTTCTTACAGTAAATAATCTTTGTACTTGTATAACACCTTCTGCCTGGGGGGCCAAAACACATTAATGTAGAAAATGAAGCGCGGAGA
>NW_005841881.1:4228923-4232544 GCF_000455745.1 Alligator sinensis | reverse complement strand
ACAAAACCCCCAATCCAGCCGGAGTAAGGGTGGAAAAAAGTCTGGCCCCTTGTGATTTTTCCCAAGGTGACAAAGGAAAGCCTGTGGCTGAGCTGGAAATAACACACATTTTTCAATTTCTAGACCTGCTCCTTAGGCACAAGATCACTCAATCTTGTATTTACTATAATGAAGTCTTGTTGCTACCCATAACACTTGGAGTCTAATCAAGGAGCTAACTTAGATACCCACAGCCATTAGAAATGCTCCTTCTCACCTACTGCTAGTAAGAAAGCTGCACCCCATCCTCTGCTACTCCCACTTAGCCACAGTGATTAACATGTGGCCTCCAAAGTCAGTGCAGTAGATTCTAGCTAGAGCACATCTCTATGGATGCTGTTACACACTACAATTCCCATGTGCCAACTCTAAGGAACGTTAGGAGATATTCAAAGTTAGCATGTGCTGTGAACAGTTGCACGTTTAGGGCACATCGAGATGAGTGTGCACATGCCTCTTGCCCCATCTCAAACCCCTTTGAGGTGGGGCAAAAGACACGTGCGGGAATGAAAAAATGTTGCAGCGCGGGGAGAAAATGAGACCCCTGGGGTCTAAAAAAATCCAAAGTTTACAAAAGCAGGGCAACTGGAGGCTGGGTCCTACACAGAGATGCTCTGGCTGCCAGAGTTCATAGTTGGTAGGGTCAGAAGGGACCTGAGCAGATCATCAAGTCCAACCCCTGCCATGGGCAGGAAAGAATGCTGGGGTCAAATGACCCCGGCAAGGTGTCTATCTAGCCTCCTTTTGAAGACCCCCAGGGTAGGAGCAAGCACCACTTCTCTAGGAAGTTGGTTCCAGATCCTAGCCACCCTGACTGTGAAGTAGTGCCTCCTGATATCTAGCCTGAATCTACTCTCCATCAACTTATGGCCATTATTCCTTGTTACTCCTGGTAGTGCTCGGGGGAAACAGGGACTCTCCCATTGCCTGCTGGTCCCCCTTAGTCAATTTGTAGATGGCCACCAGATCCCCTCTCAACCTTTTCTTCTGGAGGCTGAACAGGTTCAGGTCCTGTAGCCTCCCCTCACAGGGCCTGTCCTACTGCCCCCTGACCATGCAAGTGGCCTCCTCTGGACCCTCTTGATGCTGTCCACATCCCTCCTGAAGTGCGGCGCCCAGAACTGGATGCAGTACTCCAACTGCAGCCTGACCAATGTCACATAGAGGGGGAGGATCACCTCCTTGGATCTCCTCATGATGCATCTAAAGATGCATGACAAGGTGCAGTTGGCCTTCCTGACCACGTCCCTACATTGGCGGCCCAAGTTCATTTGGGCATCAATAATGACTCCAAGATCCTTTTCTGCCTCTGTGCTGATGAGAAGGGAGTTCTCCAGCCTGTAGGTATGCTGCTGGTTCTTCCTCCCTAGGTGCGGTACCTTGCACTTGTCAGTATTGAAACCCATTCTGTTCTCATCTGCCCACCCCTGTAAACTGTCCAGATCTGACTGCAGCCTGTCCCTCTCCTCTAGTGTGCCCACTTCTCGCCACATCTTAGTGACATCCACAAATTTGAACAAGGTGCCTTTCACCCCCTCATCCAAGTCGCTGATGAAGAGGTTGAACAGTGCGGGCTCAAGGACCGAGCCCTGGGGAACCCCACTGCCCACATCCCTCCAGGTCGAAAATGACCCATCCACTACCACTTTGAGTGTAGCCCTCCAGGAAATTAGCAACCCATTTGACCGCATAAGCACTGACACCACAGTCGCCTAATTTTTTAATAAGAATGGGGTGAGAGACAGTGTCGAAGGCCTTCCTAAAGTCCAGAAATACTGCGTCCACTGCGATACCTGCATCTAAGGATTTTGTGACCCAGTCGTAGAAGGCCACCAGGGTGGTCTGACAGGTTCTGCCTCTAATGAACCCATGTTGATTGCTCCTAAGCATAATCTCCCCTGCTGGTCCCTCACAGATATGCACCTGGATAATTTTCTCAAAGAGCTTCCCCAGGACCGAGGTAAGACTAATGGGCCTATAGTTTCCTGGGTCCTCCTTCCTCTCTTTTTTGAAAATGGGGACCACACTGGCCCTTTTCCAGTCCTTCGGCACCTTGCCAGAGTACCACGAGTGCCTGTAAAGCTGTGCCAGGTGTCCCGCAATGACCTTTGCTAATTCCTTCAGCACTCTGGGGTGGAGACCGTCAGGACCTTCTGATTTGAAGATGTCCAGTCCCACAAGAAGTTCCCCGACTAGGTCCTCACTGACTCTGGGCCCGGCTGTGCCTCCCCTGGGACTGTCGGGGATCCCAGTGTGGGGGATGACCTGGTCCCTGCTCAGAAAAATGGAAGCAAAGAAATTGTTCAAGAGATTAGCTTTGTCATCTGGTGTGACCACCAGATTTCCTAGCTTGTCTTGCAGGGGCCCCACATTCCCCGGTACCTTCTTTTTGCCCCCTATGTATTTAAAAAAGGGCTCCTGTTACCCTTGATCTGGGTCGCTAGTCCCAGTTTCATCTTTGCCTTAGCATTCCTAACAGCCCCCCTACAATCGAGCCAAGGAGGTATAATCCTCCCTAGTGATGGCCCCTCCCTTCCATTGGGTATATGCCTCCTTTTTAGCTAGGAGACATTCCTGGATGCTTTTGGTGAGCCATGGGGGCTTTTGAGCACTCTTGCCCCCTTTGATGCGCTTTGGGATTGTCACCCTTTGGACTTGGAGGATCATCTCCTTAAGGAACGACCACTCTTCTAGGACTCCCACCTCCCCTCCCTTCCAGGACCTCAGAGCTTCCCCACCTCATTGAAATCCACCCTCCTGAAGTCCACGCTGCTGCCTTGCTGCAGGCCTTTGACACCCTGCGCTGGATGGTGAATTCCAGTAGGCGATGATTGCTATCACCCAGGTGGTTGAGCACCTGCAGTCCCCTCACCAGGTTATTGCCCGTGGCCAGGACCAGGTCCAACAGGGCATTTCCCCTGATGGGACTGTGCACCTCCTGGGTTAGATGGAGGTCCTATAACTCAGCTAGGAACCTATACGAGCAGTCAGACCTGGCTGACTGCTCTTCCCAGAAGATGGCTAGATAGTTTATGTCACCCATGATCACCACATCCTTTGATGCAACTGCCTCTGCAAGCTCACCTGAGAATTCTTAGTCTAGCTCTTCTCCCTGGTTGGGTGGCCTATAGTAGACACCCACCATTAAGTCCCTTCCCTCCCACCAACCCCCTTGTATTCTGACCCAGAGCACTTCAGTCTGCCCTCCTCTGACCCAGTGTTGTTTGCTGAGGATGTGTATTGCTTTTTGATGTAGAGCACCACACCTCCACCTTTCCTCCCTGTTCTATCCCTCCTGTACAGCCTATAGCCCTTGATGTTCACCACCCAGTCATGCGTTGGATCTCACCAAGTTTCAATGAGCCCCGCTATGTCTGGGTTTGTGTTAGCTAGCAGAGTGTCTCTGTGGTTGGCTCCTTGCCCTGGTGCTGAAGTACACAGCCTGCCAGGCAGTGCTGCAGCACCAGGGCTCCAGGTCCAGTAAGTAAAGGGTTGGCGGGGGTTGGAGTAGTGGGGAGGGGACTACAGAGGGGACCTCCGCTAGCCCTGTGCACTCCCCCATCCCCACCCAGCCCTTTCTCC
>NW_005841881.1:4228280-4228703 GCF_000455745.1 Alligator sinensis | reverse complement strand
TGTCCAGCCCCCCCTGCAGCCCCCTCCCTGGAGGGCCCCAATCCCTGCCCAGCATCCCCATAGGAAAAAAAACCCCAACCCCCCCCCAGCATTTACCAGCAGTCCGGCTGCTGTCTGTATCACTGGGGCCCCGCCTGCACAGCATGGGGCAGAGCCCCTGTGTGGGGCAGCAAAATATACATGTTTCATGAATTTTTATAATGCTGATTTCAATGAACTCAGGCGATTAGTCAAGGACGCACTGCAGAGTAGGAGTTTTGAAGTGATGGGAGCCCAAGAAGTGTGGCTGTGCCTTAAGGAAATGATCCTTCGGGCACAAAGCGAGATGATCCCGATGTGAGGAAAAAGAGGGAAAGGGGCCAAGAGGCTTCCTTGGCTGACCAGAGAAATCCAGGGCAGCCTAAGGGCCAAAAGGGGAGCACA
>NW_005841881.1:4224791-4226461 GCF_000455745.1 Alligator sinensis | reverse complement strand
CCCTAGCCCTCTTTCCTGCCTATGCAGGGGGTCAGACTCAATGATCTATTGAGGTCCCTTCCGACCCTAACATCTATGAATTATGATAGAGACACTGGTAGGCTTCCACATTGCTTTAATACTGTAAAGGTAACAATAAAACATTGCCCAACTGATTGCTATCTCTGTCTCACTCTCTCTTTATAGTGGTCTTTTGTTTTAATTGTGGAGGAACATGGATTTTTGGTTATTTTACAGAGTGACTTTGGGATTTTTTTAAATCAGGGATTTTTCCGTTTTCCAATAGGGAACACAAGAATTCCTGCTAGGGAAGCCAGTGGCAGGACCTCACCTGCTCAGAGCTGGCACCTTGGATACAAATGGGGCCAGGAGGACATGCTTTGACAGTTCAAAGCAGGCCACCACACCCGGAACATCTTCCGGGCAATAGCTGCCCAGATGGCCAGGCAGGGAGCATACATGGCAGTAGTGCCGTACAAAGACCAACTCCGCAGCCACAGCCCACTGGCAGCTGGCTCGGAGGGGCAGATGCTTCTACTGGCTGTGCAGTCCCCATCAGGGTGTGGCAGTTGCGCAGTAGGTCACAGCCAGGCAGCAGCCCCCACTGTCAGACTGCTGCAGTGGGTAGAGGGTGCAGGGAACTCTCAGGGCTGCTTCAGCAGTCCAGCTGGCACAAGGGATATTGTCCTCAGATACCAATTGGCTGAGCCCCAGGAGCTCCTGAGAGTGAGTAGCCCTGAGCTACTTGCCAGGGCACCTTTTTATACTGCTGGGGGCAGCACAGGTGCTAGCCCTGGGCTTTAGCTCCCCCTGGTTGCAGATCTGTGAGGAGCCAGGCAGGGTTATTTTGCCCCAAGTTGCACAATTTCCTCCACAACAAAATGCATGTCCAAGCACATGCACTGAGGCAAAAAGCCCTAGCTCAAATTTACACCACTTCTATTTGAGCTGCTGCAAGTGCATGTGCTTGCATGTGTGGACGCACCCTTAGGGTTAATACCCTCACTAACATGTACAGCTCTACTTTGCTGTCAGAGGGCTGGAGGGCAGGGGCATGGCTAGGAGCTACCACATCTGCCCAACTCTCCAGTTCAGTCCTGTTCACTCCTTTCCCCATGACTCACTCATGGCTCCCTAGCATCTACCCCAGTTCCTCACTCACCCATAGCTGCCTGCCTCTCCAGGACAGTTGAGTTCCAGACAATAGATCATCCACATGGGGAGGGGGGAGGGCAGGGGCTAAGAGTAATGTTTCCTGGGAGGCTGGAGGACCACAGATTGCTAGAATTGGCCCCGTGGAGCAGAATGATGTCACTGAAACACAAGCTGCCTAACATGATTTGGAAATAAAGTTCTGCCTCTTCAGACAAAGATTGAGACACTTAGCTCATCTTTTCCTGCCTTAACATGCAAATATTCTTGCCTTAAAAGCATTTAATGGAAAACGTAATGTTTAACAACACCGCATAGTGCTGCTGAAAAGCAAGCCCCACCCACTTGCTCCTGGGATACATGCATGGAGCCTGGTAATGAAATAATGCAGCTACCTTGGAGCTGCACCAAGTATTCATCCACAACCACTCACATGTTCTCTCTCTTGAGCAAGTTCAGGGGCAAGTACTCAAGCTACCCTAAAGCAGTTCTGTAATATTCAAGATTTGGAGTATACA
>NW_005841881.1:4221619-4224760 GCF_000455745.1 Alligator sinensis | reverse complement strand
GGAATGAGTGGGAAGGATAAGCTTCTCAGCAGCATTCCCAGGCTGGGAATGGAAGCAGTCTGGACAAAGCCTAGTCTGAGTGATGCTGATGTTTTCTGCTGGCAAACACGCTTTGGAGATAATTGCTTCTTTTGGAACCATCTTTGTCCCCACCACTGTTTAGCTGCTCTTTTGTACTAGTACTGTTGTCTGCCACTATTGACAACTGCCAAATTAAGGCCCAACCAGGAAAGGAAAGAATGAGGCCTACATGTCATTCAAACCATCATCAAGAGAAAAAGCCTGAAGGGACACAATTTTCATTTTATACTAGTTTGGTTCCCATGACAGATAGTGCTGGCTTACATTTGTGTTCGCGCACACACCTGCCTACCCACCCACCCGCCTCTGTGCAGTCCCCTGCTATTCTGGCCCTGAATTCCTTCTAGTTCTATCAAATTTAGCTTTGGGGGTGGAATACAGTATGCACAGAAATACATGCATGCACACCACTGTTCTAGCCCTGGAATATTTCCTAACTGGAAACTTTATAATAGTAGCAAATTGTTCCTAACTACATGGGGCAGGAGGCAGCAAACAGGGTTGGGGGGAGGAATCCACTAAGTGTTAGGAGTAGGATTTACCAGCCACTTAACAGAATTGGAATCATAATCCTCATTGAAAATCCCACCCTAGAAGTAGTTCATCAAATGAATTTTCTTTGTTTAAAATATACAAGTCAGGGATGTTTTGCAAGGGCACCTAAACTCTCACTATCCATCATTTTTGTTAGTTGAGACTACAAGATAACCAGAAAGCCAGTGCAGAAAGAGAGTGAGAAAATTTGTAAGATTATATTATACAGATTGGATACACTAAACACCAATTTATGGCATTCTGTAAACCATGTAAAGACCTGACAGCCTGTAATTCAGAGGTTACTAAGACTAAAAGGGACCATTGTCTAACTGTAATGTCTTATCTAACACAAGCCATAGAACCTCAACTCATAAGTCCTGCATTAGGCCACATAACTAGGAGCTGAGCTAGGATGTATTTTCAAGGAGACATCCCATTCTAATAGGCAGGCTTTGAGTGATAGAAAATTCTTGTGGTCATTAAAAAATTAACAGCAACTCTTCCTGCCTCTACAGAGTTCGCTCAGTAAATGTAGGGAGAATCCCTAGGGAGCATCTATTCCAGATATTTTTCCAGGAGTTAATCAGTTGCTATGCGTGTTTATAAAGGCCAAATACAACACTTCAACTGTTTGTTCCAGGAAATGAACAGAAGGCAAACCACAAATACCTGAATGTTGGTTAACAAATGCTAACATGCATAAATCCTTTGAGAAAATGAATTTTTCATTGCCCCCTCCTTATTTCTGGTCATCCTAGCAATCTTTCTTCTCTCTTTAATATAAAAACGTTTCCTCACACAGTTTGCTCTCACTGCATCTTTCTTTGATCCTTTTTCTTACTATCTCCTTATGGATTCTTTGTCTCCTAGACCTGTTGCCCGCATAAGATTGCTACCTCCTCCCTTCTCTTAGCTTTCTAAAGTTTATCACTTGCCTTCCCAGTCTTTGGAGGTCCTGCCTTTAACCAGTCATGCCAGTCATTGCTTCATCTCTAAATCTTCCCTTCCCAACAAAGTATTCTAGAAAGTATCCTCTTTTTCTTTTCAAAAGAAACAGTCCAATACAGGGATCAGGTTAGGTTTAGCACTGGCTGTAATGCAGAAAAGTCCTCTGCATGTATTTAACAACCTCCTCCTTTCTTCACAGATTAGCCTTCAGCATAACGGACAACTCCACTCTGATTAGCCACCTTCATATCTTACCAGGGTTCTTGGCTAGGGACACAAGTTACGCATAAACCGGTTTAAGTGATCAGAAACTGGTTTAAACCTGTAACAGAACAGAAGTTCAGTACACATAAACCAGTTTCAAACTGGCCAAAACTGGCTTAAGATAAACCAGGCTGAATATAGTATCAGACTTAACTGATTTGGGTCAAACTGGGTTGTGCATCTTCTGTCCAAGACCCCTTCCTGGTTTAAAGGGTCCCCCAGCATCCCAGCAGTTAGATCAGAGTCCCCCAGCATCCCTGCATTCTTTTCAGCCCTGAGCTGGGCTGGACTGGGCTGTCTGCTCCAGAGAGCAGGGCTGGCCCTGCCCCTCTCCTCCCTAGCTGGAGCACTATCACTGCTCTAGCTGGCTGAGAAGTGGGTAGGGGACTACAGGCACAGCAGCATCTGCCTGGCTTCCCCCTACCCTACCCCTCCGCTCTCAAGCAGGGATTCCCCCCTTCCCTCCCCTCTCTCACAGCATGAACCCCAGGGCACAGACCCTAGCCAGCATCTGGTCATGGTCATGCCACCCCCCATGCTAGCTAATGCCGAGGTGTCTGTTTGTCATCAATTTCACTGGGACAGGCAGACAACAATGGCCACTTAAGGCTTTTTGGAGCTAATCAACACCTGTTGATTACCCTCAGCTGGTAGTGTCCCTCTGTTCCTTCCTTGGAAAAAGCTGCTTAAGAAGAGCTTGATCCAATGAAGAGAAGCTTTTGTTTTCTTTATGGGCCAATACAATGTTATCAGGTCCCTGCTGGCTCCTTTGCCTGTTATCTTGCTGCAGACAGTATGAAGAAGCAGGGAGAGGGAGATTGAAATGCTCAATATCATCAGCAGATGCATGCAGTCCACACAGGCAGTTCCCCCTTCATGCCCCCCTTGCCTCAGAGTACTAGCCAGGGGCCAGAGTCTAGCAACACTCCCACCCCTTGAGCAGTGGGCCAGGAAAAGCCTGGCGAATACTGCTTCCCCCTCCTGGCACACCCAAGCTTGGGACAGTGCAGGCAGGGTTGGGGTTTAAACCCCTACCTAATCAGAGTATCCTGCTGGGCCTAGCCATGCCCCCCTCAGTTCCACACTTTGGAAAGGAAGGGAGGGCTGCTCTAGCACCCCCTGGGTTCTAGCCTAAGCCACTGCAGGCATGTGCCTGCATTTCTTGATTCAAAATTGAATGTCTATCCACTTGCAAATCAGCTCAAGCTCTGCAGGTTAGATTAACCTGCAATGATTGAATTAATTCAGGCTCGGGCATTTTGAATGTGTGTCCCCACCCCTGAAGTTCCTCCCGAGTCATTTCTCTTTCCC
>NW_005841881.1:4211234-4221588 GCF_000455745.1 Alligator sinensis | reverse complement strand
TACACCCCTGGTTCCTCTCTGTCAGTCTGCCCTTCTCCATTCCCACTCCAGTTCGCTCTCTTTAGTTAAGCCCTTACACTCCACATAGCATTTCTGAGCCCTCAGATCTTCTCTCTTTCTTATTTTAACTCTGTCTTTGACTCTCAAAAGACCAGTGTCTGTGGCACATGCTCTGGTCAGGTTTGGCATAGCAATCTTTGTCACCCATTATCCCCTTTCTTCATAGAATTAGGGCAGGGACACTCACCTCAGGATGACAAAGTTCAAAGCTACATTCCCCCAAATCCAGATGACTATGCCTTTGTCTTTACAGCCCAGGCCCAACCTTTCCTCTGGGTTTCAGCTCAGGAACACTGTACTAAGCAGCAGAAGAACATTCTTATCCTCCACCACTTCCTTGGGTGGAGTCCTACCTTCTCTGCTTTTTTTCCTGCCACATTACACTCACTATAGCTTTTCCTAAAGCCTCTCCAAGATACTCAGTACCCACTAACTACCCCATCTCTGCCTGTGCTGCACTGTTTTACAGCAGCTGTTTTATGATTGGCAGTTTGCTTACAGGTAGGAAAGAGAATTGGGTCTTCCATTGTCCATTTCCAGGTTGCTGTCATGCGAGGTATATATATACTATTACACTGGTACTGGCAGCGCTCAGCTCTCCATATATCTTTTCTTTCTACTCAACCTACAACTTCATTTTATCTCTTTTTCATGAGTCTCTTGAGCACGAGGAGCATCCTCAAACAAACTTCTACTTTCTTATGGGACTCAGACTCTATTTGTCCTCACTCTCCCATGCTAATGGGAGTGTTAGTGTCGAGGGACGGGGTCCTGAAGGATGGCCATGATCTCCAAGGCCCCCTTACCATGCCAAGTTGGCCCAATGGGCACCCTTGATTCTTTCCTGCCACGTCTTTGATGGTATGAATGATAGAAGACTTGCCTCTAAGTCTTCTTGGACATGGTCAAGATTGATTCTCAGGACCCCGTGGGTCCCCGGACCCTTAGTGGGTCCTACCCCAGGATGGATGTCACAGTGGGTGTTTCGGGGCACCCTAGCCTCATGGGCTATACGTGGCTCCAACCATCACTTTACCATGCCCAAGCCTCGCAGATGGTACCAGCATTCATTTGTTTTGGTCTGGGCCTTGTTGTAATCTGGCCCCCTTGTCCTCCCTGGGCTCGCTACAGCCCCGTCTTGCTCCGCGCACCCTCTGGTGCTGATGTTGGTGCACCCAAAATGCTGCGCACCCTATGGCACTGGGGTAGGTGCACCCCAAATGCTGCGCACCCTATGGCACTGGGGTCCCCACGATGCCGTGGGCCCCATGAGGCCTCCTCCTTCCCCTAATAGCTTCATCCAAACCACCCGCATTATATAACAGTGAACAAAACACAAGCCCCTGGGCTGTAACATAAATTCAAGCTGTCCAGCCACAACATCATCCAAACCATACCAGGGAATCCTCTGTCCCTCACCAGTATCAGAAGCTGCTCTTGCAGTCAGGCCGCTCCCCTTTGCTTGTTCTGGGAGAGCTCCTTCCCCCACAGCTGCTGGCAGGGAATTGCCCTTCTCGCCCCAGCCCTGGGGTTTATGTATAAGCGAGGCCCTGCCCCTTCCGGTCAGCTGACCACTGGCAGATGTGGGCCACTAACTTGTTCTGGCTGCCCTGGTAACATGCAGCTGGGGCTTTGAACTCGCTGCTAGGGCTCTTCCCCTAGCAGTTTCAGTTCTTTAAAGGAGCAGGGCACTGTAGTGCCCTGCAACAGTTGGCATTCACTCTGAACCCTTCCACTGCTCCCATGTATCAGCTTGTCTCCAACCTTGACCCATTCTCTGCATATAGCCCTGATGTCCTGGCTCTTCTTCGATAACATGCTCATGTGCAACTTCATGTCTTTTCACCTTAACTGAAGCTTCTCAAAGGCTTCCACAAATATAACTTTCGAGACCCTTGCACAGAGAGAATGCTATTAACTGCTTGTTCACAAACTCCTATCCTCAGAAACTGTCATTGCTCCAAGCTTATTTCAATTTACTGTTCATAATTAAGGCTAGTTGGGAATTTTTCAACAATTTTTTTTCCACAGGAAAATGCTGATTCATCAAAACCAAAATGTTGCATGGGACCATACATGTTTCACAGTTTCTCAGGGTTACTAGGGAATTTGTCTTCAGAATATGAGACACCCCTCTGGGGGAGAGAAAACCACCCCCCAGCATAGCCAAGCAGCTGGTAGAGAACCAATTTTGAGTCCCTGCCTTGTCCAATACAACCAAGGTTTTTTAAATGCCTCAGAAATTTTCATAGGACAGGCAAATGTTTCCTGCTCAACTCTGTTCCAGATTATCTTTCCTGTTTTAGATGCCCTCTGTTGTTTCCCTTTGGGCAGTTTCATTGAGCTCCACTTTCTCTGCTTTCTTCTCTTTAATACTGGGCACCTCTCTGCATGTCCCTATAATTTCTTCAGTGGTGGTGTAAGTACCTGCATTCTGTAGCAGCTTTCTATATTTCTCTGCCCCATCCATTCTCCATTTCAGTTTAGATTTCACCTGAAAGAGGTTTCATCTCCCTTGCTTATACTTCTGATTTTCTCCCTCCCCATTATTTATTTCTTAACGCCATGAAGCATTTTGCTGTACTGTTTGTGTGACAGATGCAATCCTAAACACAGGTTGATTGTATTCCCTTTCAGCAGGGTTACACTCTTATTAGAATTACAGCTGACACATTGCAATGCATTGAGACAAATTCAAATTTTCACTCTACTTCACTATAAGCAGACTTTCACTACCATATAAATAAATCCCACTGTGTGTGCGCACTGTAGCAAGCACATACCACACAAATAGGCACTTCTAAGTTTCAGGGGAAATTCCAGCAGGGCTCTGGCCTTGGCAAGTGAAAGATTTCAGCCAGTACATCTTATTACATGGGTGGTCGAGTTATTGAACTCTATTGACAAAGGGCTGGATTTTCCAGCAAGATGGAGCTTCATTAAAATTCTGCAGAGACTGAAAATTCAATAATCTCTCTCACAAAGCACTGCATGAGTAGGGCTGATTAGGCAATTTCTCTCTCATTCCATTTCTTTTGCAAAAAGCGTTGTTACTTCTTGTTGGTACAAAAAGACAATCATTAAATGAGCATTCGCTATAGTTGATTAAGCGGAAAGTTTTAAAGGTGCACTGGCTCCTTTCTCAAGGCCTAATTGAAGTCTTAAAAAAACAATAACACCACTCCCACTATATTTTTCTCATTTGAATTATTTAAAATGTGGATCTAACAAATCCATTTTGGGCTCCTTCTTCTTTCCCTCCAAATATCTTTCCCTGATAGCACTGCTTCCAGTGGCAGCCAGTTCTGACCTGTTGCTGGAGAGTGTCCCATAGATACTGTCTGTATAAAACAGATAGAGAGGGCCCTGCCTTAAGGCAGTAGTGTAATTCAGGGGGGTAAGCAGGACACCAGCCCCATGTGCCTACTTACGCTGGGGGCAGGGAGTGCAAAAATAAGAGCTGCTGCCACTGGTGATGGCCTGGCCACAGTTGCTGCCCCATATGCCACCTCTACCCAGGGTGTGAAACTGCCCGGTTATACCTCTGCTTTATGGGTTCTGTCTACTATATTCAGCATGCTGTTCTTGTAGCAGGAAAAATGGACTAAATCTTTAAGTCCTCACCCAGGTTTTATTCAGTCCAAACTCCCATTAACAACAATAGAAGCATTGCCTACATAAATCACTGAGCAAAATTGAAGAAAGAAATCCTTCAGGATTTGGTCCAATCCCTGTGTTCCCTGGGAAAACTATGTATTGAAATGTCAATGCAAGAAGTGGATTTTCACAGAGTCTTCCTGTCTTGACCACCTTAGCATCACAGATGATGTTTTGTATGACATGCTTGCATGCTAAGAAAAGAAACATTATCCTTTAAGCATATCCCAGAAAAAAAAAGGAGCAGCAAGAGGAACTGGCAAATGGAACAGACTCTGAAGGAGGTATTGAGACAGCAAATGGTCACAGCAAATGGTCAAGGAAGCCTAGATGGGACCTGGATATGGCTAGACACAATAGCACATACAAAAGTGGGAGAAAGTTTATAGAACAAGAAATGAGACCACTGATATGTTTTGTGAGGATATCAAGCATCAGTCGGGATAACCCAAAAGATCTTTTCTGAACCTAACATCTGATCACCAGACGGTATCAACCTCAAACTAAACCTGGTCCAGCACAAGCAACATCTAAAATGTATAGTAGGTGGGTAAAATATGCCACTTTGGGGGTTGAGGTTTCTATGGATCCTGCTGCCTTCAGCGCACCTAGCTTCTACCAGTTGGGAATCCCAATCTCCAAGAAGTATCCTTCCACTCCAGTGAGTTGTGTAATGGTCAAGGCTTGCTTAGGCAGTGGTCTTCTGCTGGCTATGGAAGAGAGACTTTTGCACGAAAAATAAAAATCATCTGGACACAATCAAGTGATACAAACTCCTAGATTTATTTTATTTTGTTGCTGTTTCTCCAGCTGAAATCTGCAAGGAAACTGCCGGCAGTATGCAGAGCCCAGCACTAGAGGGCAGGAGAAGCTAATGTTTCCATGAAATAAGACTCCCTGAGGGAGAAGCTACTTTGCCAGGAATTACTGCTTGTCCCTGCTTATCCTGCCTCCTCCTCATCCTCCTTAAAACAACTCTGACTTCAAGGCAGTTTTGCAAAGGATAGTTTCTGGTTGCCAGTTTAAACTAGATGTGACTTGGTAAAAACTTGTGTCAGCAAAGCTTGCAGATCTGACTCAAATCCACCCAAGCAGCAGATATGCTGAGTAAGAGACATTTTTGCAATGTCACCTCCCTTACTGTAACTGTTCTTTGAATCAAATACCAGGAAGTGGTGGATCCTCAAGAAAAAACAGGTTAATTCCTTATTCTCACCCATTTCTCTACCCATTATTAAGGCACCAGATGCCATCACGCCTTGAGATCAGAGCTAGGCTCCCTGGAGAACGCTCCCTGGAGAACGCAAACCTTAGTAGAGGCCCAGCATATGCGGGCAGTAGCAATGCTGATTAAATAAGATGCTACTTCAGAACAACCACTACAAATATAATGAGGCTGGATGGTGCCAGGTCCACCTACTGCTGGTGGGAATCCGCATTGCCCTGCTGACTTGAGCACAGTAACGCCAGGTGAAACTCTGGCATGCATTTTGAGAAATGAGAAGACTGAGAATAAAAAGTCTGGCTTGGGTGTTTAAAAAAATACAGCAGTTTGCTACAATAATAATCCCCAATGTTTGTTCTGGATCACTATTTTCAAAGACTTTAGTCTCTTGCACATTTTTAAAATAAGTGTTGGTACTTCATACTGGAATTGGTGCAGCTAGTAATTTAGCATGTTTCCATTTCAAACAAATTTAGAAACTAAATAATTTAGCAAACCTGTGCCCATGTGAGGTAGGGAAGTATCATCTTCTTTTTACAGAAAGTGAAACTGAGGAACAGAAATGCAAGGGGACTTGGCCAAGGCCATTCAGGGACTTGGTGCCAGTCAAGAACTCCAGAGTTCCTGATTCCCTGTGTCCTATTCAAATCATTTCCTTTTTTCTAAGCAGCCATGGGTGCAGCAGTGACCCATTTTTCTAGGTGCAGATTACAAATACAATTCCTTCTTCAGTACAGAGCAGGCTAATCTTTCTGCAAAGCCATTCAGAGGGACAAGCAGAAAACCCCATGCATATTAAAGCAATCATGGAAGGGTAGCATGAATCCCACTTGGTTAGCAGCATGTGCTGGCCAATACTGCCCCTAAAGCAGGTGCTACTGTCCAGAGAAGATACAGGATGAGGATGCCTGGAAGGTGCTCTGAATCAGTCTCCCCCTTGGGCAGCTACAGTAGACAGCACTCTTATGAAGTCTCAGCTGTAACTTTCATTAGCAGAAAATACTCAAAGGCCTGTAAGATGAACACCAAACCTGAGAACAAATGTGAGAATAAATCTCACCTCCAGGACCTGTGAAACAAACATGAAATATGAATTCACTCAGACAAGCAGGGAGGTACAGTTTGTGTGCAAATCTGTGAGCATGTGTGCACACACACAAGCACCACCGCAACAGGAATGAATGAAATGATATAATTATATGGTATCCAGTCAAATTCTCAACTCCTTCAGCCAAAAGTTTCAGAACAGAACTGTCTCTAATGGAAAAGAAGTGCTTCATCAAAGCTGCTCTATGACATCTCTCGCCTATCTGCCTTTGCATTTTCCTTAACCTTGGTGCCATCCTCCATATCGTCTCTTTGGGTGCAGACACAAGTAACAATTTTCACCTGATCTGACCACAAAAAGTGGTCTGTAGCCATAACCAAACACAAGTGTATGGCTACAGACAGCTTAAAAAATGGCCAGTTGGGTGAAAATCTGAGGGGTCAGATGAAGACTTTCAGAACACCGCCTCTTCTGTAACTTGTGTCTGTGCTGCCTCCCGGCCTGCTGCTGTTTTCAGAATAGGAGGGAGCAGAGGGAGTTTGGTTTCGCGGGGGTTCAGCCACTGTTGGAGGGTGGGGGGAGGTGTGTTGGAGCCCCCCTGAGGTTGGGTGGGGCTCCAATTCACCCACCCCCACCCCCACCCTCCAGCATTTGCTGGGGAACCCCTAGAATGAGCTCCCTCTGCTCCCTTTCCCCCATTCATTGGGAAAACTTTGCAGCCTCACGGGGAGGAGGGGCTGTTTGCTGGGTGAAACTGGCTGCAGGCTCCAGCCAGCAGATAGATTCCCTTCCGCCCTGGAACCAACAGTGAACTTGTTTGGTCCAGGGGATTATTGTCACTCAGATCACTTCCTGCAAAGCCTTCTCAGTTACAGCAGGGAGCTACACTTCTGTCTACACCCTTTATTTGTCTGTAAAGCATCACGCATACCTACAGCACTGTACGATTAATAATAAGCAATAATAATAACAACACTATTTCCTATCACTTTTCTACTTTGCCTACATACAAAACGCTTTTTAATTTCTCCCCATACAATAATAAATTATTATGACTGTTGACATCAATGAGTGGCTAATAGAGTTTGGGCTGAATAAAACCTGAGTGAGGACTTAAAGATTTAGTCCATTTTTCCTGCTACAGGAACAGCATGCTGAGTACAGTGGACAGAACCCATAAAGCAGAGGTGTAACTGGGCAGTTCTGCACCCTGGGTGGAGGTGGCATATGGGGCAGCAACTGTGGCCAGGCCATCACCAGTGGCTTTGTGTGTATGAGGTTTTGATTCAACATTTACTTAAAGTTAAGCACATGGGTGATACCATTATCTAAATAGGACTTGAAATTATGCATGTCCTTTGTTATCAGGCTGAATTGAGGCCTAAGTGAGAATTATTGTCTGCCAGTGACTAGCCAAGATAAAATGTACATCTATCTGTTAAGGCTAAAGAAGTCCTCCTTCAAGTCAGGGGCGATGGCTGTGTTTTCAGATTAGGATGACCAGGAACATACCTTTGGGTCCTGGTTTATGTTAAATTTAGGGTTTGACTCAAAGCCTACAAAAATTAGTGGAAGGTTTTCCATTGACAACCCAGGCTTTGGATCAATCCTTTATACAGCAACTGTGTCTACTGTCTGTATCATATAAATTCATTACAGACTGGTGCCCAGAGGTACAGTTGTCTGCAGTTATGTTGCAGATGTAACGAACTGGCCTGATCCAAATTCTCTCTCCACAACAGTCTGACATAAAAATCATAGGTCTGAATATCTCGTGTCCTTCTCTAGTGCTTACCTCGATGGCATTGTTGTATAAGCCTGTTATGAAACAAGCAAGAAAATGAAATCACATTGTGCTGTGTTTTTATATAATACTAGCATGAAACAAGCAAGAAAATAAAGTTGTATTGTGCAAAAGCGAGTCATCAGGCTGTTTTCTGTTGTCGTTTTTAAGAGCAGGGTAGTGTTGTGGCTACATTTCCTAGCAGCAGACGTTCTAATCAATGGCAATTGCAAGAAGGAATTGCTTGCTGCTGAGGCAGAGGTGAAATAGCAATAGTTAAATGCTTCCCTCCTGTGATGGCATTAGCATGGCTGTTTGGAAATATGTGCTCAGAAACACTGGAGAAAGTGATTTGCCTGCTAAAGAAGGTCTTTTTTAAGAAGAGAGAAAATGAAAACCACAACCACACAAAAATAAAAACTCCATTTAATGAGATTCTGATGCCTCCTGGAAAACTAAATAGGGTTTTTAATGCACAAATGCTTCTTCTGATATATCATTATATTTTCTGCTGGGGCTCTTGCACGCTCTCTCTCTCTTTCTCATTACCAAGGATATTATTTTTATTTAACAGAAAACGGGATTTTTGTTGTTAGAAACAGAGAACTGGAAGGACCAAGGTATCATAAAGAGCAAACTGCCATCACTGAAACCTGATTGTGTGACAGATGCTTACCTAATCCTAACCAATAATCCTTTCTCAGTGCCATGTAGAGGAGAAAATTCCCTCATGCACCTGCCAATATTTACAGATAGGAAATTTAGTGTTCACTTTAACCTTGTGAAACTGAGTATGCATCACTAAATAACAATGGTCAAGTAGGCAGTGGTGAACCTCAGCTGTAGCTAAGCTCCACTGGATGCACCTGAGGAAATGGAGCATAGTGCACATAAGACAGTTGCAGCTCCTTGATTCTGGGACCAATGAAGGACTAGTTTGGCCCCTGGCAAATTTAGAGAAACCAGAGGCTTTTCTAAATTTGCTGGCTCCATTTGCACCTCTGACTGCTAGCTGGAATTGCTGCATTTTAACTGCAGCATCTTGTCCATTCTTCCTCCCCTCTGCCACACTATAACATGTCACCTGATCTTGGGATGAACAGGAGATATGGTGTGGCTATGGCCTTTCTATCCTACCAGAGAATTTCCAGACTGGGAAAATCCCAAATTGCTCAGCTTAACCTCTTTTTCAGCTCTCCTCTGTGGCTGAAGCAATGCAAAGAGACAGGAACAGATAAACGTTTAAAGTGTTTAATATGTGTATAATATGTATAAAAGCCCAAAAGAATTACATTACCCCAAGTCCTGCCACTGCTGCCCAAAATTGTACTTATCATTATAGACCAGGAGTGGGCAATTATTTAGGTGGAGGGCCACTTGAGTTTTGGTGAGCTGTTGCAGACCAGGGTTGTGGGGTGCTGACCCAACACAGCGAGGGAGGGGGTGCTGACCCAGCCTGGCACAGCGAAGGGTGAGGGGGAAATTGGTCCTATCTGGCCCCAGGCTGTCTGCCCCGCACCTACCACTAGGGTTGCCAGATGGAGCAGGTGGGCAGGGTCTCCATAGAGGTCAGCCCATGACCCCCGCAGCCAGGGCGTGATCAGCCAGGTAGATGGGATGGGGCCAAGGGCAGACATCCAGGATCCACTCCCTGAACATCCCTGCGATGGGCATTGGTTCCACAGACAGGGGCCAGCTGCTGCTAGCACCGATCCCGGGCTGGTCTCCATGGAGATCCCAAGCATCTGCCCTCTCTGTCTGGCACCCGCAGTGGTTGGTTTGGGGCAGACTGGCAGCAGCAGCTGGGCAGAGTCTAGTGGTACACTGCCCTGCCCTGCCCTGCCCTATGCCTGGGGGCAGTGGGGCCAGCTACCCGTGCCATGGCTCAGGCTGCCTCCTGCAGCTGAGGGACCCATCATAGGATAAAATCCCTTGGTGAACCGTATCTAGCTCATGGGCTGTATGTCGCCCACCCATTATAGGCACTAGAACACCAGTCTGGAGCTTGGCTAACTGCTGATACAGTGATATCTGTTGGCCTCCCTTCACCATCTCTGTATGCAAGTGTATGAGGGTGTAGTAATATGCGTGTGGATCTCCAGACAGCACAGGACAGAATCACTGGAACGAATAACTAGAATCAACATACCACTGAGCAAAACAAATCCAGCACAATGTTAAAGAATGCAAATATTAGCATTGCAGCATTTAGCACTGCATATGATGACTGACATACAACTGCGTGAAAGTAGCAAATATACAAAGCACTGTTTCTGCATGTGATATAATTCAGGAATTATACATTCTAGCATGTACCTGTTATCATGCTAAGCACCAACAATCTACCTGCTCCAGGGGCCATTGAATGGACTAGCTCCCCTGTAACAGGAAAAGGATTATGTGTGAACAACATTAGGTATTTTACTTTTATGCCTCTATTACTAGGCACCAAAACAAGCTTGCTGCTTATCCAGTTAATTTCTTTCTTTGGATTGATACGCTCACAAAATGAGAGCTCCCATCAGAGCCTTCAGATGTCCCTGCCACTGGCAACAACAAAAATGAGATAACAGATTACCAG
>NW_005841881.1:4182666-4211203 GCF_000455745.1 Alligator sinensis | reverse complement strand
TCTCCCCCGCCCTCTCCCCCCCCCCCCGCCAATACAAACATCCCTTACTCACACAGATCTAACCACTATCAAACCCCACCTTCACAACAGGACATGGACATACACATTCATTTATAACAATTACTGTGCAGCATTGCAGGTACACGCACACATCAGGGTCCCATACAAACACATTACAAAGAAATGATCCCACTCTGCAGGATCTTGCGGTTCAAGTTTCAGGTGGGGAGGAACAGGTGGATACAATATTGAGAGGAAGGTACACTTGAGGCAAGGGATGAACAGTGTCAGAAGCAGTGGTCACAGTCTCGAGGGTTGGCAGGTTGGGGAGTGAAGTACTTGTTCCAGAGCTTATCGCCCAACTGCTGGCTCTCTTTTCAGTCAAGAAGGACCCAAGTCTTTGAATCTCTCCTGACTGCAGCTGTGGCTGTGTCCAGAGAGATCCCCTTTCAACTAACAAAGTCCTAAGCATAGGGTGCAGCAAGCTGTTGTTTTTACAGTGCTAGAAACATTTTAGCTGTAACATTGAGCCTTGTGACACTTCAGCTCCCCAATACAGAGGAGGCTAGGTAACAGCCTCTCTTCTGGTCTGTAGGTAATGCTAAGGAACTCAAAGGCCTTGGATTCCTTCCTTAAACATTAGTTTGACATATTTAGCAATCATATTCAGTACTGACAAAGCTCTTGCTTGATATTTTCCAGGCACTGTATAGATGTTAATGAACTCATCATGTTTTTGTAAAAGCTGGAAGCAAACTTATTCTTTACTTTCTCCAAACTTAATCCCCCAGTTAACTTGTGAGAGTTACCCTTTGCTCGGTCATTTTCCGCAGTGGCATTCAGGGCAAAAATGGACAGGCATTTCCTACTCGAATTCCTGCTGCTTTTCTTGCTATCAGATGGTGCCATCTGTTACATGAGCACCAAAGAAGGATAGTAAGGGAAGGGGATTCATAAAATCCAAATGGAGACGTTTATGCTACTAAAAAACAAAAAACCTTGATCTATGCAAAGGGCAGGTCACTACTTTTTTAATAGTCTCTGCAATACGCAGTCTCAGCAGAGACATAGAAAAGAATTTGGCAGGGCAGAAAAGAAGCCCTCCAGGCCTCTGGGGCTGGGTTCGAGTTCATTCTTTCATTCCTGTTTGTAGCTGTGCTGAGACAAACCTATTTCCTTCAGCACTGGGGATTTCAGCATGAGCAGTCAGCTTTCTGTATAAGCACTGCCCTTCCCAATGACAGGCATCCCTGTTTTTAGTGCATCTATACCAAGAGTGGTTTTGATTCATGTCTCTTCTATCTGTGATGTCTTGTCTTAACTGTGAGCTCACCCACCTGGAGGGCCTATTTTACAGTGCTAGTGACTCATGTAATTGAATCTTTTGTAATGAAGTGCCTGGGCCTTCTCTCAGTGATGTCAATAGCAAAGCTTCCTCTGATTTTCAGACCCTTTGCAAATTGCAGACTTTTCCCCCGTCTGTGTAAGTCTTCTGAATGCAATCCATATTGGCTATCTCATACCACTTGGGTCCTACTGGCAATATGCTTAGTACAGAAGGCAGTTTCTACAGACTGCCATTTTGTCCCATGGTATGTTAAGACTTATACCCCCTTACTACATTGATTGCTAATATGATCCACTATAAGAGACTGTCTGTGAGGAGGGGAAGGAGGACTAATGGCTAAACAATAGGAAGCCTCCTATTGTTACCACAATACACATTTATAATTAATGTCTGCTGATTCAATGCATGACCATGGGCAACTCATTTCACCTTTCTCTGCCTCTGTTTCCTCTTCTTTTAAACAGGAATCAAAATACTTACCAACCTGCTAAACAGTTTATGATTGCGGTTTTTTACTTAAAGATCTTAAAGTGCTAGAGAAGGTCAAAGTGGTTTTATAATTACAAATAGAGGAATTTAATTATTGTAATATCATTATTAATGTGTATTGTGGTAATAATAGGAGGCTTCTGGGTGCTGCTTATCATCTCTGCAGAACTGAGAATCAAATTGGCTACAGCTTAATTTAATATACTTTGGCTCAGTACGGGTAGCCAAAAAGCCGAAGGCTGAATCAATTTCATCTTTGCAAGTTAGTCTAAGATGCAAAGATTAAACTGAGAAGCAACTGGATAAACTGACAAACAACTTTGATTCAGGAAATGCAGCCACATGCCTACAGTGGCTCAGGCCAAAAGCCAAGGGGTGCTAGAGCATGGCTCTGTGGCACTTCCTTTTCCTGCTGCCCCCTGAGATCTCTGGGATTTGCAGTCCAGCATCACAGCAGCAGGACGCTGCAGGGTTGCTCATCACTTCCTCTTCCTGCTTCCAGGTGCTTCTGGCATTTGTAGTCCACAGTTGCAGCCAGCAGTAACTTTCAGTTAGTTTAGCTGCAGGGAAGCTCTGGTCTCAGGGAAAGTGGGGTTTAACCCCCCTTCCTGGCCCAGCCCCCAGCCCCCAGCCAGGGTTTGTCTGGGGTGGGGCAGTCTTTGTCTCACCACCCCTCAACCCCTTTCTGCTGGAGCAGATAGCACAGCACAGCCCAGTTCAGGGCAGGAAAGCATATTGGGGGACTATGATTTAACTTGAACCAGGAAGGGGTCTGGAAAAGAAGTTCCATAAACCAGTTTGACCCAAGTCAGTTAAGTCTGATATTACATTCAACCAGGTTTATCTTAAACCAGTTGCAACCATTTTGAAACTGCTTTATGTGCACTGAACTTCTGTTCTATTATAGGTTTAAACCAGTTTCTGACCACTTAAACCAGTGTATGTGTAACTTTGTCCCTAGCCCTTGTGTGCATGGTTGCCCTGGTCCAAACATCACTAACTCAAGCATATATAACTCAATTTACTGATGCAGTGAAGATGTAGTCTAAGATAGATAAATACTCAGAGGCTATAGTGGTAGGAGGCAGGTCAGTTAGCCAGTCTCTTGATCAGGTAGATAGATTAGCCAAATGTGGACTTATTCAAGACTGAAGAATATAAGAACATAAGAACTGCCATTTACTGGGTCAGACCATAAATCCATTTTGCCCAGTATCCAAAGCAACACATAGGCCTGTGTAACACAGTGGCAGAGACCGGATGCTGAAAAGGAAGTGAAGAGTGTATAACCAGGGTTTTTTTCCACTGTTCCTCTCTCACATGCCTCCAGCATTTAAGGTCTAGGAAGTTCTGATTTAGAGGCTATATCCCTAACTCCTGTGCACAATAACTACTGATGACCCTTTCCTCCAAGAATCTGTCCAATCCCTTTTTCAATCTGGCTAAACTGTCTGCTTCTACAACATCTGGTGGCAATGAGTTCCACACTTCAATGACATGCTGAGTGAAAAAGAGCTTCCTTTTGTTAATTTTAAACTTACTCCCTATGAGTTTCAGTTTGTGACCCCTCGTTCTTGTATTCTGAGAGAGAGTAAATAATAAATCCCTATTTACTTTCTTTTCACTATATAATATCTTGTTTTCCCCCTCAAGCATCTCTCTTCTAAACCAAATAGGCCCAGTCTTTAGTCTTTCCTCATATGGAAACTCCTCCATACCACTAATCATCCTTGTTGCCCTTCTCTGTACCTTTTCTGTACCCTCTGTATTAGACATTTTAAGACTAGTCCACCAATAAGAGGGGACACTAGCAATAAGTTGTTTAAAGCATGCTACACATAATCAGTCCATAGACCTCTTTTACACAACACTGCCCATACAGACTTATGATTTTTTTTTCTGGAAATGAGGAACTTCCATATTTGTGCAGAAAGTATAGCAATGATGTGCCAAATGAATTACCAATAGCTGCAATGCAACTAAAAACATCTAAGATGAGAATCCAAATCTGAATATGAGATTCCTCAGAGTTCAGGGGTGTGTAAATGTGGGGTTCCCATACAGGCCTACCACTTGATTCCATTGCACAGAGAGCTCTTCAGAGCAGGAATTTGTCACTTGAATTTACTCTGTTCCGTACCATGCCTATTCTTGATCATTTCTTAGTAACAATAACATTGGGTTAACATGTCATACACTCATGTAACATGTGGCTAAAGGCAAGGGCTAAAGCATTAACTCTCTGTGCTTCTCACTAAGCACTTTCTAGCAGTAGTAAGACAAACCTAAGATTGTCCTAAAGGAAAGAGGATGTCAGGTCATAGTTATGATGAAGATGCCTAATCTGAGAATCCAAGACAAAGTCCAAATGATTAAACTCACCACTTGAAGAATGAGACTCAAGGTTTGAAAATTAACTACAAATGTTCTGGAATTGGGAGGCCATGATAAGAAGCAGCAGCTGAGGAACAAATTAAAAAAAAATAAAACAAATCTCAATATTCTTTACTTTATAGCTTCTACAATTTGACTGTCTGTCTGTGTCAGTGAATAACCTTTCAGTGATTTACCCTTCCAGCTGGTAGAACCTCTTAAATCTAGAATCGCATTGCAGCAGTTATGCCAGGCCAAATGCTACCCGAATGTAGTGAAAACACAACATGGTGTAACAGTAGACACTGACTGGACAGGATACTACAGGATTTGGTGAATTAATTGGTAGGACTATTCTCTTCTCATCAGCACAGAACATTGGTGATGGGAGACACTCTGCCTCAGGGGGCACTGTCTTTCATAAGCAGGGATCCTGGTTTTCTCTGTTTAAAAATCACAAGTTCCCTGATTAAAAAAACCCAAATCTATGTTTAAAATGAAATACCACTATATACGGAGGTATCAGTTGAACACAATGTTTTATTGATTTATTTACAATTTTAAAGCAATTTGGAAGCCTACCAGTTCCTTAATCACTATAATAACATACATTCTAAATACCTATACATTTTGGCATTTGATTTTGGGCTTTTTATCGTGGAAAATCAGAGCTCTCCCTGCCTCCTCCACTCACCAGGACATGGGTCCAGCTGCAGCTGTCCTCCTCACTGCTTTGTGGTGCTGAGACGCTCTGATACGCCGGTGCCCTGCCCATGCCATTGCCCCTCACTCCCAAGACACAGCCCCACAGCCTTGCCAGTGATCCCACTCCCCACCCACATCTCCCTAGCCCTACTGGTGTCTCTCACGTTCCACCCACAGCCCCCTGGGCTCTGCTAGTGTCCCTCACTCCCCACCTACAGCCTCCCATTCCCCAGCCCTGCCAGAGGGGGCCCCAGTTGCCAGGGTACAGGGCAATGGACCCAGGTCCACAGCCCCCTGCCCCCTGCATCAGCAGCTGAACCCCGGCTGCTGCCCACGGGAGGCAGCGGCTTCTGCAGCAGAACAGAGCATGGAGCCTGGCTCCCCCTCTGACCCAGCTCTCAACCTCTACTGCATGTAAGCACTGAGTGTGACCCGACATAGAGCTGAGTTCCATGGTGTGCCAGCTCTTCATAATCCTGAGAAGTCATATCACACCCATTTATGCTGTGAGCAGCATTCTCTGCAACTGCTATGGAGGGATTTCCCCATAGTTGGTAGAGATGTTTAGGAACTTTGTTGAAAGAGACTGTTTAAATGTTAGTCAACATTCATTTTTATTTCTGGGAGACTTATTGGGATGCATCCATCTCTGCACAGAGATAAAAAAGAAATTTCTCATCATTAACATATTATTATTTTTATTGTTATTATCGCTTTGTGACAGTGTCAAGGATCCAAATCCCATTGTGCTCTGAAACTATATTTTCAAACAACAGAGAAGAAAGCAATTTTACAATTTAAATGCTAGACTTTAGATTCTGTGTTTTTCACCCCTGGTTGGCAGCTTTAGTGCTAGAGGATGAGATGTCCATGCATTTAGTTCCTATTGCACCAACCCGAGACCTCAGTGCTCTATAAAAATGATGATGCCAAAGTAAAATCCAAGGCCCACCCCTTTCACTCAGTGCTCTATAAAAATGATGATGCCAAAGCAAAATCCAAGGCCCCCCCCTTTCCCCCGCCTCTCCTCCCCCCAAACCTAGCTCACCCTGGTTAAGGCACAACTGTTTCCGCAGCAAAGGCACGCAAGGAAACGATGTAGCCAGTATCATATCCAGCCACCTTTGACTTCCCAATTTGAATGACCTGGTCTGGTCTGCAGCTGGGATGAATGTGAGCACCCTTAAGCATGACTCCAGGACCAGGTTGGAAATACCTTAAGATACCTTAACCACTCTGCAACTATGCCTCAAAATGCTGTTGAACAATATGCAAATGAAACTTATTATCACACTGGTCAAATTCCTAACTAAACAGCAGCAAAATACTGACCCATGACCAGACTATCTGTATCCCAGCTCATCAGAACTTCAGCTTACTTTCATCCAGTGCACCAGAGAAGAAAGTTAAGGTTCCTCTGTTGCCTTGGAATATGGGCTTTGGCATTGATTGTGTCACCAGCAACTTCCACTCATTTGAGAAGGTTTTAGCTCAAGTGAGCCTGCTGATCCCAGCTTAGGAAATGTGGTCTAGCGTGTGAAGAACAACTTCCTGGCAATCAGGTCCTGAAACACTGAGGTCTTTATAGTTTAACACCCACATCTGGCACTCCACCCAGACACTTAGGGGCAGGCGCTGCAGATTGCAGAAGGATGATGTACAGCACTCCCTAAATGATGCACTTCTTAATAAAATTAGCTGCCACAGTCTGTACTAGCTTCAGTTTCCAAATGGATTCAAAGTTTAGCTTCATTAGCTAGATCCATTAGTGTAGCCCCATTAGTTAGAACTGGACACATATGGGGCTTCTCTCTAATGCTATTTCATGGTAATCATCTCCTAGGAAGAACTGACTAGAAAAATGGTCTGAGTCAAATTGTGTAAGATTCAAGACTCCTTGTATAATAATCATTAGGAATATTTCAATTACAATTATTTTTGCCAAGGCTTCTCATGTCCAGAACTGCCAACCTGCCCTACCTGATGATACCTAATAATTGTATTCTTGTATGGGTGGGTAAGATCCAGGTTCAAGTCCTTTCCCTGCCTGATCCCAAGCAAGGACTTGAATGTGATTGCACCCCCCACCAGTGCCCTAAAACTACATATTTGCTGTTATGGGGTAGGTCTTTCCCTCTCTGTTTTTCCTTTCCCCACCAAAATGTTAAAGGTCTTGATCTCAGTCCATTTTAGAACAAAAACAAATTCTGAAACCTGGTCATTTTTCACAAAATGAAAGTATTGTTTTCCAGCCAGCTCCAATAATGCTAGCATGTTATATTTAAGAGTACTTCTCATGCCATGGAATCCCTGCTGCCTAACATAGCACCCTAAAATGTTGTCAACACTGAAGTAGAGCATGCCAAGCTGACATACAATGCTCTGTAAAACAATGGGTTGGGGAGAGGGGAATTTGGGCAAGCACACCAGAACAATCCCCTGCTGTTATGAAAATTGCAACAGATCTAGAAGCTGGTTATAGACCAGGGAGGTGGCTTTTTTAAGGGATCATTTGAAACAACTCTACTTTGTAAATAACATGGAACAGAGGTTTTCGCCTCAAGAAAGGTGCAGGGTTGAATAAAACTCCTGAAATTTGATTCTGGCATCCTAGGAAGTCTGGGTGTTTTAAACCTAAAGCTTCAACAAATAAGCAATGCTCTATGGGTGGAGTTCAAAGGAGGAAACTTTCTTCTATGGAAAGGGAGCCTGCTTTGCATTGCTAGACCAAAGAAAACAATCTAATTTATGTGGTGAACTTCAACCAAGGAAAACAAGGGTTTTGGGGAGATGAGGGAGGTCTTGCTAGGGATGATACCAGTAATATCACTCTCTTCAGAGAAGAACATAGCAGAGAGAACATAAGGCATATATACACTGTACAATACAGTCTGTGCAGAGTTAAGCAACCTGGCTTGGACACTGGAAAATATCTAGCTGTGTTAGCATGGGAATCATGCTGAGAAACAGGATATATTAGCCTGGGTGGAGAGCTACACTAATGTAGCTATATTATTTCTAGTAGACCCAGCAATCTGCCTTATTTAGAGATAGCCTGGGTATCTCTAAATGGTATGGCATTGTTCTGCATGGCCATAACCATAGAGATAGGAGCCAGGCAATCTAGGTCTTAAACCTGGCTCTTCCTGATTCACTGTGGGCATGTCTCCACATGTGCACAAAAAAACTTTGCGCCTGGGCATGCCATTTGAACTTGTGTCTGGGGCCAAAAAACTCTGGGGCGTATTGTAACACATGGAGTTTGATCAGAGCAGCCTGGGCTCCACGCTACAGAGGAGCTGGCTGAGGCATGAGGGTGCTTCAGCGTAGGGGCTGCTCATGCCCCAGCCAGCCGCTCCACAGCACATGGACCTCTGGGTCTCCTGCCAGCCTGAGCTGCTTTGACCAGGCTCCACATGATGCATAGGGCATGAGGGTACTTCAGCATAGGGGCTGCCTGCCAGCTAGCCCTGTACTGAAGCACCATCATACCCCAGCCAGCTCTGTCACCATCTACATGCGCACCGCAGCATTCAAAACAATGCCACCTCAGGGTAGTACTTGTGCTTAGCTGGACTACCCTGTGGTGGCAGTTATAAGTTTACTACAACCTAACAGGGTCGCACATGTAGGAGGTGACATTTTTACTGCAGAGCTGACTAGTCATCTTGTGTAAAACATCTTGTGTAGACACACTCTATGCAACTGGACAAATCACTTCACCTCTCTGCATTTCAGTTTCCTGACCAATAAGGGTCTGTCTACACTAAGAAATCTCATAATCAGGCAAGCCCTAAAATGGCTCCATTTACTTACTTTCCTTTATAAATTACTTTGAGATGTGAGGGTAACAAATGCTCATAATTTACTGCTATTGTTATACATCCACCCGGAGCCTATCACAGTGGTGCACTAAATGCTTATTGCCTCGTTACATTGCACTGTGCTTTGACCATTGATTCAATTCATAGTATGACTGAGATAAGAAAAGACCAGAAGTCATTGTTGCTAAAAATGCAAAGTGAAAGAGTTCTTACAAAGAAGACCGAACAAAAAAGTTTGCGGCTACCTTCATGCATTTTGCCTGATTAGCATATTTCCAATCCAAATCCAGATGCCAGGGTTATTGGCATTAGCTGAATTCCTGCCCAGGATAATAAAGCTCTTAAGAGAAGCTTATACAAACTGTCAAGTTGCCAAGCAGGAGACAAAAGCATACTACTGTTGGGAAAGAACAGCTCACCTTCATCACAGACCAATTAAGATGGCATCTGCTATGGTGCTGGAAACCACTTACATTTCCCTGTCATGAGTTCACCTTTTCCAGCAGCACGCAGAAGGGCCAGTTTTACACGTGGTTGGAACACTTTGTTTTGTTTGAGTACCCTAGAGTCCGATGACCTTGAATGTTACAGCGAAATCGAACCACATTTATTCCGAACGCTGGGAGAAGGGGGTGAGAGCTGTGCCAAGGGCTGGACTTCTTAATGATGAAGTGGCTGTAGTGAACGTCCTTATCATTTAAAGATTATTCAGTATAATTAATGCATCATCCCACCATTACAAAAAAATCATGATCTTCCAAACTGACTAATGACTTTAGTCACAATATTTTTATAAAGATCTTACTGTACAGTGGACTATAACTTGTTAGAGTATGGTACTAATAACACCAAGTTTCAAGTTCGATCACCAGTTGGACTAGATAATTTCTTGTGGTCCCTTCCAGCCTTACTTCTCTATAAAACACAGGAATTTTACCATAGGCTTCAGAAGGATCAGGATGTGGCCCAATCTCACCACACTTAAAGACTTTAATGGGAAGTCTAATCTGAGGATAAGATGAAAAGAATAGATGAATATGAGGTCAGAGAGCAGCAGGAGAGCAAGTCTATAAGGGGCAATGAAAATCTACTGGGTGGTTTCAACTCTTAGAGATAAGTGGGAAGCCATGCAAAATGACTAAAGTTGGAGGACATCTTACTCCACTCCTTACAGAAGTCTGGCCTCATCTGAAGTCTTAATATTCTGATGTTCAACTAATAAAAATGTAGGAGAATAAAAGATGGGAGACCTATAGCAGATGGAATGGAAAATGGTTGAAGGACAAGTGTATGTAAAGGTGAGTCAAGGCAAAGCTATGCTGTGAAGGGAGCAGACTTAAGTCAGATTTACAAGCTTCTAGATGCCCCAGCATTGGTTATATTCTAAGTAAAAGTGGGGAATGGCAACGTAAATCTTGATCCCAGTCTTTGGGAGCAAAGCTAAGGAGCATGACTCTGAAATTTAGATGTGAATGCAAGCAGAAGAGAAGCAGCAGAATGAGAAGCAGCAGCAAGTTCACATGAGAAATAAGTAGCAGGAACAGTTAGTCTTTTTTAGAAATAAATATCCTTTTTTTCATGCTCATTTTCCAACTAATAAAAATGAAAAAAATAAATACCAGCTATATCCCACATAACCAAGACATCAAATTCATTTATTTTCTTGGTAAACATAGTGTTCTTTCAAGTTTTGTGTGAGGCATCAGTAGATTTTAAAATAAGAAAAAATTAACACCACATTTCCCCTAGTCGAGCCTGCAGACCACAAGGTTTTTACTGTCCACTCCATTTTTTTCTTTTCTTTTCTTTGGGTTTTTTTTGCCACATCAGAGACAATGAAAAGAAAACACTTTGTAGAGGGCTGTCTTTAAAACTGGTCTGCAACTGGCATGCACAATCACTGCATGTGATGTGCGTGAGTGGGGATGTGGGTACGTGTGAGCCTGAGAAAGTCTGTGAGAGAGATGGAGAGTACATACATATGTGGAAGAGGCAGAATGAGAACTGGAAAGCAAGAAAGATCCAGTGCAGGGTGGGATTGAGCAGTGAGAAATGAGTTATAAAACAGGATTATAACAATATGAGGTTATTTTTGTGACTTTAGGCCAAAAAGGAAGTGGAAAAACCTAGAAATTCTCTCAGTTAGTAGCAAAACAATTCAGAGTTCATTACATACTCTAGGGTGTTTGGTTGTTAGTTTTACATCCCCCAGAGAGAATGAAAAGAGTATTTACAAAATACAGGGGGGGGAATTCTGCAGAACTTTGAACAAAATCATGTTGATCCAAATGAGCTAAAGCTCTCACTCTCTTTGAGTTGGCTTTTTCCCCCCAGAGTTTGCTAATGCTGTAATTTTTCTGTATTGTAACAGCTGGACTGAATTTTTCATCTTTTCTTCATAATCAAAAACCAGGTGCATTAATAGACCTAGTGCAGATTATGACAGCTTAGACTAACTATTAAATTGTCGCTGGGTCAGAAGCAGGGGATCTGTTCCTGTGAAATAAGAACCCTTTTGTTAACTACCTCCTCTCCCCCCACTGCCAAACAAATCTGGTCAGAGTTTGCAGATTACATTGGGCAGATTCTTTTCTACAAGGTTTCCTTTTAAAACCAAAGTAACCTCTTTACTAGTTTAATAAACTATTTAAAAATCCTACAGCTCACCATGTTCACAGCTGGCTCCCATGCACATTTTCACACTCCCTTACCCTTCCTTCAGTCTGAAGTTGGTGAAAAGAAACAATGCCCAAGAGAGACCGTAGATAAATTGGGGAGCTGGAGTACAATTGTCTCCATGTTCTCTTGCCAGTCTGGGTACTATAACAACATGTAAGAAGGCAGTTGATCCTAATGTCCATGTTGTCCTTGGCCACTTTCCTTACACTGCTAAGACGGACACCAGTTACTGCCATTTGTGGTGGGAGTATTTGTGATATTAACACCTGTCTAACTTAAAACTCAGCTGAAAATCACCAGCCCATTTCACATACCATATGCAATAGACATGTGACAAGGATCTTCTCTCACCACCCATATGGGAGACAGCCAAAGAAGCTACCTACAGATAAAGCCTGTCATATCCTATTTCCAGTCTTCTGACCCACTCGCTCCCTCCTCCCTTGCCTTGTTCCACCATATAATTCTTTGTGAACCTAAAATAAAGAAAGCAGCACAATATAAGAAAAAGTTATTTTGTTGGGAAAAAATATATATTTTGTAATTAACAGTCTTCAGAAGAAATGGAGCTGAGCCTCAGAGTGTATGTCCAAATTTCCTCCTGATATTTGGGATGGTTGCTTGGACACATTTCTAATTTAAAGCTGCAGGTTTCCTAGCCATCAAAAGAGCCTCATAAAGTAATTTTAGGCAATATGTGTCTAATGTCCTTTTCAACTAATGCAGCCTGCTGATTCCAGGAGCATAGCCACCTAGGATTTACTCCATGTGCTGTTAGCAAATGGCAATATGTAAGACAGTAGATATAATATATGAAATCCTGGTTATGGCCAAGCCCTGCCTGCCAGCTTTAATAACAGGAAAATGATTACACAAGTCTAGTAAATCTGCTGGCACTCAACAGCTGGAAGGGACCCAGATTTACCTTCTGCCACATGTTTGAAGCCAATTCTTTGAGGAAGACAAAAAATAGAAACAGTGCAGACCTCCTGAAACTCTATTACCCCCATTAGACAAAATGCTTAACGTCCAAACCTCCGTCATTATGAAAGAGACAGCTGGATTAGTAGCCACACAGGAACGCGAGGAGGGATGTTGGGCTTTGTGAATTTATAATACTATGTCAGGAGCACAATTGGATGGACCAGGAAGAAGAGGTGATGCCCCCTTTCTCTCATTCACACAAAGCCAAGATAGGGGGTCCTAAGAATGTAGTGTAAAGGCAACTGGATCTGACTGGATTTGAAGCTACAAGCAAACACTGATTTGACTGAGTACCTCCAGAAAGATTTGTCCATAGGAACCGCATGCAGATGTAGTGGGGAAAGCACCCATGAGTGATTTGCTAAAGAAAAAAAGCTCTCCACATCATAAAAACTACTGCCAGGGTTGGTCTGCTTGTTCACAGATTGTGTAAGTTATAGATGGAAATGACCTAGTAGGTAAGACAGGCCATTCCCCTACACTGCAGGCTTGATCTTTACAAGACATTTAGATCTCACAATGACAGATGCCTTAGAAATACCATGGAGAAAGAGACAGGCAGAGAGATAGATACAAATAAATATTATATTTCTAAAGGCTTTTCTAATTTAATGCTAAGTGACCTAAACAATGAGTCAAGCAACTATAAAATGGATTAATCTGACTTTCAAGTAATGTCAGCATATAAACTCTGATTCTCAGCCCATGTCTTCCTTTGCTTACAATTTATCCTATCCACCACCCCAAATATTTCCTTTGCCCTCCTCAGTTATTTACACCTTTCAGATATTTACAGACTGTTATGTCCTTCCATTTTGGCATGCCTTAGCCAAGCAAGACAGATTTAGGTCCCTTAATCTTCTGTCATAAATCAAGCCCAAGGTGACTGAACTCACATCCCTCCTAACAGTGGTCCTTTCACAGAGCTGGTTTCAGAGCCTGAAAAAACCCACAGCTCTGGATCCTCCTGGATTAGGAGGAACTACAGTTGCAAAGAACAATATCAAGGTTGATTTCTTTTTTTAGAGAAGTGAGTTTCTAGTGCTTTACTTTGTAAAAAAAGGCCTTGAAAAATAGCAATGTAAACTGATACTCAGCCTCTCTGACTATCAGGCCATTCATTTAGGAACCCACATACACCAGGCCTGACACCAGGTACACGTGTTTGAAAAAGTTGGCCTTAATTTTTCTGTCTTTGTTTCTCTCTTGGAATGCCTTAGAATGCATTAGCATGCAGATAATAAATTTACTTCCCAATCACAAAGGGATGATGTGATGATTAATTAATTATAGCTCTGCGCTTTACTAGAGCAAACACAAGGCCACGGGGGGATGCCTGGAGGTTTCTATGCACGTTTTAACTTGCTACAACATATTTATCTGGAAGGACATGTGGGCTCTTGGGGGTTAAGGAACCAGCACATATCAAACCCATCCTATTTGTTTGTAGAGCAGAATGTTTATAATCCTTTCTGTTCAAGAACATGCAGAATTGGGAAGAGACACCAGGTGCTCCAAGCCTCTTCTGTTTCACAATTAGTAGCAAAACATGCATAGAGAACAATTACTTTGCCCCAGAGCGATTTGGCTCTCCAGGCTAAAGAGCCAGTGAGCAGGCTGACAGCAGCCACAACAATAAAACACACAGCTGGGCTGGTTGGAACTTGATTCCAACCTGGAAAACAGCATGTCCAGCCCTGAGCATTCACAAAGGTTTAGAGGAAGGTACAGGAAAGAGGAGATAGGAGAAATGTTGGGAACTATTATACACAGCCATATGCTTCATTTGGATAAAATAATCAGCTTGAATAGTTACCATAAAGAGACAGCTTTCTCCAGTGCTTTAGGAACTAGGGGGCAAGAGTCCCCAGCTCTGTTCCTAATCCTGCCACTAAATTCACTATTTAATTTATAGCAAAACCCTTAACTACACCCTGACTCCATCAAAATGGGCATACTATCTAATCTATCTGCCTATCATACAGTAGCCTAGTAACCTGACCTCTAAGGAATCCTCCAAAGCCAACAGGGGGCTAAGCGTACCATTCATTATCATTATTTTGGTTAGGGCTCAGCCACTTTGATTTAGCTGTGGTCAGACAAGTGAGCCTGCTTGGTTCTTCCACCCCAACCACTCAGGACTTTAAGATGAGGAACTGTGAATTTGAGTTTGATGGGAGCCAACAGGAGGTCTCAAGAGTGGGAGCGATATGTTTGTGGGGACCTTTGTAGCTAAGGAGTGGAGCCCTTGCATGCTTAAGCAGCAAGAGTTCTTTTCAAGCCTGTTATTTAACTCCCATTTATAATCCATTGGGAACAGTCAAGCCTGACCGTACTGCCATGTCTGGGTCACTGAGGGCAGATGAACATTTAACAGGAATCCGTGGGAATGTACTAAGAAGGATATGATCTGAAGGAAGAGAAGCTCCTGTTCTTTTTCATTCTCTTGATCTCGTCAAGCAACTTCATATTACCACTGTATAAGGAATGGTACACAGTTGCAGTGCAGTGAGAAGAATGCCCTAAAGAAGGAGCCATGACTCAGAGACCTTCAGTTTGTTCCCTGCTGTCCCCTTGCTCCAAATCAGTAGTGCTGTGTTCCTATGCTTTGCCAACAGTGCACTTTGTGCTTTCCCAGCAACAACAACAAGAACAGTGAGAAAGCAGGTGGAGGATAACTATTTCCTTCCCCTTGCTGAGGGATAGATATTCATCTGTGCTCAGCCTCACTGTTCGGGGAGGACATTCTTGCAGATAGAGGAGCGTTACTAGTTCTTCTGTTTCATGCAGTTCCAAAAGAAGTGGTGCTGGCTCCTACCCTGTGGGTCTTTAAAAAAAGTCTGGATGAACTTCTGGCCGGGGTCGTTTGTCTCCAGTACTCTTCCTGCCACGGCAGGGGGTCAGACTAGATGATCTTCTCAGGACCCTTCCGACACCATCAACTATGAAATTATGCTTAGGGTGGCCGGCAATCTGACTCATAGCTGCTGAACAGTGACCCAGCTCAAGACCATGGGCAACCCTCACAAGTGCCAGGGCTGGCCTTAGGGAAAATGGCACCCTGGGCAAACTTGCATCCATCACCCCACTCCTCGCCCCCCAATTATTGGTGCTACTGCAGGCAGAGACAGAGGCATGTGGACAGGGGTGTGGGGCACAGTCCAGTGGAGAGGTGGAGCAGCATGGAGCAGGCATCAACCCATCCACATATGCCCAGCCCAAATCCTCCTGAACAGCAGCTGGATGCAGGGGGTGGGTTGGGCTGGGCACCACTCCTGCCTAGGGCAGGGATTGGCCAGGGCAGGGCAGGGTGGCAGGAGAGCCCTGATCTGAGTATGGGCTGTTCACACATGTGTGTGCATGTGTTTGGCACCCACCTGACCAGAGCACCCTGGGCAGTCACCCACCCTAAGGCCAGCTCTGCTAATGCAATCACGTTGGAACACTCTGGCCACTTCGGCAGGTTTTATGTTCTCAGAAGCTGACACAGACCCAGGAGCTTGAATCTGAGCTCACTTACACAACTTTAAATCAAAAGGAACCCAAGTGAAGACTGTAAAACTGATGTAAGCAGGAGGAATATCGAGCCCTAGGTAAGGTCAGCATATTATTTTCAGAAACTTCCTTTCTTCACACGGTCCAACACAGGGCTTGGCTCACAGCTACGGAGGGCTTTAAAAAAAAAAAATTGAACCTATAAAGCTGTTTCAATTTTGTTTTGTTAGGATATTCTTGGTCACCTTTTTAATTAGTATTTATTAGCATTATTGTTGTGATTTTACTACACAAATTCACATTATTTTAAAGGCTTTTTTGCCTGCCTTGAAAAATTATAGCTGCCCCAGTCATCAATAACTTTCAGTACCAAATAATCCCTTCCATGCCAGATTGCAAAGCTGACAATGTACAGGATGTGTTCCTTCATAGCAAACAGCAGCCCGTGTAATAAAAAAATAACCTTGCCACATAGGTTCCTGGGGATGAGTGATATGATCAAAGTAATACACATTGCTCTCTTTTACTTATTAAAACCATCAGAAGATTGAGGTAGTTTGGATCCTGGTTATTAGAGGAAAATTCTTTCTGCTGAATAAATGAAAGCACCATCCTCTTTTTTTTCACTGAAGTCTAACCTCAAGACTAGCTTTTCTATCATGAACAGGGCAATTAGATATGACAGGGAAGGCTTAGTGGGAGGGGCATTTATTAAATAACAACCCCACTGGGGAGACAAGGATTTTGCAAGTTTGATGAGATTTCCTCATGTTCTGAGCTGTAGCTCAAAAGGAAATAAAAAGACACAGCTGGGAATGCATTGGCTGAAGAGGGCCTGATGCAAACCCATTGAGTTCATGCTCCAAGTAAATCTAGATGTCCACAATTGCATCACTGGGAACAAGAGAAGATGAGCAATTTTGAGGTATCCTGCTGTGCTTGTCACTGGTCTCTGTTTTTTAAATACATATCTAGTGCCTATCACCATAGCAATGAAATAATTAGAGCTATGAGCAGAAAATACTTCTGTTGTATGGAGGATTTGGTTTATTTCAATCTAGAAAGAAAACCCCAAACTTCTCCATAGAAAAAGAATGAACATTTCAGTTTAGAGCCTCCTAGTCCAAAGAGGACATTGCACCAAGATCTCCCACTCTCTGGGCAAGTGCTCTAACCACTAAGCTTTTGAATGAAATGTGGACACAACCACCACAATATGCACTGTAGAAAGTGGTTGCAGTTTCACTTTGTGAAGATCAGTTTCCTTGGCAAGTTCTGAGCTCATCTACTGAATCAGGCCCCTCAGGGGTCCTCCATGGCACAGATCTAATTCCTGGATGCCAGTTAAGCTAAGGTGCAAGGCAGGTACCTAACTGTTCAGCCAGGCAGTTCTGGGCATGAGCAGAGACAGAAATCGTGGCACCTAGAGAATTTTCAGGTCAAGCAGGGATGTACCTACTAGGGCTGTGCGAAACGGCACCATTCTGTTTCGACTTGAGTTTCGAGGTTTCGAGAGAACAGTGTTTCATTTCAAATTTCATTTAGATTCAAAACTGATGTCCCATTTCGTTTCGTCGAAACCTTGATGCTGTTTCAACGCTGTTTGACGTTTCACCCATAGGGTATAATGGGGAAGCTCAAAACGGCGTCTCTCATCTGGCAGGCAGATCGGAGGGCTGCGAGGGCTCTGCCAGTACTCTCAGGGTTGCGGGCCCCTGATCTGCCTGCCAGATGAGGGAGGGAAGCCAGGTGCTGCTGCCTGGGACTGGGGAGCTGGGGAGGGAAACTGAGTCCAATCACTCAATTCCCCTCTCCAGCCCTACAATCGTGCTGGACAAGCAACTGAGCCCAGCTAAGCTGAGTTTCCCTCCCCAGCGCTACTATCACACTGGGGAAAGCAACTCAGCCCATCTGGACTCAGTTCCCTTCCTCAGCCCAATCATAGGGCTGGGGAGGGGACCTCAGCTCAGCTGAGCTGAGTTACCTTCCCAGCCCGATCATAGGGCTGGGGTGGGGAACTGAGCTCAGGCTCAGTTCCCTTCCCCTGCACTATGATCGGCTTCCCACAGCCCAGCTGCAGAAGGCAGGGAGAGCCAGGGCTGCGCTCCCTGCCTAGCTAAGCCACATGGGGCTGTACAGCTGCTGGGAGCACAGCCCTGGTTCTCCCCTGTCTCCCACCACCTTGCTGCTGGCTGGTGGGAAACTTCAAAAATTTCAAAACTTTTGAAATGTTTTGACTAGCCTCGTTTTGTTTCAAGGCTGTTTTGAAGCCCTTCATTTCATTTCGATTTCACTGTTTTGAGCTTGAAATGAATCTAAACAGTGTCAAAACGAAATAGCTGGTGAAATTTCGCACAGCCCTAGTACCTACTGACTTTAGGTTTCTGCAGAGCATGAGCTTTTGGATTGCAACGTTGAACTTAAATGCTTAGTCTGCCTAAGTTTTGTGTTCCGCAGTTAAAACATTATCTAGACTTAAGTGACTTGCTCAAAATCATACCGCACACCTGTAGGAAGGCTGGCAACAGATCTCATATGTCCTAAATTATAAAGCAGCACAAGTTCATCCTCCCTCTCTCTAGTATTGTTGGGACATTATCCAATTCCCAAATGCTTACATGTGATCAATTATTTCAGATTTGGGTTTAGTTTCTGTTTTGTTCAGCAATAAACTGAGAACTGCCCCACCTCCCCAGCCAAAACAAGAACCTGAGATGGTCAGATCTCGGTCCCGTTTAATCTAAACCCATAATATTCTGAGCTGAGCCTTTTCAAAAATCAGTCCCAAGTGTATAAAAGGCTTTGGAATCCTTCAGAAGTGGACAGGTTTGTAAGATACCTGAAAAAAATGGCCTAGAAAGCCAGTTTGCACAAGAGTTAGTTAAAAATAATAAAACGTGTATTCCTTACAAATAAAAGATCCAACAAGATAAATGATGACACTTTGATCAGCGGATGACCACAGGTCCCACCAGTACTATTTGTTTTTTATCATGGACTGTACACTTACTAAGTTAGAAGTACTTTCCCGCTTCACTGTTTACCTAACATTGGGTCAGGGTTATGAAAGTCACTGCTTGCTCTGACCTCTCTTCTAAATAGAACTGGACAGTAAGTTTGACACCTTGGCAACACTGTTCTCAGTATTATCAGAGATGTACTTAGAACCATAGTATCAGCAGTTGCCCTCTAACCTACTGGTACAGAATTACACCAAGATCTGGCTGGTGCATCTGAGTCCCAGCACTCCATGTGAAAGCCCCAACATGGCAGAATAAGTTCAGTGACAAGGGCCTCTGGACTGTGACCACCTCTCCTGATAGTCACAGAGGTGCATTGGGTGGGACATAGGAGGTTTTTAGCCTGCCATATCAATATTACATAAGGATAGGAGATGAAGAACAGAACTGACCATGTAGCCAAATGAAAACTATGTTCAATTGAGAAAGGAAAAATAAAATTACCCAAAAGAAGTTAGGAAAGAGAGAAGGACTAATCCACTATCATGAAAAAGATGACAGTGGTTCTTTAATGATTGCTGGGCCTCAGGGCCTGAAAAACAATACTTCCTACCACTATACTTGAGTACAAGTTTCATACTAACACAGATTGCATACCACCTATCTACAAGATGTATGCCACTATTCCCTGGAAAAGCCTAGGTTTTCTGGACGTGTCTGTGAAAGGGGGCTGTCTTGAAGCTGGTCCCAGTGTTGGCCCACCCACCTGTCTAGGGCAGTCCGCCCGCCTGCCTCATCTGCTACGCCTTTGATGTAACTCAGATAAGTTGTTTATGGGTGTAGGGTGGGAGGCTGCTGAGTGTCAAGGGCATAATGCACAGCTCTGTACTGTCCCTACACTGTGTCCCATGCTTTGCAGATGGTGTCACTATGTGACTCCGGCCCCATGCTGTGCCCCATTACATTCCAGTCTGTCCAACCCTGACCTGGATCCCTCCTAGACAGGCAGGCTAATCTTTGCCATCATGCAGGGCTGAAAACTCCCTAGACCCCTTTCCTTCTTGGCAGTATTCCCTCTGGGACCTTTGACCTTGTAGGCCCTGGCTTTGCCTCTAGACCAGTCAGAACTCCAGGCCCCTGGCTCGGGCCATCCTTCATGGTGGGTGCCCTTGCCCTTTGACTGTTCTGGCCCTGGCCCCAGCATTGACCAGTCGAGGGTTTCCTGGCTAGGCTCTTGAGCAGCTAGTCCTCTCCCTCTCATACAGGTCCACCTCCTTGGGCCCCTCCAAACACAGCTTACTCAATCTGTGAGGCCAGCCTACACACAGTCCTTTAGGCCCACCTACACAGATCCTATTCTATGTAGCCTACTCACACATGCACCCTCACTGGAGTTACTAGGCCTTACACCCCTTGGGCCTCAGGCCTCTGATGACATGCCTGGACCCCTCACCTGTCCCCTCTCCAGGGTAACCCACCAGGTCATGGGGCTGAGGCTATACAGCACCCCATCCTTGCTTTTCACTAGGGAGGCACTGGGGACCACCCTGCCACAAGCAGCCCCACCACACCATCCAACCCTAGCAAGATGTTATTTTAGGTCATTCCCCAGGACCAGAAACCTCTCCCATCCTCATAACCTTAACCTGCAGATGTTCTGGGAGCAGCAGCTCCAGATGGGTGCTGTTGTCTCTCTGGCTCCCTGGAGCAACTGCCAGCTTGGCTCTGAGGGCCTGGGTATATACTGAGGCTTCCCACCCCCATCCTCTAATCCAGGAGCCCTCCTGTGGTCAATGTGACCACCTTGTTAGGTCACATCACACCTGCTGGTTGCTCCACAGCCTGCTTAAACCTCATAAAGTGGCTGGACCCAAAGATGCCCTGCCACAGTGTCCCTGAAAATTACCAATATGGTTCATTTTTGCTTTCCTAATAAAGACTATTCTGCTTAAAAGGTTGCAGGTGGCAAATTCTATATGGAAGAAATGTAAATTTTACTAACAAAAATGATGAAGAACACTGTAGGGGGACCCTGGCCGAGTGGCCCTGTTGGGGTGTGGCCTGAGTGCTGCTCGCTTTACAAGTGTCTGCTTCCCCTTTGTTTATATAGTTCACCCACCATGACTTGGTGTTACTAAAGGAGGTTATCAGGAGATGGGACCTGCTACTTTGGGGTTCGCTGCAATGATTTGAGTCCCAATGGGCGCAAGTCTTCTGTGGGGCTCCGCCTTCCCTATACCCCACACCTTTCCTTGGGTGTTGTTGTTGATTGGCCCGGGTGCTTGGTGTATAGGCTTGCTTATTCAGTGAACCTGTCCGCAACAGAGCAAAACAAATACACAACTATAACTTAGGTAATCTTGGTTGTGCCTGTTTCAGGCTTCTTGTCATCCCACCACTGCACCTCAGTTCTTGTTCCCGAGGTGAGTGGGCTCATCTGAGCTTATGCATCCCTTTTTTATGAGTCAAGTTCAATCGTCTCCTTCAGATACTCAGGGGCTGCTGGTGTGATGAACTGTTGTGTGGTCTCTATGCTGACTTTCGTCCTCTAGGTGACAATCAGGGTTCCTCCTGCAGAGCTGATGAGTCATTGGTTCTAGCTCTGGATCCAGTCTTCTGGTGGGAAGACGTGTCATAGGCCAGTGCCAGTGCCAGTGTTCCCTCTTCCTCTGGGGCTGTTGTTCTTTTATCCCAGAAGGTCCTGGCTGGCCTGGGGAAACCCCGATCCCCGCCTGCCTCCACATGCCCTGCATTCACTGCTAGTGCAAGTGTTATAAGCCTCAGCTGGGCTCATCAGCTCCTGTACCTGTGGCTTATGGGCTCTGGGTGGCATTGTGCACCTGCGCCACCTCCCAGCTTGGCTGGCTGGATTCCATGGTCATGTGAGATGCAGACTCTGGCCTCCATCCTGTCCCAGACAAGGGAACAATGGCTTATCCATTCCCTGCTAGTTGCCCATCCTGCCCCAGGAGTGGAAAAGCAGTGGGGGGCTCCAGTGTTCCTCAGGCTTGCTGTCTTCCTGCCCAACCAGCTGTAAGCTGCCACCCACAAAGGCTCTGGTGGTCATTGCCCCAGTAAGTACAGGGCTCAGCTGGGTCACTGTTACAAACCCTGAATGGTTGACTACTGTGAATTGTTGTTGTAGACAAAGATTTAAATTACAGAGTTCAATAGAAATGACATTAGCTCTGGCAGCTATAATCTTGGTGTCTCAAAGAGTATGTGTGCATGGCATAATGCAGTGTCATGCAGTTATCTGCACTAACTTCAATCCCAGAAGCCATGCACTTAGTATGGTGTTCCACCTGGGCTAATATACAGTGCTTCTCAGCAGGGCTAGAGTGTTCTTCTGGCTCCCTAGCTAGCTCATTCAGAGCTAGCTTGGGTATCTTAACACAGCAACACACTGTGCTGTGTAGATTTACCCAAAATGCTACTTTGTCCTACCAAAAAAAAGAAACTTACTTATTTTTTAACAGAATGCAATTCATCCTAAGGGCCAGATAGTTTTTTTTAAAGATTTTAGGGCCATATGAAAGTGATTGAGATTTTCTCCAGTTTCTTTCCAGTAGTTCTGAAAGCCCAACAAATTGCCATCAAAACTCTTAGGGCATGTTCATACATGCAAGCACCTGCAGCAGCTCAGATAGAAGCAGTGCAAATTTGAGCTGGGGTTTTTTGCCTCAGCACATGTGCTCAGACATGCACTTTGTTGTGGAGCAAATTGTGCTACTTGGGGCAAAAGAACCCTGCCTGGCTTCTCACAGATCTGCAGCCAGGGGGGTGCTAGAGCCTGGGGCCAGCATCTGTGCGGGCCCCAGTAGTATAAAAACCTGCCCTAGCCAGCAGCTCAGGGCTACTTGCCCTCAGGAGCTTCTGAGGGAGGAGCCTCTGAAAGGAAACTGGCCACGCCCCTTCCTGTCCCCGGCTGTTGCTGTTGCTGCAAGCTTGGTGTCTCAAGCTTCTGGGGAGAAGATGGCCAGGCCTTTTCCTGCCTCTGGCTGCTGCTGGCTTGGTCTCAGAGCTTTTGGGAGTAAGTTGGCTGCATCCCTTCCTGCCTTCAGCTGCTGCTGCTACTATTGCCCCCTGCTATGGAGGGGAGGTCCTCTGCTGCACGTTGTTGCCCCCCCCCCCTCAGGGAGGGGCCCACTGCACTGCACCACACCCCAGCACCACTCCCTAGCACCGCACCCCAGCTTCTGCACCCCTGTTCTGGCCTGCTGCTCAGCCTGCCGCCAAGCCATGGTTGGGGGACAGCCTGGGGAGGGAGCCTGTGCTGCCTGTTGTTCCCTCCCCTACCATCACTGCCAGAGTATAAAGGTGCCTTGCCTGCCCCAGCTGCCTTGGCAGGCCAACCCCCACCTTCACCTCCACTTTCAACAAAAGCACACCCTGAGTGGCTGAACTGTATGGCTCCTACCATAACTGCTGCTGTTGCTGCCACCATTGTTTCTGCTGCTTCCCCCTCTCAGGAGAGACGGAGATTCCCTGCTGCATCACTTGCACCTCCTGACACCACATCTGCACTGAATTACTCCCTAATTTACTGACTGCTCCTGCCCTCCCGCACAGCTACCTCACTGCATCTGATCCTGCTCTGTCTTCCTGCCTGCTGCTCTGCTGCTGAGTGCCTGGCTGGAGGTCTGAGGGGCTCCTGGACAGATCTTCAACAAACAAAGCCCCTCCATTGCTCCAGCCATCTTTTACATCTGCCTCAGCAGCCTTTCCTGTGTGTTCTTACCCTTGTGTGATAAATCCTGTGGTCCATTCCCCCTGCCCTGGTGTTTGTTGTGTGGCTGAGTAAGCCAGCTTGAGTTTCTCCTGCCCTTGTCTGCGTCTGTGTCCCCCTCCCCCATATTCTCAAAGCGTAGCCCTCCAGGTTTTTTTTCCTGTGGGGCTGTAGCTCAGTGAGCTTCAGCCCCCTTCCTCCCTACTCTCCTTTCACCTCACAACCCCATGCCAGTTTGATGGAAGATGTGGGCTTCAGGGAGGCCTTCTGGGAGTTCTGGCTGGCCTAACAGGAGCAATGGGAAGCTTTCCTCTCAGCTCAGAGATGGTAGGATGTGGGGAAGGTGCGCATCTGGCTTTTTTGCCGTGGCTACACTTGGAGGCACACCTGGCAGAGGGAGGTGGTCCAGGAGCAGCTTGAGCAGGAAGTGCTAGAGCTAGTGAGGCACCTGGCTACCAAACCAACCAACCAACCTGTCCCTCTGTGGAGAGTGTTGGGAGAGGCAGGAAGAGCTTCATGCTCTGGACAACCACTGTGTCCACAGTGCGTTTGTCCACTCGTGTGTCCAGCTCCTTCAGGAGATGGACCACAGCTCCCGCTTCTTCTATACCCTGGAGAGGAGGCGGGGGGCCAAGAAGTACATCACCTGCCTTCTGGTGGGTGACAGCATCCCCTCACGTATCCAGGTAAGATGCGCCAGTGTGCGCAGGTCTTCTATGAAGAGCTCTTTTCCCTGGATCTGACCAATGCTGAAGCCTTTCAGACCCTGTGGGAGGGACTCCCACAGGTCAGCATGGGTGACTGGGACTGGCTGGAAGCTCCTCTCACTCTAGCTGAGTTTTCGGCCATCCTCTGCCTGATGCCTGGCAACAAAGCACCAGGCATCAAACAGACTGACCGCAGAGTTCTACCAGACCTTCTGGGATGTCCTTGGCCTGGACCTTCCCATGGTTTGTGCTGAATCCAAGGGAAGTGGCGAACTCCCCCTGTCAAGCTGGAGGGCCGTGCTGACCCTCCTGCCGAAGAAGGGGGATCCTCACGAACTGAGGAACTCACGTTCCATGTCCCTCCTCTGCATGGACTACAAGGTGGCAGTGAAGGCCATCTCGCTGCGCCTGTGGTCTGTGCTGATGGACGTGATCCATCCTGACCAAATGTACACAGTGCCTGGATGTTCCATCTTCGACAACCTGCACCTGGTTTGGAACCTCCTGGAGCTAGTGCGCCAGGAGAGCCTGTCTTTCGTCCTCCTATCCCTGGATCAGGAGAAGGCGTTTGACAGAGTGGATCATGGGTACCTCACAGGCACACTGCGGGCCTTTGGCTTTGAGCCCCGCTTTGTGTTGGCTCTCCAGGTGCTGTGCACCTCTGCAGAGTGTTTGGTCAAGTTCAACTGGACCCTGATGGAGCACATCCTGTTCAGAAGAGGGGTGTGTCAAGGCTGCCCACTGCACAGGCCAGCAGTATGCCTTGGTCCTGGAGCCCTTCCTCATTCTCATGAGGAAACGGGTGGCAGGGTTGATGCTCCAGAAGCCAGTGGCGTGGCTGGTCCTTTTAGCGTATGCTGATGATGTAGTCCTCATGGTCCAGGACTCGGATGACCTGGCACAGGTGGAGGCCTGCCAGGCATTGTACTCAGTGGCCTCCTCTGCTCGGGTCAACTGGGTAAAGAGCTTTGGTCTGGCGGTGGATGACAGGTGGCGGGTGGGTTCACTCCCACCTGCGCTCCATGGGATCCTCTGGAGTGCAGGCTCACTGCTGTACTTGGGGGTCTACCTGTCTCCCACAGACCCCTCCCCACCAGAGAACTGGCACCAGGTAGAGGCAAGGATGGTGGAGCAGTTCTGGGCATAGGCAGGGCTCCTGCGATGTCTCTCCCTGCATGGGAGAGTGCTGGTACTGAACTAGCTAGTCTTGTTCATGCTCTGGCACCACTTACATACTCTGCCTGTGCCCCCTGAGGTCCTGGCAGGACTCCAGAAACAGGCACTGAAGTTTTTCTGGGCCGGGACAGCACTGGGTCATTGCAGAGGTCCTGAGCCTCCCCTTGTGGGAGGGTGGCCAGGGCCTGGTTTACCTAAGCAAGGTCCTGGCATTCCATCTTTGGGCTCTGCAGTGACTGCTATACAGTGTCAGTAGTCATGCTGCATGGGGTCACCTGGGTCATGATGTCCTCCGCCACTTCTGGGGGCTCCGATACAACTGGCAGCTCCTCAGCCTGCAGGGTTTCTCCCTGCAGGACCTGTGAGGGCTGCCAGATTTCTATCAGGACCTCCTCCAGGCCTGGGATGCTGGTCTTTGCCTCCAGGTTCTCTGCAACAGTCGCCCAGAGTACCAGCCTGCTTGTTGAGCCCCTCCTCTGGAGCCCCCAGCTGGAGATGCCAACAGCAGAGGTACCCCAGTTGTGACAGAGATTGATCCTGGCTGGTGTCACCCATATTGGAGACCTCCTGGACTATGATAGGTGGGAGTGGGTGGACTCCACTGCTCTGGCCCAGTGCGTGGATCTACCCATGACACGTGCAACCTGCCGTCTGGTCCAGGAGGTGAAATCTGCCCTGCCTCCTGATGCCCTTGCCTTTGTTGACCAGGTCCTGCTATCCCATGCCCTCCAGCCCACTGGAGTTTGTCATGGGGCTGGCGCCTCACCTGGCCTCATGGTGCTCCCTGCTGCACCACCTGAGATGGCTGAACCTCCTTTTGAGGTTCTGGTTGAATTTCACCCTGTCAGGGGATGGCGTCCTACAGGTTGGCTGTGATTTCCCCAAGGCCCCCTTACCATGCCAAGTTGGCCCAATGGGCACCCTCGATTCTCGCCCGCCACCTCTTTGATGGAAAATATATATATGGGAGGCTACCTTTATGCCCTCTTGGACGCGGTTTGCTGTACACTCTGACCCTGTGAACTCCTGGACCCCTGGTGGGTCCTGCTCAAAGATAGATGGCACAACAGGTGTTTCGGGGCACCCTAGCCTTATGGGCTATGCGTGGCTCCAACTACCCCTTTACCACACCCAAAGCCTCACAGATGGTGCCAACATTGTTTGGTCTGGGCCTTCCTGTAATTTGGCCCCCCTTGTCCTCCCTGGGCTCTCCGCGGCCCTGTCTCCCTGCGCGCCTTCACTGGCTCTCGGGCTCTCCGCGGCCCTGTCTCCCTACGCGCCCTCTCTAGTGCCGGGGTCAGTGCACCCCCAAATGCTGCACCCTCTCTGGCACCAGAGTCGGTGCACCGCCAAATGCTGTGCCCTCTCTGGTGTTGGGGTCCCCACACTGCTGTGGGTCCCCTATGAGGCCTCCTCTATCCCCTAATAGCCTCATCCAAGACACTGGTCTTAAACAGCAAACAAAACACAAGCCCCTGGGCTATAACATAAATTCAAGCCGCCCAACTATTACATCATTCAAACCCTACCGGGGAATGCTCCATCCCTTAACAATCTTGGAAGCGGCTCCAGCAGACAGGTCTCTCCCCTTTGCTTGCTCTAGGAGAGCTCCTTCCCCCTTGGCAGCTGGCAGGGAACTGCCTTCCTGGCCTCAGTCCCAGGGTTTATATATGAGCCAGGCGCTGCCCCTTCCGGTCAGCTGACTGCTGACAGGTGTGGGCCACTAGCTTGTTCTGGCTCCCCTGGTAACCAACAGCTGGGGCTTCCAATTCACTGCTAGGCCTCTTCCCCTAGCAGTTTCAGTTTTTTAGAGGAGCAGGGCACCCTAGTGTCCTGCGACACCCGCCCCCCAACCTTTTTGGTTTTGGTCACCCCATCTGCAGCCCCATCAAGTCCCGGGACCCCCAGTCAACTTCCTCCTCGCCCTGGCCAAGTGGGCCCTGCAGTTGACCAGGAAGGAGGCTCTGGCCAGGAAGGAGACTGTGGGGCCACTTTCCTCTCACTTGACCGTGCACGTTTATGGGGAAAGCACCAGTGGGCAGCATCCACCAGCTCCTTGGATGCCATTGAGGACCGGTGGGTGTGGCCCAGGGGGCTCTGCTCGGTGTCCCCCTCAGGTGCACTTATTTTCATGTTTTGACCCTTTGACCCATATAACACTCTTATCCTGGTTTTTTTATTAATTGTCCTAATTATTTTGTTGTGTCATCCATCCATTGGTCCCATACAATAGGGGTATTACTTAGCCACATGGGCCTCAGGGCCCACAATAATTGGGTGATAAAAATAGTCAGGAACTTCTGAGGCCCAGCCACTTGGTATCTGGGGACACTAGCCCTTTGTGTCAGCTAGACTACTGAGGCAGCATCCCAAAATCACTTTTTAAAATAACCCAAAATCCACATTCTTCCACAATTAGAACAAAAGAGAGAAAGAAAGAAGGATTGATCTGATGGGCAATGTTTTATTGCTATATTTACAATCTTAAAGCAGTTTGGAAGCCTACCAGTGTCTCTAGCATCATAATAAAATAAGTCTTAAATATCTGTGTTTTAATGTTTGCTCATGGTGGGTGTGTGATGTTGGGTTTGCAAGAGGGGGCGGAAAGGGGTGTGTGTGTGTGTGTGGGTGGCTGTGGAGGGCTGTGGGGGGATGTGAATCAGTGTGTGGATAGGTGTGGGGGGACTGTGGGTGTGAGGGCTGCTTAGGAGGGGTGGGTCCCCTGAATGGCCTCATGCCCCCAGTGGCTGTGGGGGGCATGGCAGCACTGGTGGCAGTGGAAGTGTGGTGGTAGCGGTAAGTGGGGAGCTCCCGCAGATGGTGCCAGCAGTGTCGGTAGTAGGGGGAGGGGGGGAAAGCGCTGACCAGGGGTTGGCAACCACTCGCAGATGCTGCCAGCAGTGACAGCAGTGACCAGTGGCAATCGCTGACTGCGCGCAAATGCCGGCACTGGCAGGGTGGTGGTGGTGGCAAGCGGTGACCACCCACAGGCATCACTGACAGTGTTGGCAGTCCCTTTTCTGAGGGGGTGCACTGCCATGCTCAGGGGCTGCATGTGCACCCCCTAT
>NW_005841881.1:4174305-4182483 GCF_000455745.1 Alligator sinensis | reverse complement strand
CCCCCATTCATTCCTCCCACCCCCTGTTCATTTCCCTCCACCTCCATTCATTCCCGCCACCGTCTGTTCATTCCCCCAGCTGCCCACTTGCTCTCCCAGCCCCCCACACTCACTGGCAGTAGCAGAGAAACAGAAGGAGGCTAGAGAGAGCAGGGGAAGTCTCCAGCTTATTTCCAGGGGCTTGTCTCCAGCTTCCTGCTCTCTCCGGTTCCCTGCTCCTTCTCCTGCTTGTCTCCTGAGGCTGGAGATGAGCAGGGAAATGAGCAGGGGGCTGGAGACCAGCAGGAGCCCAGAGGCAAGCCCCTGGCAATGAGCTGGAGACATTCCCTCGCTCTCTCCAGCCTCCTGCTCATTCTCTGCTACTGCTGGTGAGTGTGGGGGACCTGGGAGAGCAAGTGGGGAGCTGGGGGAACAAACGGGGGATTAGGGGAACAAATGGAGAGTTGGGGAAGGTCCCCTCCTCTAGCCCCTGATCCCCCTGCTTACTTTTGTTCCTGCACGTGCCTCTTGCAGCATCTCAAAGCAGTTTGAGATGCTGTAAGAGGCACATGTGGGCTCGTCTGGATGTGCCCTTATAGTGCATTTGCTGTACAGTATCCCCAAGTGATCGCCATCATCTTCTGTAATAGCATACTAAGGCAGTTTTAACATTACATTTTCTCCTACTCCAAATGAGAGATGGCAGAATGTAAGGTAGAGTTGCACCATATAGTCTAGTGAATCAGAAATGAGTGAAAACCAAACAACAGAGAGATGAAACAAGAGATAGGTAAAAACCACAATCCTAAATCCAGGTCTCCCACCCAAAACCTTGAGGGAGATTGCAGGATACCTTACATCACAGCTTTGCAGGTGGTCCCTGTCTTTACAAAGGGCCAAATCCAAATGCTGTATATGGCTAATCTTATAGCTAGAATGCTCGAATTATATATTTGAATGTTGTGTCTTTATCCCTTCACTCCCTTGAAGGGATAAAGACTACACAGTAGTCTTAACTACACAGTAGAGGCTTTACAGTATGTCTTAGAAACAGCCAGTGTGGTCTAAGGCTTACAGCAGAAGGCTGAGAAACAGGAAGTTAATTGGGAATATTGGGTTGGATGACAGCCTGGATAAACATGCGTGGGTTTGTTTGCATGATTTTAAGTTAATCAGAAGGGAGATTAGATGGCTTAGAAGATTGGTAATCAGTGAAATAGAATTTTACACCACTGGTTTTTTTAAACCCTTAATCTAGGGTGACCTGGGCATAAACTAAGATAGTAAACTTTCCAGGGAAGTACAGTCTAGACTAGAAAAAACTCTCCTGATTACATTGTATTGGCCTAAGAGGAGATGGCTAAAAGAACTGATAGGATTTTTCCATCAGTGCTTATAGGATTATAGGAATTCCCATGCTCAAGAACCAATCAACAATCCATTAGACATGGTTATTCTCTATTTGATACAAACTATTGGTTTGGAAAAATGTAATAATCTTTAATAACATACCTGGACAATTGTAAAAAATGTTTCTGTCTGGTACTTATTTTTTTTCTGAGCTCATCCTTAAGCCTTTAAACATGAGGCCTAATGGCTCTTGTAATTTTTATCCAATCCAATCCAAGTGCAGATGTTATTCTTATTCATAGAAGAGCCTAGTGTGGCATATCAGCCATCTTTTAAGAGGTCTTGGAAATCTTCCCAAGAAGTTATTTTAAGACAATTAATAAAAAATCCGAGACACACCAAACAGCCAACACAGGACTCACACAATATAAACGAGTCAGAGAGAATGAGACATCCAATTATTTGCAGCAGATAAAAGGCTGGTTTAGTAGATATTTTATGGTTCCATTGCTGATCCCACCTCTCTTTTCTTTGATCTCTAATGCTCAGTTTCCTTGCTAAATGGAAAACAACAAAATCACCAAGTAGACATTTTGGAAATTAAATAACTGATGTAGTGAACTCATTCTGAATGCTGCTGACAGAATGCAGATGCTTCATACCATGACTGATGACCCCTGTCACTGAATATTGCTCCCATTTTAAATTACTCATGCTGGTTTTCTAAATAAAATAAAATAAGATTAAAAAAAATCAGCACTAAAATGTTACCATTTACATAATAAAGTATTTAATGGCTGCAAGCTGGTACACCTGACAGGTCTTTATGAGCAGTTCTATTTCCCACCCTGCTCATTGGAGCTCGATCATGAGGATACTTAGCTTGCCATATTTGTTACCTCAGGAACTAGGACACTGAGACTGTATTACTTATTGCTTGAGAAATTTTCCTTTACAATGAATAATGCAAATTTTGCAGCTCTTTAGTCCTTTCTATTGAAGGATCTCAACGTGCTTTACAACATGGAATGAATTAACCAAGTAGAAGGTAAATATTATTCCTACTTATCATCTAGGAAAACTGAGACAGGTTTAAGCCTGCATTTTCAAAAGTGGCCTCTAATTTTGGATGCCTAATGTTTTAGGTGTCTAGATGGGACTCATTCTCATTGCTCCTCAGCATGGTATTTTAACCTCACTCTGAGACAAAGTGCTTGATAGAGATCTGCTTCTTTATTCAAGCTAAGTACAGATAGTCAAAAAGCCCAGATCTGAATCAATTCAGTCTTCGCAGGTTAGTCTAAGCTGCATAGATTGAACCAATAAGGAAGTGAACAGACATTCACTTTTGATACACATGTCTGTAGTGGCCCAGGCCAGAAGCCAAGGGGTGCTGGAGCTTGCCTCTGTGCTATGCTGGATCAGACAACTTGGGCCATGGCTAGCCTGCCCACCCTGCAAAGGGGATTTGTGTGAGAGGTGCAAAGCATCCTGGGATGCTGACTTGAATCTGGAAGGGATCTGGTACAGAAGTTCAATAAACCAATTTAACCTAAATCAGTTAGGTCTGATACTACATCCATCCAGGTTTATCTTAAACTGGTTTTGACCATTGTGAAAGCGGTTTATGTGCACTGAACTTTTGTTGTGTTATAGATTTGTATAGGTTTCCGATCACTTATACCAGTTTATGCGTAATTTCTATCCCTAGCTTCAGTGTCTCAAGTTATAAACAGATGTCGCCAATGACTGGCACAGCTGATCTGCTAAATCGGGCACAACAGACATTGCTCATTGTCCCAGGGTCAGGTTTCTGTCACTCCCATGGGACAACAACCCTTAGGGCACACACAACCAAACAAGAGAAATCTGGGGCATTCATAATCAAGCCCTGAAGCTCTGGGATCAACTGCCTTGGTTGGCTAGAGAATGCAGGAAGCTCTGGTTTCCCTGTGCACTCTCACCATAAAGCAAATAAATGTCCAACACAAAGAAGTTTCACAAACTTATACCACCTATTGTTGCAAACACAATTTAGGACATTTGTGGCATGACAAGGGGCACAAACACCTGTTTGCTTGACCTTTGTGCTGCCATAAAAAAAATTTGGTGGCACAAAGGCAACATCTGTTCCCAGCCTCAGTTCCAGCTGCCGCTGCATCCCATAACATGAACCTCTGCATTAAATAACACAAGCCTCTAAAAAGTATATATTTTCTTATGCCATCCTTTCCCAGCCAAGCATAACAACAACGAACAATCAATGTTTAGTTATCAATCAACATAGAACTTCAAATATCTATAATCAAGCTACTAATAAAACTTACCAACAGTGTTCAATTAGTCTCTGAGGTACCTTGCACTGTTGCTTGAATTTGCAAGTCTTTGTTGTGATGTCAGAACATTATCAGGGCTCATCTGTCTTCCCCGATGTAATGACTATCTGAAACATCCTTGGGCAAAAGGCAGACCCTACCCCTTATTTCCCTCCCTTTAGGAAGTTAGAGAAACTTGCCTGTTTCTCCTCAGCCTGTCTCTTTCTAGGGTGATAAAAAGCTGCAAACCAAGCTCTTGAAAAACCACAGCAGCTTGTGACCATGGATTCCAATAGAAAGGCACCATATAATTTTCTTGAAATGCTGGCAGCTTCTGGGTTCCCAAGCCCATCTCCCTGTACCTTTGCAATTCCAAGTTCCTCTGGTGTCAGTTTCCAACACTGGAGGCATTTCTGTTCTCAGTTTTCTGTTATATAAAATGTCGTCAGGTAAAAACCTATTCTTGAGTAGTGCCTCTATTTAACAGTGCTATATAAAGGTCAGTGTCTGGCTCCACAACCTTTTTTACTCGGCACCATATTATTTTGATAGTGTTTTATGCTAATCCATTAGATGGGGAATAATAGGCGTGTTTACACATGTGTTTATAGGTGCCTAAACTTAATGAGCCTTTACTTAAGGTGCATTAAAGAAATTTAGGCACATGTCTACACGTGATGTGCTAATGTGCATTAAAGCACATTAAATTTAGGTGCAAATGGCTAAATTGCATTAGTGCAAGTACAGGTGCACAAATGCACATTAATGTGGTGTCTATTTATTGATGCACACTGTGTTAATGCACATTAATGCATCTATATGTGTGTTAATGCAATTTAGGTATTCGTGCCTAAATATAGCCTAAAATCACCATATAGCCTTAAATTGCCATTTTTAAGGTGGATTAAGGATGTGCACATGTAGACACGCATGCTTAATGTGCCTTACAAATGGTGATTTTAGGCTAAGCCTGCTTAAAAGAGGCACATGTAGATGCACCCAATGAGGAGTAGAGGTTCATAGAATCATAGAATCATAGAAGTAGGGTCGGAAGGGACCTTGTAGATCTTCAAGTCCAACCCCCTGCCTGGGCAGGAGGGAAACTGGGCTCAAATGACCCCAGCCAGGTAGGCATTGAGCCGCTTCTTAAAGACCCCCAGGGTAGGAGCCAGCACCACTTCCCTTGGAAGTTGGTTCCAGATCCTAGCCGCCCTGACTGTGAAGTAGTTCCTACGGATGTCTAATCTAAACCTACTTTCCAAAAACAAGGTTAATAGATTTCATAGATTTATTAGACATTAGGGCTGGAAGGGACCTCAGGAGATCATTGAGTCTAGACCCCTGCCCCAAGGGCAAAGGATCCCAGCAAGATAAGCATCCAAACGCTTCTTAAAGGAGTTTGGAGTACGTGCTTGCACCACCTCTGGAGGGAGCCTATTCCAGGCCTTGGGTGCTTAGACAGTAAAAAAGTTTTTCTTGATGTCCAGCCTAAAACGGTCACGGAGGAGTTTGTGACTGTTGGTCCTTGTCATCCCTTGGGGTGCTTTGGTGAACAGACGTTCCTCCATATTCTGATGCACACCCCTGAAGTACTTATAGGTTGACACCAGGTCACCTCTGAGCCAGCACTTTTCTAGGCTGAAGAGTCTCATGGCTCTCATCCTCTCTTCATAAGGCCTATTCTCCTGTCCTCTGATCATGCACATGGCTCTCCTCTGGAGTCTCTCAAGCTTCTTCACATCCTTCCTGAATTGTGGAGCCCAAAATTGGATGCAGCTCCAGCTGCGGTCTCACCAAGGCTGTGTACAGTGGGAGGATGACATCCTGAGATTTACTTGAGAAGCATCTATGGATGCAAGCCAGAGTTTGGTTTGCTTTTCCAGCTGTGACATTGCATTGGTGGATGTTCATCTTGTAGTCAGTCATGACCCCCAAGTCTCTTTCGGCCTTGGTGCTAGTGAGCGTAGCTCTGCCAAGCCTGTAAGCAGGCTGCGGGCTTTTTTTCCCCCAAGGTGGAGTACCTTACATTTATTGGTATTGAATGTCATCAGGTTTGTATCTGCCCACTTTTTCAAACTATCCAAGTCAGCCTGGATCACCAGCCTATCCTCAGGTGTGGATGCTCTACCACAAAGTTTGGTGTCATCGGAAAACTTGGCCAGTCCACTTCTGACACCAGTAGCCACATTGTTGATAAAGACATTAGAGAGAACAAATCCAAGGATGGAGATTTGGGGGACACTACTGGTCACAGAGGGCCATGATGATTCACTTCCATCAACCACAACTCTCTGAGTCCAGCCCCGGAGCCAATTCCCCAGCCATCGGACTGTGATGTAACCAAGGCCACAGTTGGCCAATTTTTCCAAGAGGAGATCATGGGACACAAGATCAAAGGCTTTTTTAAAGTCCAGATATATGATGTCAATCTCTTCTCCCTTGTCCAGGTGATATGTCACATCATCATAGAAGAAGATGAGATTGGTCAGGCAAGACCTACCCACAACAAGCCCATGCTGGCTATCCCTCAGGATTTTGCCATCAGCCAGCTTGTCAAGATTAGACTCTTTGATGATTTTTTCTAGAATCTTTCCAGGGATTGAGGTCAAGCTGATTGGCCTGTAGTTCCCTGGATCCACTTTCCTCCCTTTCTTGAAGATGGGGACCACATTGACCTTCTTCCAATCTTCAGGTACTTCACCTGAGCACCAGGAGTTTTTGAAAATCTTTGCTAGTGGCTGGGCTATGACTCCTGCCAGCTCCTTAAGTACTCTGAGGTGCAGTTTGTCAGATCCCGCTGACTTGAAGGTGTCCAGCCTCTCAAGGTGTTCCTTTACAAGGTCTTCACCGATGCTGGGTATAAATTCACCCTCACCCTGGCCGTCCCACATCTTGCTAGGCAGGGTGGTCCCTTGGGGTTGATGAGAAACTCACGCAATTACCCATTAAGCAGGTTAGCTTTTTCCTGGGTGTTGGTTGTCAGTTGTCCCATTTGGTATAGCAGGGGTCCAATGATACTCTTGCTTTTCTTCCGACTCCCCACATATCTAAAAAAGGACCTAAACCAACTTTCACTGAAGCCTGATTCTGCTCACCAGACTGAGACCCATTGTAAGACATTATGGTGTCAAATACTTCTAGTGTAGAGGAAAAAGTTTTGATGTGCACAACTTTGTTTAGCAATATTATCACTTAGTAAAGCTAACTCAAAGCGAGCATAATGGTCTAGAATAATTTTTTTTTCTCGACTCAACAAAAATCTATACGTACTTTTTTCCAGGGGTATAATTTTTCCTGTGCTGTCAAGATGGTTTCTTTTGCTTGACTTGGCCCTATATTTTTGTCTTATGGGGCAAATATTTATGGCTTCCTCAATGTCTCTTTCCCCTTGAGACCAGTATGAAACATTGGAAAAACTTCTCATAGACTTGTCAATACTAAAAATGACTCTTGTTCTTTTTTGATATATTTTTTTCTGGAAATCCTTAGGGATTACCCTCCCCAGGTCTTTCAATGACATCTAGTTCTGAGTACTCTCTCTTTAATGAGTAATAAACACTTTGGAACATGCCACCCTGTGCTGGAAGCCTTAATCACTTTCTGCAGGACCTTCTCCTAAACCACTACTCTGGCAATCACTGTCCACGTTTGGTTTGAAACTAGATGGGCTTTTATTTTTTTAAGTCAGGTTTACATGTATAATGGTATTTTTGTGAATATAAAGTGTGTCTTATGTTCTAGATGATGCATCTGTAATCACAAAGTCTCTCTCAGGTTTGTATCCAAGTTGAAAATCATCCTTTTGTAAACAAAAAATATCTCTATTCCTGGGTAGAGTGATCTTTGTCAGGCTTTTTTGGGAATGGTTATATACGGTTTGTGGTCAGTTCCAGTTAACACTACCTTCCTATAAAGACATGATATCTTTTATACCTATGAACCAGCTGAGAACATGGATTCTCAGCTTTTGACACAAAAGGTACTGATATTTAGTTTTGACCACATTTCTGTAAGAAGACTGTGACTTTGCCCACTTTGGAGCCACCAAAGGACAACTTAGCTTTAACTGTCATAATGTCTCAGAACTGGAATCTCATTAGTCAGTTTGCTCAGTCTATCAAACTCTTCACTGATATTTTTCATCCCATATCCTTTGGATACCTTTGCACAGTAGCACCTCTAAATTGCTCATTCAGGTGGCCAGATTAACCTAAAACAAATTCCCAAAGAGTTTTTGTGTCCATCCTTTGCTTGTTGGTGTCAGCACATGGGTGATGACCTCAACCTTTCCGTGGTCTGCCTGTATACCTTGCTGCATTAGCATCTCTCCTAAACAGCTTATTATTTCTGTTGTGGAGAACTGTGCTATTTAGCTTTACTACAGCAGCTCTCCTCTTTCCAAAGTGGTCAGTGCCTCTTCTCATGCTCATCTACTCTTTTTATCACCAGAAGAAAATGTCACCTGTGTAGTCCATACTATTATATAAAATGTGTTGTATTTTCCAGTGAAACATCCGGTGCTGAATTCAACCCA
>NW_005841881.1:4168300-4174274 GCF_000455745.1 Alligator sinensis | reverse complement strand
TCCCTACAGAGGTGCTGAAAGGGCCTGAATATGTGTTCTGCTTTTCTAATGGCACCTGCAAGAAGCCTACTGATACACCTAGCATAGAAAAGTATTTGGAATCAGCCAGCCATCTTTCCAAAACTTTTTCTCAATTTGGTAATTGAAAATATTCTCTTTTCAGACATGTATTTAATTATTTTGTATCTATACACCTGCAAAGTGTTCCTTCTTTTTTTCTGATATCAAGTACTCCAAGCCAACCACTGTAAAAAGTCAAAGGAAGGCTTCTTTCTCAATATTGTCCCTTTTACAGGCTCCCACTGTGTATAGCCTCAGGGGAGCCCTCCATAACTTTTCTGAATTTAGCAACACCTGGGGGTGCTGGTTGAGATTTACTGAGCTAGAATCTAAATCCCAAAAAGTTGTGGAGGGCTGATCTAGCCATTGCCAAGAGAGGGCAGTGGAGGCAGGACATCACCTAGCTGTGCCCTGCTCTTTCTACCACCAGCCCCACTCCCTGTCCCCAGTCCATACCGGTGGAGGCAAGCATGGTTCCTTTGGTCAAAGCTGCTCCCCTGGGGTCATGTATACCAGTGACCAGGGCCATCTGCCCCTGTGGGCTCTCCTGCAGCTTACGTTTCTTGCATCCCTGAAAGTGGCCACTGGGGATGAGCCCAGTGTAGTTTTGGTGGCAAACTTCAAAGTCTGGACTGAGTAATTGAACTAGCACACATGGGGCATGCTTAGGTCCCCTCGTGCCAGGAGGCACCACTGCCACAGTATGGACAAGCTCTTATATCTAAGCCTGATTGCACAGGGATGCTAATACCTTATTTGGATCTTTCTCCTAGGGCAAAAAAAAAAATAATTAGGCATTGTAATGTCTAAATGGAGGTGCCTAGGTGACCCAGATCTTTGATTTATGTTTATGCCTTAGTATTACTTGGTCAGAAACCATACAGGATAAAACTTCTGCTATGGGAAAAGAGAAGAAATAAAGAAATTCAACTGTGTAGGCACCATGTAACATTGGAATGAAATTATAGAAGAAGCATTTTGGACTCACCATGTTAGGGCAGCGGAGCTGATGTTTAGAGAGATCACAAAAGAAGAGGTGGTTCTTAGGTACCACAGTGAGACTTCAGAAAAATAGATGAGATGATAGCTATAATGAGAGACTATAAAAGTATAGAGCTGGTTTCATCCCTGCAGACTGAAATTATCCAGACAGCAGAGACAACACTGGTAAACTTCCCCGCGCTAGTCCTCCAGTGTACCTCAGCTCTGTTTTGGAGAGCCAACTTCTAGGGCTGAGAAAATAGGTCAGTGTCTATAACCTATTCATTGCTCAGTCTTTCTGCCAAGAATACTGATAAAAGTGTTAATTAGTGCCAATCTTGTTAACAATTATTATGATGTGGACATGTACCCACTAAACATGCCCAGGTGTGAGTTTTCAGCTATTTTTAATTATTTTCCCCACACCTAATAAGAGCGCAGGTCTTGATTACAAATAAGCCTCAAACTTCAGCCATGCTAGCTGAAAATCTCTTTGTAGAGAAAAATCTGAGTAGATTTTTCTTTTTATATGAGAAGTGATTTTTTTCAAATGTCAGAGAAAAATGAGCCTGTGCCTGGAAGGTTTCAGCAAAAGAAGAAAAATTTTGCAAAAAAAATTACAAGTGTATGAAAAGAAGGTGGTGAATAATAGAAAGTATTAACTGTAAAGTTCTGGTTGATCCACTGTATTTAGGATAACCACATTTAAAATGTGCTTTTTAGTTCATAAATTCTTAAGCAACATTAATCACTTGATGGACTTGTTTGTAAATTTATATAATGCCCTAAAGGAGCTAATGAATGTTGCATTCTAAAGTGACTCATAAACTTCTCTGATTCAGACTCTGAGAACTAAGAAAGAAATCTGAGTAGTATTATCCTGTATGCCCCATGTTTGAGAATTCTGGTAGAGTTATCCTAAGGGCACTCTTTAGAATTTTTTATATCGCTAACACTTTAAATCCTAAAAGAGTGAAATAAAACAGCATTTAATTGTACTGAACTAAACGGTACTTTTTATTACGTTGTTCAAACTGAAAATGCTACAATCCAAGCATACGTATTTAAAATGGATCATCTGAACTTAGCTTTGAAGCTTTAGATGCCCACTATGTTCAAAATAGTTACTCATAAGTTTTAGTAAATGAGTACATCAGGCCTTTAGGCAGTATATGAGTACTTCTAGTTCACAATATAGGTGCCACAGCTGCTTAACTTCACTTAGGAGTTCTCTCACCAACATCATCCATGAGCTTATATTATTATATTACACAAAGAAGCCTCCCTATCCTTTCCCTCCATGACAGCAAACATACATTTTAAATCATGCTATTAATTGCCCATCAAAGTAAAAACAAGAACATAGACAACCTAAAGGCCCATCAAGTGCAGCAGCCTAATTTTTCCCCAGTCAACAAGCCAATCAGATTTAGGATATATTTAATTAAAACCCTATCAATGACTAAATAGATTGTGAGTGACACTGGATAGTGTTAGAGACAATTAAAAATAGTTACTCGGCTTCCTATTTATCTGTCAAATGGACAGATTTATTTGCTGCCCATAAGTGAACATCAGAAGCAATTTAATGGTACTTTAATAGAAGGAGGCTTGATAAAATACCAGCAGATGGTACCCTGGGTAATGATCCAGTCCATAATGATTTCAGTAATGACTTGTCTTATCTATTTACCTGGACTCAAACAAAGAACAAAAACTAAACTAAAATAAAATAAAATAAAGCTCAAATGATTCAACTGGTTCAGGTTGTTTTGGAGCTATAAATATTTAAATCACTGAAGCAGCCCATTCACTTCTGTAGCAGGAAAGAGCATGAGATTGATTAAAACAGTAGAAACATAAAACTTAAAAAGGAAAAACTTTTCCCCTGCAGTCTGGGAGGGAGTGAAAACTTACCTTGCCCCTCCCAGCCTCTGTCTCTGCTGTTTTTGCTCAGAAATATTCAATTTAATTGAAGGTTTTGGCCCAATGAAAGGAAACTTTACACCATGGCTAAGGACAGAAATTACACATAAGCCAGTATAAGTGATTGGAAATTGGTTCACATCTGTAATACAACAGAAGCTGAGTGCACATAAACTGCTTTCAGAATGGCCAAAACTAGTTTAAGATAAACCTGGATGGATGTAGTACCAGACTTAAATGATTTAGGTTACATCACTTTATTGAACTTTTGTCCCAGATCCCCTCCAGGTTCAAGTTACCTCACAGTCCCTCAGCATCCCAGCATGCTTTGCACCCCCCACATGACCACCAGCCCCTGCTCTCACAGGGTGGGCAGGCTAGCCTTGGCCCAAGCTGTCTGCTCTAGCCAGGCAGGGAGGTATGCTCTAGCACCCCTCCCCACACCAAGCTTCTGGCCTAGGCTATTGCAGGCATGTGGCTGTATTTCTGGAATCACAAGTGAATGTGTGTTCACTCACCTATCAGTTCAATCTATGCAGCTCAGATGAACCTGCAAAGATTGAATTGATTCAGCCTTTGGCTTTTTGACTGTCTGTACTTAGCCCATGAGGATACCTTTGCCTCAGACCCATTTCTCAGGTGTCTCAAGAGCTGACAATCTCTCTCTACAAGCAAAGGGGTAAAGGAAGGATAGGTGCTAGCAAAAAGGCTTATACTCATTAAGAGTTATTTTGTACCCTCAATACCTTCCTTCTACCTGCTATTGTCTTGGACCTTTATATGGTTATTATAGCAAATGATTTTTTTTTAATTTATTTTCTTTGGTGGTTCTTATCTCAGAAATAATCTGAGTCAGCTGCCATGCTCTCCCCTCACCCTGTCAAAGAAAAATTATGGGAGGATTTTAATATATACATATAGGTACTATAGTATTATATTGCAAATACTGAAAGTGCAATGGATGTTATTATCTGAGATCTTTTGGGTGGTGTAAGTAAAATGAACAGGAGGTCTCATTAAGTTTTTCATGAGTAGATGTCCATACCATGGAGACAACTGTCATGATTAAGGGTGTGTTTGCAGATTGACCAAAGCCTGGACAAAGAAGGCAGAGAACTATTTAAAGTCAGAGGCAAGGAGTTCAGCTGATTCAATTCAGTGGAGATTCGGCCCAATTCGGTGGCTGAATCTCCAAATACAAATCAAAGCAGGAGACCCTTTAATTTTTCTGAATTGAATCAGAACCCTCCAAATCGATTTGGAGAGATTTGGAAAGATTCAGCGATTCGAACATAGATGCAGCTTTAAATGTTTTTTCTACATATCTCTAGGTAGCAGGCAGCTCGTGAATGCTGAGATGCTAGGGTGCATGGAGTGTCCCACAGGAGCACGGGGGGTCCCCAGGACTCTCAGCAACAGACCTGAAAGTGGACCAGAAGCACTTCTGGTCCACTTCCGGGTCCACCAGGGAGTACACGGGGGCCCCCCTGCACCCTCCGGCTTGGCAACTAGTGCCTCCTGGGTCTGGGGGGGCACCTGGGATTCCTCCACAGCCAATTGCTGAGCCAGGGGAGGCATGGTGGGGGGGGGGGCCTGCATGGTCCCTGGCAGACCCAGAAGAGAACCGGAAGTATTTCCGGTCCACTTCCAGGTTCACCACCAAGCATGTGGGGGGGGGCAAATTCCTGTGGGATGCTCCATTTGCCCCACCATGACAGCATTCATGAGCTGTGCCTGGTACCTTGAGGTATGTAGAAAAAATATTTAAAGCTGTGTCTATGTCCGAATCACCGATTCTCTGAATCAGCATTGAATCTTCAGATTTGGATTCAGCCGAATTGAATTGGGGACAGTGATCCAAATCAACAAATCGAATCACTGTCCCTGATTGGGGCTGAATCCCAATCTGAATCAAATATGGCCTGTTTCACACACCCCTATGAAGTACCCTTCTTCAGGTCTGGGAAAGAAGTAGTCATAGTGCCTTATGTCCTGAAGTTTGTTTAGATCTCTTCTAATTACATTGTTGTTCCAATAAAAGATATCATTCTCCCTTCCTGGCCAAATCCTTCCCTCTCACATACTTCTTGGACTATCTCGGCTACAACATCACTCTAACTGTACCAATAATTAAAGTGGCATTTTCAGACCAGGATTGATACCTACTAATGAGTCGATTCAAGGAGGGGGAAGTTTGCACCCACAGCTAAACAAAGGGATTCAGCCTCCAGAATTGCCAGTTTAATACCTTCTCCACTACCAAATTCAGGTAAAGTAACATGTTCATCCCAATCTATTGAAGACGAACAGGGCATGTTGTCTTGTCCAATGATATTGAATAATACGGAGGTTAGTGTTGATAACATTATGCCCAGCCAAAAAGCAATTGTTGATACACAACGGGATTACCCCAAGAGAGTGGCTGAGTATTCTTTGTGTACCCCTATTACTGAGGTAGTATGCCCAACTTTTGTCAGGGAGGTTTCTGATACAGTGATATGCCTGGATCCCCATCACACTCCTAGATTCTCAGGCTGCACCAGGGACCAATTGCACTGTTTTTTGTCTGCATGTGACTAGATAATTGTGTCTATTATTCAGTATTAGGAAACATGCCATTCATGCCCTCCAGACTACAGTATTGCAGTGCACTCTGCTTGGGATTCCCTTAAAGGCCATGGCAGGAGAGTCAGCTAGGAGAAATCTGCTACCCCTCACATGATAGTATCAGTCACAAGAATATTTTCTTTTCTACAAAGCAAGTGCTTTTCATTTATAAACTTCCCTGCCAAGATTTGGTTTGGAAGGTTTGTTCTAATTTCCTGCAAATCTCTGAACAAACCTCAGAAAGATTTGCCTCATAAGATATCTGACCAGGTCTGACCTAAAATGTTTCCACTATTCAATACTGGACTTCCTTCCAGGCAGACACTTTTACCCGGTGCTAAGCTAAAGTGCTGGCATCATGGTTTCTATAAATAGCTTTGAGGTAGGGGCAGATGACTCT
>NW_005841881.1:4133939-4168290 GCF_000455745.1 Alligator sinensis | reverse complement strand
TCCCTTCCAGCCTGTAGGAAGTAAAAAAAAAACACATGCTATTGTAAGATGTATAGGCCATTGCAACTCAGTTCATAAGGCAAGCACCTCTCACTGTACGTGTATGAGTAGACCCACTGTTTTAGTTGATCAGATGATACAAAGTGGGGTTGTAACAAAGCACACAAGAGACTCAAAATGCAGGAAACCTTTAATGATTTGTAGTTATTATTTTCTTTTTCTTTTTGTTACCTCTTGCTTAATTTTGCCTTCAACCACAGTGCAGAGGTGAATACATCATTGGTAGGATACTAAACTGAGATCATCACATTTCTTGCACTTATAACCTAAAATGGATGATGTGCTGCTTAAAAAAATAATCAAATGACACGGTAAGCACTATAACCCTTTAAGGATTTGGGGACTTGAACATGAGCCTCAAATGCTAGGTGTTCCCAGAATATCTCACTGCACATTAGTCTTTTTAAAACATATGCAAGCCAGTGGGTTCATTAACATAACTGGCAAATTAGAAGCACACAGGCAAAATATAGTGAGTCAATTAATGCATTGAACCATGGAGGAGATACTGACTTGAGCTAAAATTGATCATTTGCCTGTGATCAGAGTCTTTAGCCAGCAATTAGACCCTTTGTTTGAAGTTTATATTTGGGAAAGGTTTATTATACTTGAAGAATTTTTTCTCTTTCTTGTCAAAAGAATCTCTGAGATACTGTCCTATAAACAGTTTAGCTATGAAGGAGGTTGGGTGTTGTAGAACTATTTTGTTATGTACAGTATACATCTCAGAAAATGAGCCTTCCAGTACAAAAGAACCCTGCCATACATGCAAGCACAAGTTACAGCAGATTTATAGTGGTGTGAGAAAAGAATCAGACCTTTGAAGTTGTTTTTACTATTACACTGCTTGTTACTGTACTGTCAATGTTAGTGAGGAGCATCTTCAGTCGAAGCATTAAGATAATGAAGTACATAAACTATGAGCTTTATCAATCATTCCCATATAGAATGGATATGGATGGATTCACATAGCTCACAAGTTCTGTGCCAACATTTATAAGGCTCATTTTAAAAGCAGGGGCGGATACTTTGGAGACAACATCTTCTTCGGTTATTCCAAAATCCTGCTCAGAAAAATAGAATGAGTATCCACAGGACAGTACTGAACAGTGATAAAGAAAACTATAAAAATCAAATCAGTAATTTTACTCCTGATCCAGAAAGCTGCTGAAAACTTTCCATTCTCACTGCTTCTCTCACAGACAATTACTCAGTCAAGCCCTTAAGTTTGCTTTCTCATTTGCATGTACAGTTGATTTTTGCTCTTATGTGCCAATCATTGAAAATGTAGCTCCATGCATGAATGCTGAATATACCTTAAGTTGTCTAAACAAGTGCAAGCTCTTGCAAAACTGTACAGTTTTAATATGCAATGCATATTTTGGTATGCTTGCCTTAAGATCATATTTTTAGAAGTGTTACCTGCACTTTGCATACTAAACACTATCCAAATGGTTTTCACATTGCTCCTTCTTATCTTTCTTAGAACTTGAGCAACTACAGTCAGAGCTGAAAAAAACAAAAATAAAGGTCCTGACATTTATAAGTATTTTGACCATGTATGCGGGGTTCTAATCACTGCAGTATTGGCCAGTGTCTTGAAAGAACAGTCTAGCATTCAACTTATCTGTCAATTTATCAGGATTTTCACTACACATTTAGGCTAGGGATAGAAGTTACACATAAACCGGTATAAGCGATCTGAAATCGGTTCAATTCTGTAATACAACAGAAGTTCAGTGCACATAAACTGCTTTCAAAATGGCCAAAACTGGTTTAAGACAAACCTGGATGGATGTAGTATCAGACTTAACTGATTTGGACCAAACCGGTTTATTGAACTTCTGTCCCAGATCCCCTCTGGATTCAAGTTAGCTCACAGTCCCCCAGCATCCCAGGATGCTTTGCACCTCCCCTGCAAACGCCCCTTCACAGCTAGCCTTGGCCCAAGTTGTCTGCTCCAGCCAAGCAGGGAGGTGTGCTCTAGAGCCCCCCAGCTTCTGGCCTGAGCCACTGCAGGCATGTGGCTGCATTTCCAGAACCAAAGGCGAATGTCTGTTCACTTGCTTAGCAGTTCAATCTGCACAGTTTAGACTAAACTGTGAAGATTGAGTTTATTCAGCCGTGGGCTTTTTGACTGTCTGTACTTAGCCTTATAGAAATAAGAACACAGAATATTGGATTTTTTTTTCCTTTAGATTTTATTAAAATACAAGAAAAAAGTTCTAAAAAGCACATGTTCCACAGAGCACCAATATTATAGAACATTTTTGCTGGCTCTCCTGCAAAGCATATTACTGACATATAACAGTGATGCACACATCTACACACATTCATGCATCTACACCATGTTTAGACAGAACTAATGTCAACAGACCTCAAGCAGACTCCTCCTTAAACACAGGGGCAGAAGGATGTAGAGAGACATGGCAGTGTGATGGCATCTGAACGCAAACGGAGTGAGTTACTCTTTTGTTGGCGGTCTTCATGAGCACACTGGCATCTTTGCTTCACCCTTACTCCCCCCCACCTTCTTTACAGGCCAGAAGGTTGGCCTGTAGTTTGCTGAATATGGATCCTGTATTGACATGGTGCAGAGTTGAACAAAACTGGCCAATATTTCCCACCTAATACCTCTTTTATTGCTTTGGTTATAGTACTGAATTCATGTCATAAATATTTTAATCTTACGGCCAACAACACAGAAAAGTATTTCTCTGTCATTCACACACATGCACAGCACCCATATATTTCTAGAAACTTGGTGGATTTCCCCCTTTAGATCACCTTCAGGAGCACGATTGCTTTTAGCTTTTCAAAGTGCTTAACCCAGTTGTTCAGTCACATACATTTTGTCAATCATATTTCCTTTCTACATGTGCAGAGCCAGTTTTCCTACTTTTTTAACTTTATGCCATCACCTACACAAGTGCAAAGCAGAAAAAACTCTTATCCTGCTCATCTGCTGTTGCTTACACTCATTTTGCACAGGACTAAATAATGACACAAGGCATAAGCTTGTGGAGAACCTGGCTTTTTTGTTGATTTTTCAGGTATACGTTTACTGGATATTTAAAAAACACCTGAAATTGCTTATGTTAATGCTGAGATGCAGAACTGCATTCCCTAGTCACTGTAATTACTTTCTAGATTATTTTTGGTCACTAGCCTTTGTTGGCTCCGTACAATTTTAGAAAGTAAGGTTTGCCATACTGGAATAACTCAATAGTTAATCTGGTTCAGTATCCTAAAACAGTAACCAAGCCCAAATGCAAAAGCAAAGACAAACCCAAACTCCAGTATACCTGGCTAATCATATACTGTGATGCCATGTTTTTAGTAGTGTTCCTTCCTGTATGCAGCTGGTAATCAGCTTATACTTTGAACCCTGAGGATCAATAGCTTCTTGTTCTTTTTTTTTAATTTTGCTAACTTGACTAATCTTACCCATACATGTCTATTTCTATTATTAAAAATGATCATTAAAAGTAAAAAAAAAATCATTAATTTCTAAAAATTGTGTCATTTTATATCACAAAAAGTAGAGACTGCATTTCTATCAAACAGTCACAAAAGAGAGAACATGTCTTCCTCTAAGCTCACTGTTCTATGAAATACTTCCATCTGTTTGTTTGTTTTTTTCTAGCTACATAGTTTCTGGAGAGGTAAAAGGACCTTACAAAATGTATTCCTGTTATGATAACCACAGAGGTTGATGCATCTTAAAGTTTTTGACAGTCAGGAATTCTTGTCGCCAACAAAGAGAGCTCTTATCTTTGTGGACTTTCTGTATACAGGAGCTAGTGTTATAATCCCCTTGCTGTGCAATGAACAGACATCTATGAATAATGAGATACTGCACATAGGAGACAAAATAATAGAAATCCATAAAGGAGAAAAAATAGCCATGCAGAATATCTGTAACTTCAGATATGCAAAGAGGTATTAGATTTACTAATTCAGAATTCCTCTTCTGTGTTTAAGGTATGTTTCAACAGTCATATTAAACACATTTCCAAGACAAACAATTGAGACTATCAAAGGAAGAAAGAACAAAAGAACAAGAGAAAGAAAGAAACTGACAGGTTTGTTTCAGAAGGCATTTGGAGTTATGCCCACAGTAGTTATAGAATGATAATACTTTGAGTGTCAGTAGAATGGAATAGAAAATAATATAGAAGATAGTTTGATGTCATTATATATATCAAATGTATGTCTTGGCCTGGACTACTGTTTTCAGTTCTGAAAAAAAAAAAGAACAAACAAACAAAACAGAAGTCATCCAGAAATAATTGGGCGGCAGAGAGGGAAGTTATTAGAAACATAAATCTGTATTTAAAATATGAAAAAAAGTTTAAGATTATGTAGTTTCAGAAGTGAACAAAGGTGAGGAATTGTGTCAAAGCCATATATAAAAAATGAAAAGCACAGAGCAGATAAATTAAGGGCTTCTATTAACTCTGTCTTATATTACAAGAGCATATTCAATGTAATTGAAAGGCAGCAGATATGACCCTGAAAATAGTAATTTTTTTTAAACACATGATATATTTTGAGTATGGAACTCACTGCTACAAGACAGATTTGAGCCCTTAACCTCTCTAGATTCCAAGGAGAGTCAGCCATTTATATGGAGAATGAGAGTATTTGCGGCTGGATTAGGCAGAGTAAAATCATAGAGGCATAAGCCAATCAATAACTGGCTATTGGTTAAGGATCAGTGGGTACATCTACATAAGGCGCTACTGCACAGTAACCAGAGTTACTGTGCAGTAGTGTTGGAGAACATCTTTTAGGTGATGCTACTGCACAATAACCTAATAGTACTATGCAGTAGTGTATTACTACTGTCCGTGCTGTGATGCTCTACTGTGCAGTATTTTCCGGCTGCTGCACAAACAGTGTCTCAGGTAGAAATGCCCAGTTACACCAAAATGGTCCTGTTTAGGATACTTGCACCTTCCCTAATTTTCTGGATGCTGTCAAAGAGTTGATACTGGATTAGATGAACCACTGATTTGATCTAGTATGGCAATTCTTATGTTTCTGTGTTAAAAGATTTAATCTATTAAGTATCCCACAGGGTCATAAAAATATACAACAATCTACAATACTCAGTCATGGATAATGATAACTTTAATGAATGGAATGACTTGATGGATCTTCCTGAAAAGACCTTAAGAGTTCATTTGCATACATGTAATCACACTTTCTGAAAAGTGGAATTCACATAGCATAAAATAAGGCTGGGAACAGATTAATATTCGTCCTACATTTTCCATTGCTCAGTTTCTTTCCCTTTGCCTAACTACCTACCTTCAGCCCATCCTAAGGAAAATAACAGCATATGTTACTGTCCCTTTTTTTCCTCCATACCAAAAACTACTTAGAAAAATTTGGAAAACCTGGAATATAGATAGAAGTGTCAGGCTTTGGACTCTATCACATTAACTTGACTTTCTGATGTCCAGTCCCCACCAGCTTCTCTGACATTCTTTCTCAAATGGTGTGTGTGTGTGTGTGTGTGTGGTGTGTGTGTGTAGGGGGGGGGGGGTCAAAGAAGGAACAACTCATTTGTATGAAAATCAAACTCATGTGTTGCTGTTAAGATTTCATATCTGTCTTTAACAGCACCACAATTCTAAAAATGCTTGTGCGCTAGATAAATTGGGCAACAGCAAAACAGAAGAAAAGACACCAAGAGTGCTTAAAATGACATTGTCAAAGCTAATATTTTAAGTCCTCCTCTGCATTGGTTTAATATCTCAGACAGATTGGAAGGTTTTTTAATTTAAAATACATTTCTTTCTTAATTTATTTTTCCATATTTGTACTGTTTTCTTGGTTAACAGTTGTCTCAGCTTGGACACTGAAACTAGATTGATCAGTTCCACCCTTGTAGCTATCCAATTTCATTTTCCAATTCTAATACCCTAGTCCAGGTGAATGTCCATTGATAGACTTTGTTAAATTGTTTTATTTTTAACAAAAACTGAACTGAAGTTGACAGCAAATCTTTGAACATACCTCTAAATAATTTCTTTACCCATTCTGGAGAGAACCCAGCCATTTGTTACAATTGTTCATGGTAATTCACTCAATTCATCCTTAACTTCATAAAAAAGGGAGATGGCTGTAAAGTTAAGGACACAATAGTATGTTCTCAGAAAGCTTCTGAGTAGGTTAATGAAACGTGAACAAAACATCATCCTACCTGACAGCAGAACTGCAATTCATCAATCCCAAGGTTAAAAACTGATTAACTTTCACATTAACTTACATGGCTGTAAACTAATTGCAGGCATCTCAGACAGCAAAATTCAACATGAGCACATGTAACAGGGTAACTGACTGGACACGTTTCTGTTCCAATGAGGTAAAGTGGTGTATAAGTTCCCCCCCATTCAAAAATACACTTGCTATGTCATTGTCACAAAAAAATAGAAGAAGGAATAAATTACTTTTACAAAACTAGGCACAAAATAATCCCTATTTCTACTGTTTCTCTTTTAAAAAAAACAGAAAAATGATAAAAGAAAGAAAGAGAGAGAGAAAGAGAGAGAGAGAAAGAGAAAGAAAGAACAAGAAAAGAAAAGACACTGATAAATACATATTTTTAGTTCTATAAAGAGAAGATTGGCATCAGCTGAGCTCTTCTCTCTTGCCATTGGCATGAACCGCGTATATACATCAGAGGGTGCTGGTGACAAATGGTCCCACTTTTAAAAGTTCCAAAGTGGAAAATTGTAGATTTCTCTTTCAATCTTTGTCTTTTCCTGCCTCATTTTTCATATATATATTTTCCCTTCACATCACCTGCTTCTTCCCCACACTACTTCCTCTCTAATACAGGGATACCAAAGTAGTACTCATTAAGCTAAGACTTAATGTAGGACTCTATATATAGTGTGTCTGTGCATGCATACATGAACATATATATTAATGTAAATATGAATGTGTGTGTTCATGTATGCATGCATGCATGTTATATATATCTATATATAGATATCTATCTCTCTATATCTATATATTGATATATAGATAGATAGACAGATAGAAAGATCTATATATATACACATATATATATATATTGCACACACAGAGCAAGCTTGCACTGCATTATATTGTGTATGCTGTATTATCTGAAGGGTCATGCTTCTGTATCAAGAGGAGAGTAGCTATAATCTATTCCATTTTATGCAAATTAATGGCAAGACTTTGGCTCCTTGCAATTGCTAACATGGCCATCAGTGGAACAAAGAGATGTCCCTGTTCAAATTCATTACATTGCCTCTTTATACAACAGTCTTCCAAACAGAAATGTTTCTGGCTCATTCTAACACCAACGCTTCAATATATGCATAGGTTCCTCCTGGGAGAAATATCTCATCTCACCATCTTCCCTGCTTAGGAGTGGCACTTTTCACAGTTGCTCTTTCTGTCCCATTGGGAAGGCAGGAGTGGGGTTGTTTCACACAACTATCATTTTTGTGTTATTTTTCTTTTCTGGTATGCATTCATTTGACCTTGTTATTTCTTGTAATAGGCCAAAAAAGGACCTTTCAAAACAGTTTATGTTTTTTTTCCCTTTTATATCACATTAAAGGGACACTACTCTTGAAACATTTTCCTCAGCATATGCTGGATTTCATCTCTTGCTGCAGTTTTGTTCAAGCCAAAGCTGAACTTCCTGGAGGCTGTAGAAAAAGGGGCCCTTGCCCCCCAGGTAAGCAATTTTCTGTCGCTGCACGATACACACGCGCTCAAAGGAGACCCCATAGGCTACATTGGCATTATTATCCATGCAGTCAGCCACTACTTGGCACTGGGGGGGCAAGGAAAACCTCTGCAGGAGCTGGTGAGCAGCTGCACATCGGTCTTCCTGGTTCTTGTGCTTCTTCACCTCAAATGAAGAGGGCGAGATTCCAGGAGCAGCCCAACCATCTGATGGGTGAGCCTCGTCAATGTAGACCAACAGGAAGTCAGCCACACCTGAAAACTCCTCCACCAGCTTGCTGAAGGCTGACAGCTGGCTCGTGAATGGAGGTCAGGTAGCTGAACCAAAGTTGACCACCAGGGGACGCTCAGAGTTGGCAAAATCCAAGAGATGGCACTTGCTCCCCAACTTTCCACCAACATTCTTGCATCTGGTACTGCCACCACTGATGCCATTGGTTATGTGAATCACTCTGGAGTTTGGGGCTTCTCCACCCAATTTCACCTGATGGCAAAACAAAGACAATAAAGTTACTGTGACTCGCTGCCATGGTGTCCTGTGTATTCACTCTCACTAAGCAAACACAATCAGCTATTCAAATAAAGCAGCATGTTCTCTACATGGAAAATTCAACATGATCCTAGTTTTAGGAAATGAGCTTTCCAAGGCAAGTCTCGTCTTCAACTCCTATAAGACAATCAAGGGAAAACAGCAGAAGAAGAGTTTATCTAGTGACTGAATGTTAGGCATCTTCAGCTTTACTCCGGGAACTGCCTAAGACTCAATACACAATTGTGGAAAAGTCACCTGCCAGTCCCTCGGTTTTCCTACTCATGTGATAGAGAGAAACCTGTAGAACTCAAAGAAGTAATGTCAGGATTAAGCTGAAATCTACACAATGCTCTGAGATACCCCAGTTTATTGATGTTATAGAATCAAAAAGTATAACAAATTGTTTTTAATGAGTCCTGTCACACCAGCTCCTATGTATCTTCCCTGAGCATCAAACTATATTTCAACAGTGTATTTGTCTTACTTCTCTGCCTCTACATCTCTCTTCTTATCTCCTATTTCATGACATTCAGAAATAAATGCTGTTTTGAATGAATTCACATGAGGCCAAATACTGAAGCCCTTATCCAGATTTTATTCATCCCTTACTGAGGCTGCACTCTTAATTTAAATTCCTGTTGATTTCAATGAGTCAGAAGCCAGTAAAAACTGAGTAAAGTTTAAAACTGAGTTTGGGCACAGAGCTCATCCCAGATTACATTACGAAGCATTGGCTCCAGACAACCCCAATACAACACATAAACTGGGGACTGGATGTTCAGCTAGTGGAAAATAAATCACTTCCACTACTGCTGAGATCCAGAAGTAAGTGTTGTAGATAGAAGGACTTTCATCGCTACACCCAACACCTGATGGCCCCTGATGAGCATATGATCATTCATGGTTCAATCCCACTCCTTCAAAAGAGAGACCCACACTGAATCTGATCTTCTTCTCTCCCATGACTCTCTTATAGCCAATAGAAATTTCATAGGAAAATGTGCTGGTTTATTTAAGGCTACAGGAGCATATACCTACATAAAGCAGCCTCAGAACATATTTGTAAAACAGATAGCAACCCTTGTATCTATTTAATATGGGATAAATGAGGCCCAAACATCCCAAAGTTCATAAGGAAAGAATAGAATCCTAAAAGCCTGGACCCACAAAGTTCTTTGATCTGAGCACTAGGTAACTATGCCTGTTGTTCGCGCTTTAAAGACAACCAATCAAAGCCCGAATCTCTGTTTTGTTGCCTTTGAAATAAGTGATGTTTTGCAATGAACTTGCATCTGTTGGATGGATGATTACAGCTTCTGGTCTAGTCCTTGGACCCAAAAACCTTAAGGAGAATCTATACCATTTTTCAGGAGGAAAGAAAATCCCTATGGAAATTAGGGAATGATGACAGGACCCAGCTCATTTTGGTATTTGCCAATGTGATGCTGGCTTTATAATATGAATTTAGTGACTAAACAAGACTAATAAATAAAGCTGCTCCAAAGACTGTAAACAGATTTTGCCTATTTTTTCTCATTTTACTTTGAAAAAAAAATTATGAATGAAATTTTTCTGGCCAACTACATAATTACTAATAAATTTGAGGAAACCACAAGCTGTTTATGGAGTTCATACTGGCAGAAAGAGAAGCTAACCTCATCATATAGACTTTTCATGACCAACTGACCTTTCATCTATCCCAAATGCTACTTTCACTGAGAAGGTCTGTAAATCTTGGATGGGAAAAAAAGCCCAAAGTGTTTCCACTGGACATAAGTATAATAGTGCCCTTCAAGTCGCACTTGTGGCAAGGGCATTGGCATACATGATTGTGCTCCAAAAGTATCAGCATGCTCTGTCCCTCCTATAAGCAGAACTTTCCTGCAAACCAATGAATTTTAGAAACAAAATACAAACCAGTTCTTGGTTCCATGTCATCTAGTAAATCAGAAATCCATGAAGATAAGCCATGGTATAGCTAAGCTCATTTAATTTCTCATAGTCAGAAAGAAAGTCTTATGGCCGTAGGTTACCTATCATGTTACTTTCTGCTTCCAGGAGTACTTTTGTTTGGTTAGGGGGTGGGGGTGGGATTGTTGTTGTTGTTGTTCTTGCTGCTGCTGGGGGGGCTGTCCTTAATGAGACAGGCTTGCCAAGCAAGCATTCACAAGTCATTTTCTGCTCTTGCAGAAGAGTAATTAGGTTGGTGCCTTGTTCTATGCCAGCATTAGCCACTCCAAAAAACCAACCCTGCCTGGTCATTGGCACTTATACACAAGCCACAGCATCTCCACTAATTGGTCCTGATGAACTTCTGATGTTCCCAAAGGGGTTCTTTATTTCACGCAGCTCAGGAATGGGATTGACAGAGAACAATATCATCATTTCTGATCAACTGCATTGTGGGACTTTTCTGTTTCCTTTGTTGTTATTATTTATTAGTGAAAGAAAAAAAAGTCGCTCTTGAAAAAAAAAAAATGGACATAATGAAAATGCCGAGCAAAAAATGAATTCTGCCAACCCTCTTTTGAAATCATAGACAAAAGCAGGAGAAAAATATGTTCTGAGAAAGAAACCAGCAGAATTTCTCTCACACGCAATAACTAGCTTCAGGATTTCTATAATCACGTACTCACATCAAAGCTGGCTTTATGGGTCCCCAGCTGAGATGGAAATCGGGAAGGGCCCTATATCCCCTTCTGATTAAAGAGGGAAAGCCAAATTAAGAATGAAACATAATCCCTGCCTCACTATCAGTACAAGCAGAAGGATTTCCCTCCCTCCAAAGCATTTTGTATGTGGAGAGCCAATCCTGCAGTCACTTAATTGCCCTTATACTGGGCATCTCCTTCTGTAGTTCTCTGAAAAGGGGAGAAAGGCTAGTGCTGCTTTAGCACGTAGGTGACAAAATGAAGAGGTAGCTTGTGTATGTTCGTGGGACAAGAGGAACAGAGTGGAATAGAAAGACCTGTTCATAAATTACAAGTTAGAAATGGAACATACTACTAACTTTGTCACGCATTTTCAACACCCCCATGGACAAAACGTCATTTACTCTTTTTTTTTCATTTGCTTTCCATTGGGTTTAGCATAATTCTGTTGGGATCCTTGGCATGCAAACATTTCTTTCATCCTTACATCAGGGATTTTCACTCTTCAGCAGGCTCATCAGGCTGTGTTGGCTCCCTGAAGAAACTAGGTATTTCCAGATAATTAACAAACAATATTAGCTGTTCAAATATGGACACACTGTACTAAGGCCTGGAATCCATTTATTGTTCATACACAGAACGCTTTGAGCTCTTAACCCCTATCCAAGCTGTCTCTTTCATGCCATGAGCCTCATTTACCAGCATCTCATCCAATTCCTAATCATGGATTTTATCCATACTATTGCAGAGCCCTTGATCTTTATTTATTTAAAGGTGTTTGAGTCTGAGGGAGGAAAGGGGAGACGATTTACCAGAAATTAACCTAGACAAACATAAATGGTCAAATCCTCCTCTCCTTACTTACAGTCAAAAACTGCCTGGGCCATTCATGAGGATGCACCTCACTGGGAAGGCATAAGGAGATTTTGCTTCCCATACCTATTCTGCCCATTGGAAGACCAGGCAGAATGTCAGCACCTGGAGTCGCCATGCTCCAAAGACAGACAGGGTGAGCCAAAAGGAGGCAGGGCACAGGGTGTAGCAGCCCTGTAAGTGAAATGTGGCTCTGAACCAACCCTTGTGGACAACACCTACAAGATGAGATTGAGGCATTTATTATTTATTAATTACTATTATCTAGATTAAAGGATATTTGAGGAATAGTTCCCATTAATGTATTTGAAATAAGTTATTTTGAATCTTTGCTGTCCATTTAATTCCTTTTCACCATACTTAGGAAGGTCATTGGAGATGGTGATCTTTTGGGAGCAAGGCCTGTGCACAGGATGAGATCAAGATGAAGTCACTAAGTAACTTCCTGTGGGGTCATGGCTGAAGAAAGTCTTCAGAAGGCAGATGGAGACAGAAGGCAGGAGTAAAGGAGTACAGACTTAGACATTAGTTCATGAAGTTTTTTTGTTTGGGGTTTTTTTGTTTTGGTTTTTTTTATACACATAAAGGCCAAAATGAGAAATTGTGTAAAGATTGCTTGGAAGGTATAGGTTTGCATTTGTAAGTTAAAAGAACAGGATTTGACCCCATGTACAATAATCATAAATGTCCCTACCCTTTCTCTGTCTTGTATATTTAGACTGTACATTCTTTGGGGTCATCATCTTTGTAACAGTGCCTAGTATAACAGATCCCTGATCTGGCCTGGTCCCTAGACACTACAAGCATGATTACTATTAATAACGATTACTAAGTTTTACTATGTTATTTTTTTCCTTCATTAAAGCTTCCTTGGTATTTTTGCTGTTTACAGTTAGTTTCACTTCCTGGTTTCCAGACACAATTTAACTTCCCAACACTATGAGGGAAAGTTTCAATTATATATATATATTTTAAACTGCTTTCATGCTTGTTGCAATCAGGGCTCATAGTAGAGATTACATCTTTTATTAGACCAACAAGATTTTTGCAAAAAGAAAATTCTTTAATTGCAAGCTTTCGGGCACAAACACCCTTTATCAGGCATCGGAGAAAAGATTCTAAAAGTCCTCCTGGGTAGAAAAGAAAGTTCATATTTCATAGGATTTCACAGAGGAGTCAAAAGATGGAATACTCACTCCTCTGGGCAGACAGATTTTTTGTATTTTTTTCCATTATTTCTTGAATTATTGTTTGTATTTGAAAATTTGAGTGAAAACAATTTTACTGATGGTCCCTTTTGTAAAATCAATGTTATTAATATAGGTTTAGGAGACATATTTCTTTTTATTAAACATCACGCAATGCCAACACTTTGGACTTGCAACTATTTAACGATTCCTTTTTACCAGAAAACTTCTCATAAGATCCCCTTATTGCTGTGCAGTACGAAGAAAGAGACACGTTCTTACCCTCCAGATCAAAATAAACAACAGTGATAAGTGCATAAGGGTTTAGTCTAAGAGGTCTTTGCTCCAATATCTAAAAAGCCTCCCAAAAATATCATAGTCAAGCACTGGTGTGCTGAACAACAGGAAAGGGCCAGTTGCTCCTTATGTCATATGTATAAATATTACCTCGGGCAGGTATTGTCAGGACTCGCAATGCCATTCTAGCACTGTTCTGAGTGATGTTGCCTTCAGATATGAGTGCACCCATTACATAGGAAGAGGTAGCTTACTGTTTTAGGGAAGAGGTATAACAAGCAGTTTTAGTACCCTAACCAGTGGTGGTGGAGAAGCCGGCAGTGGTGACAGCTGCCAATTTCATGCCCCCGTCTTAAGTGGATGCCCAGGCTTGGTGCCCTGCTTGCCCATCCCTAATTATGCTACTGTTTGAGGGTATGCCAGGCAAGTTAATTGCACCTTCCCTCCAGCTTTCAGATATTTGGCATTTATAGGACCAGTTTTTTTGCCTCCAATATATCTAGCAGTGGGCCCATGCCCTAAAGTTTTAATCTGGTTCTGTACTCTGTGCATCATTCTGCTTTTGATTCAACCCCTTTTAGAGACAGGAAAGGGCTGCACATATAAATGCACAACTCCATAACCACTTATCTACTGACCCATCCATCTATTAGGACATATGTGCATATAGGATTTATATATAAGTACATAAGAAGTGCCTACCATACTGGGTCAGACCAACAGTCTTGTCCAGTATCCTGCCTCCAACAGTGGCAGGACTGAATGCTTTAGAGAGGGCACACTGAATCAAAGATATCTAAAGTGATCTATCTTCTATTCATTACCTCACTTGTCTCCTCCATTATTAGTTTAGAGATGCCAGAGGAAATATCTCGAACCATTTCTGTTCAACAGCTATTAAAGATCCATCATCCATACATATGGAGGCTGTGTGTCTATGTTGTGACATTCCAAGCCTTTTAGCTGCTTTGAAGAGTTTCCAGGTGAAAAAGTCCAAATTTGAATTTTCCTCCAAATTACATTGGACTGAGATACAGAACACGCAGTACTCACCCTTGGACTGGTTTAAGGCCTTACATCCTGCTAGTCTTTTGGGACTAAAAGGAGAAGCTATAACTTACTAGAGGAGGGAATGTCTAGCTTGTTAATGAGATACACAAAATTTGTATCTGGTGTTATAATATTCTTAAAAATTAAATAATGTTTAGGTATAGGAAAGTTACTCTGCGAGATTTTTAAATAGCGTTGGTGGAGATTTTTCCCTCCTTCAGGACTTTCAAGAACTGGATTCATCATGGTGCTAGTGCACATGATCTTAGAGGTAGAGAGAGTCAGAAAATAGTTCCAGCAATGTTCTTTACTCTGTCCATAAAAAAATTTCTGCAGTTTTGAAAGAAATGTGGCATATAGAAAGTGCACGATGAGATGGTGTGATGTCAATGCTTTCTTTTTCACATGGATGACATATAAATCAATGAGAACCATTTTAATATCCCTAAAACACACATTGTTGGGGGGAGGGGTTGCTTTGTGTTTAAGTGTGCCCAGGTGCACCTAGACAGGTAAATATACATGTTTTCTTAGTAGTCAATGCATTCCCCATTTCTGGGGCTGATCATAGCACCCAGCAATTCTACAGAACAGCTTAGAGCAGGAAAAAACGTGTCCAAATAACAAGAAAGCACTTTCCCTTCAATTCTTTATCAAAGAAAATGTTTCTGCTTTGTCCGCTAGCCCTATTAACTCCCCATTATGATAATTAACTTGGTTTTAAGGAACATCAGTCTGTGACACAGCACACGTTTGCTTCCTGTGTTCTAGAAATTTTAAAGAAAAACCACACCAACACTGAATCTGGCAGATGTTGAAATCAGAAATCAGAGTTCCGGAGACAGGAAGAAATACATTAATCGTGGATAAATTTTATGTAAGGAAAAATAAACAAACATGAGAGAATTACTCAGCCATTCCTATTCTGAGGGGTGGAAAATATCTTATATAAGTAGTTCCAGTGAAAGAGAATATTGTATATTTGTTAAACAAACAATTCAAAGTATGCATTATTTGCCCACTGAGGATGTTAAAGTCTTTAATTGTTAATACTAGGTCCTGCCCACATGGGAATGTTTTAACTAAAGGACTGCATCAAATTTCTGCAGCTACTTGCAATAATAATTTATAACAACAAGACAACAATGGAAAAACAAGTTCAAGTTTGGGTATGATGGACAAAAATGGGTTTCCAATAGGAGAAACTGACTGAAATAGCTACTGTGGAAAAAATCCTGCAATAGCTAGTCTGTAACACCTTTGTTTCCTTGTAAATGCTTTATTCTATCACATTGATTCCAGAACCCAGTGTGTACACAAGTTCCTGAATAGCAGCTATTCCAGTCAATTACCCTGCGTAGACAACACCTACATAAAGATCTCAAAGGTAATTTGTTGACTGGGAAAGAAAATGCTGCATAATAGAAAGCCCCTCTACACATGCAGGTAAAGGCACAATGGGATCTAAATGTGTGATTCACACAATTGCGCTTCCTGCCATGCCACATGTTCATGTCAGGAGGTATGATTGTGGGATCATGCATTAGATCCTATTGCACCTTATTGCCGGTACAGGTATAACCCAATCCTGGGCTCCTCCCAATACCAGCAAAAAAACAAGCTCCCATGGCTAGGAACCCCACCATAGAGGGGCTCCCAGCCACAGAGGTGCCCCATGCACCCCCAGGGCTGGGAGATCTCAGCTGCCATGATCCCTCAGCCTTAAGGGTGATGAAACCCCCAGTGCTGGGGGATCATGGCTGCTATGATCATCTAGCCTCGGGGGTGGTTTGTGGTCAGCCACAATGCCATAACCCTGGGGCATCCCCCCCCAACTGCTGGAATCCAGCTACACATTTTCAAGGTTTAACTTTATAGTTGGTGGGGGCTTTTTATGGTATGGCTACTTTGCACATGTAGCTGGCCTCAAGGTAATTGTACAATTAACCAGTTCAATGCGCAAAACCTGTAACATGTAGAGGGGGCCAAATACAGCACTGGGGAATGGTTCAGAAGATAGGGGTTCTGTTCCTCTGCAAGAAACTTACTGGTGACACTGAGCAGGTCACTTCACTTCTGCATGGCTCAGTTTCCCCAGGTATTCAATGGAGCTTATGCTTACCTCTTTTTTAAAGTGCTTACAAATGCACTGGTGAAGAGTGCAGAAACAATGTAATAGTTATTATATACTAATATGATTATTATTACTAAATATCATCACAGTGGGTAAGAGTAGGAGTTCCTGTTCTATTCCCAGCAGTTCTACTAACTTGCTCCCTCTTGCTTTAGTCCGCTTTAACTATCTGTATCTCAATGTTTCTATCTCAGACATGAGAATTGTATCACATATGCACTTCACATGGGTGTTGTGAGGCTTTGGGAATATCTGTAAAATATTCTGAGAGCCTCACTTGATCTTCACTGTACAACTGTAAAATAGTATTAATGGTCAATAAGGTCCCGATTCAGAGAAGTACTGAAGCATCCCATGATGTCTTTAAGATCCCTTGACATCAATGGGAATTGGGCACCTGCTTTACTAAATAGGCTGGACTTTATTACATATGTAAGTGCTTTGTTAAGGCAAGGCCTTAAAGGGAAAAACTAAGGGAAAAATTATAATAATGGTTAAATAACTTGCATGTTTACAGAAATGCTAATGCAACCAATTTGGTATTCAGTTCTAATGCCTGTAGACTCCAATTCACTTGACCTACTGAGTTAGGTTGGGAATACAACAATTTAAAAGTCCTGACACACAAAGTTCCACTCCAGACTTGGGAAAACCTACCTCGGGGAAAAAGAGACTGTGCAGAACAGCCTTTCAGTTCATGCATTTTACTGTTTTGCCTGGCTTGTTCATATTTAGGCCACAGAACAAGTTTGTTCTTCTTTGAACCCTGTGAGAACAAAGTGGCTTCCTGTTTACAGTTTTTGTCTGTACAGAAACAGCAAAAGACTCTCAAGGATTCAGATGCAATCAACTATTTCTCAATGTATTTTATGCCCTCAACTGTTTGGCTCCCATACTCATCTTTGTTTGTCTACAACACTCAGACTTCACCAATGGTCTTCTGACCCAGTCCAAAGCACTTTGATGATGTCTTTGATTTTTGTGGCTGCTGAATCAGGAACTTTTAAAGTCAATATGAGCTTTCCATTAAGAATCACTGCTGTGAATTTATACCGCTTGAGACCTGAGAGGAAACACTGTCCTTCAGTTAGTCTGAATTTTGCCACTGACTTCAACAGGGCCAGGATTTCATTCTAGTAGCCTTCATAGCCTGGCAGTTAAAAGGTGATCTGATTCTATGTTGTTTAAATGTAAATGAATGGTTTTTATTATGTTCCAAGACCTGAGCTGAAGATTAGCATTTTATTGTTAATACCAAACATAATGCAAAGCTCCCCACTCCTTTAGGTGTTACTCATACCATCAACAAAAGCTTGAGAAATGCAAATCACAAATGCAGGACTTGGCAAGTCCATAAAGGAGCAAGTAATTTTACACCTAATGCTACACCTTTATTTTAAAGTGCTTTATATGTCACTTAAAAGTCTATGTTACTAACTACAGCGATTATGTAGCTTTCATTAAGAAAAGGGTTTTTGGAGGTTTTGAACTTCCAGCCTTCTCTACATGTGGGGGCAATGTTCAGAGCTCAAGTCTAACAGATGGGAACTCATAAGTACTACTCACAGCTCTGCTACTGCCTTCTTTGACGAGTCATGTTAGCCTTGCTGCCTCACTTTCCCCATCTGTAAAATGGGAACAGTAATATTTACCAGTTTACTTCACAAAGGCATTGAGAAGTTCATTGAATTAATGTCCATGAATTGATTTGATGATGAAAGTACTACAGAAGTAGAAAGTTTTATTTTTTTGGCTTGATAAGGTTTGCCTTATTGTGTGATTTGTACTGTGGTGAGTTAGGATTTGGGATAGCTAAGATAATTTGTATTTGCAATATATAGTGAAAATTATGTATACACGCCTAGGAATTCAAGATAACAATTAATCAATAAGCAACCACCACTGCCAACAGCTCCCAACAGCTCTGGTTGAGAATAAATACTTAATGTTATTTTGCAGGTAGATACAGCACAGCTTTCCATTGGATAATGACTGCATCACAGGTTAATTATCCCATATGTCCTAACTCCATTGGATGAGTGACTTTTAGCTGAATGGGCTCTAATAAGACAATATGATCTAACTTAACACTGGTTGGTGAATTATTCACTTCTGGGTTCCAGTCCCAGCTCTGGTACTTACCTGCTGGGTGGCCAATGACAAGACACTTCCTTGCTTTGTCCCTCAGTTTCCAAATCTATAACATGGGATACAACTGCATGCAGGGGTGTAACACAGACTTACTCAACAATCTCTGTATACAATTTTGAAATTAAAAAAACAAAGCCTGTGCATTAAAAATGCCATTAGTATTGATAACTTAGTTCAGCTGCCCCTCAGAGGGTCAATTCATTTTTAAGCTCTACCAGATCCCATTTTCATAAGAGAAAAAGATCATTCCTGTTTTAAACCCACTTACACTGTCATATAACCTCCTTTCCCAAGATAAAAGTTAATAAATAAGCTGAATATTAATGTGTGTGTTATTTATATATGTTATAACACACACACACGCTTATTTTTATCCTTTATTATAACAAACATTCAGAGTATTCCCAGATTCCTATTTCAAGGCTTCATTTTTGCATAATGTTTAAAGAAAATGCATGGATCTTTACTGGTTAAAAATTGACAAAGGAACTATTGAATTAAACTTATATAACCTTTTTCACCCACCAATCTCATAGCATGTTATAAACGCAAATGACACTATCATCGTAGGGCATCTGGGGAACCTGAGGTGGGGGGCAGTTAAATAGCATGGCCGAGACTGCACAGAGAGTCACTGGCAGAGGAGAGAGTGGAACCCAGGCCCTTGAATCTCATGTGCCAAACCCTGTCCACTGTATTACTACTGATTTTGACTTCCACTAATGCCCATCAAACAGTGAGCACTAGTATGCACAACCCTCCCCTCTCCCCTGGACAACAGGAACATTCCTTACACCTGTACCCCTGAACAGAGTAAACACTCACTCTTGTTCTCTTAAACCCAGTCTCATTCACCCACCTGTTTGTAAGCATCTAGGAGGAAGCTATTCCAGACGCAACGCAGCCCCTCTGAGGTCAGCATCCTTCGCCACTCACCACGCGCAGACTTAGACCGACTCAGAAACAGCACCATGTGCTTCAGGAGGATCACAGAATCATAGAGTGCAAGGAAGAGGCAATTGGAGAAAAAAACCGGCAAGATCTGAAGCGTGATCAGCAAATCCACGCTTAACAGACCCATTTTCCCTGCTGCTGCTCTTCAACAGGCTGCCTTCAGCTCCCTTTCTCCCCCTGTACCCTCATTGGAAAAAAACTAAACTAAAAGACATGTTTAAAAAGCTCCCCAGCCTCTCTGTGTCTTTCTTTAAAGTCAGTAGAGATGGTTAAATAGAATCTGTCTGGTCAAAACCCATAACTCTGCATGGAATTCATTCAACTCTAAGTTGTTCTTTATTTTTCAGAGGCTAAGATGTTTAAAAAAAAAGTTCCCTTTTCCAGTAGCCCTTAAGACTACATTAAAGCGAGAGGCAGCTGTGCTTCCAGTACCCTGCAGTTATAAAATTTAAGCAGAGATTGTTAACTTTCCCCTACTATCCCATTGTCTCTCAGCTATTTAAGCATGAAACAGAACTCTCATTTCTGTTTCACCAGTGCTACCAGGTGCAACAAGACTTTTTTTTTTTTTAAGTCTCTGTATACAAACTTTCTTTTCCTCTCTCCCTTGCTCCTTGCTCCTTCCTCCCTCCTCTCTCTCTCTCTCTCTCTTGCTATCTGTCTGTGGTGCAAAGTGCTTTCCCTCTGGAGTCCTAGCTTGCTTCCCTGTAGCCTTTTATACATTCCCTGGCTAATTGCTGCAATAGAGAAATGAAACCCTAATCTTAGTAAAGATCTTGACGTCAATGTAAAAGAGGGCTTTACTTTGGCCAGGACTGCAGTGAATAGAAAAGTGAAATTCTCAAAACTTTTTTTTTTTTTAAGAGAAGAGAAAAAAAGAGAGAGAGAGAGGCAGGGAGGGAGGGAGGGAGGGAGGGAGAGAGGCTGGAACTTTGCTTTGTTGTTGAAAAGGAAAAAAAAATCAGTGTGCTTCTGAGTGCTGTTAAGTGCTTTCAAACTTTGGGAAACGTATTTTTGTATGACGTGGAAGGTAACACAGCAACACAGGCATCTGCTATTTTTTTTCTCCTGAGGCTTTTTATTTGCTTTGCCCTTTTGTCTTTTCCAAGAAGGTGTGTGAGTTGATGCATCCCAAGAAAGAGTATATTTCTGTATGTTTCCCTCCCACTCTCATCAAGTACAATGTTCCTGGTGTTTTAAATATCTTTTGTTGTCCTGTTGGTATTTAAGGAAACATAAGTAAACACCCAGGACTGACTTAATCTACTGATGTGTAAGAGGAAAAAAGGGAAAAGATTTTGAATGAGTTTTGTTAAGCTGAAGCTCCTCACTTTAAAAAAGGGCCAAATTTCCCATTGGTGTAAATCAGTATAACTCCATTGACTTCAGTGTCCAATTATAATGTTATATATTTAAAACACCTAAGGATCTGATCAATTTTCAGTAATTTACTTTGGGCTCAAAAATTCTAGGAAGGAAGAAAGGAAATCAGTTGCCTTTGGAAAATCAGCATGATGAAAACACCGTGTTCACTTGCACTGCTAATTTTGTTTTCAATATTTTTTTGACTATTTAACCCTGTCCAGAATTTGGTATTTTTATCTTTGCACTTGTGCAGCAGATACATTTGTGCTGTTTGTAACAGGGTTCTAACCTCCCAAGGAACATATTTTCATCATTTCATTTAACAACTCGATCTTTTTTATTTTTGAGATAATTTCTCTATCTAGGTGTTCTCATGAGCCTCCACACCACATAGGGACATGAACAAACAAGCACATTACAGCATTGGAAAAGGAGGTGAGGACTTACCACAAAGCAGCTGATGCACTGTTCTTTCCATGTGCCCACCTTGACCCTTTGACTTGTGGATGCTAAACTGAGGTAACTTAGCCCTCAATGAGAAAGGGCCAAGGTGTCATGGTTTAGCTTTTATATAGTACAGGGTAAGAGTGGGCACGTGCACAGTTACCACAGAACAGCCAACATGTAGTAAGCCCCTTGTCCCTTTTAACTCCCCTCACTTTGCTTGTTTGTACATATCTAAAGTTTAGCTCCCAGAGATGTCATGTGAATAGCTAGCTTTCCTATTTAACGAGTGACTGGACATGCTGACTGTAGCCATGCAAATTTTCCTGACATCATCTCACTAATATGTCTCAATCCTACTCAGCATGGATCATCAATAGCCATAGTACTTTCCACACTATCAAGCAGAAATCAGATGTCACCAGTCATCTATAGCCTGGGATTGTTTAGCATGTATTTATATCTGGTACCAGTTCTGCCTTCAGGTGCATGTGCAGCTCCCACATGCACACTGGTGACTATGTGTATTTCCATTATAAATGCAGAAGTGTTCTGGAGTTAAGCTCAGAGCCTCCTTCAAATGAAATCACGTCTGTTCAGTTTTTCCTTCAAATTAAATCACTGTTAACGTCAACAGGGCTGTTGGTGACATTGCCCTGTTGCCAGGGAAATGGTTGCAATGTCACAGATTCAGCTTTATAATTTCAACTTGCAAAAACAAGTTATGAATTGGAATTTATATCTCCCCACACATGTATGAGTCAGCATGTTCTTGTAATGTGAGCACAACACTGGGGAAAAGGGTCCCGTGAGTTCTAATCCTGGCTCTCACTTGACTTGCTGTCTGGCCTCAGGCAAGTATATTTAATCTTTCTCTTGCAGGGAGTTTTAAAGCACAGATCACTGCATTATCTCACCATTATATGTACCATCAAAAATTACAGTATCCTGTGTGTGAGGGGTGCCATTTTCTGCCCCTTTACTTTATTCTTCCAAAAATTATTAAAAGGGAAGTTTGAGGGAGAAGGAGTGAAACTTGCTGACAGATATATGAGATCAGTCAGTGTCATTGGGGATATTTGCAGACACCTTGAAGAACAGCGTGGCCCAGTCTAATCCTTTTCTCCCAAGTTAAGTATAACTCTAGCCAAAGACCTACATTGAGAGTACCATGTATCATGGACTCACCTACCCAAAGAGTACAATTGTCTCAGTGATTCATGGATACACAGACTGTCTGTAAGGCAGCTAGACTCCAATCCATTGAGCACTCTGAAGTGGATCAGAAGTTGACTGGAAAGTCAATGGAGCAAGGGTGTCACATGCTCCTTATTACTTAAGAGGTGGACTGCTGCAGGTCTTGTTATCTACAGCTTCCACGGCTGTCCCATTCACCCCCAGAATGTGGGTGTAATGAAACTTTAATCAAAAGGTGATAATTTTGTGGAGCACTGTTTTGAAATCTTCCTCAGACCGAAAAAAGTATTTTGACCAGTTGAAAAGTGTAGAAGGTATTTCTTGCTACTGTTGCTATCTTTTTTCTAAGGAGCAGTGATGGGCCAACTGAAGTTCTGAGCGTGCTTCTTGTCTTGACAGTCTAAGGACAAGAGTCTTTAATAAAGAATGAGGTTAATGCTTACTATTATGTCTGTCATTCTTGGACTGAATCTGACATTGATCCAACTGGTTATTTCCATCAAACACTGCAACATCTGGGAAATAGTACTGCCTTCATCTGCCAAGAAAGCGAGGTAGAAATATGGATCTTAACATATGGGCAGTGTGAAAGTCCACAACATCTCCCTGCTCTCCACACCCCCAACCCAGGCAACTTCACATAACATTGAAAAGAGGGAGAGAGAAGACAAGAGACATGAAGACCTCAATAAGTAAATGCTGATTAGCAAGAAGATTAGAAGCTCCTTATGGGAGGAAGGCTTTTCTAGAAGTTAAGGTACATATTTGGGAGATCTGGGATTATTTCTCTGCTCTGCCACAGACTTTCTCTATGAACTTTGTCAAGTCACTCAGGCACTCTCCGCTTTGGTTCCCCACCTGTAAAATAATACTTCCATATAGTTGTGAGGGGCTCAAATGCTGTAATGAGAAACATGGACATTCCATGAATACATACATGTCCAAGAACAGTGAGAAGAGTCAACCCAATCCTACACCATCCACTGCAACTGGATTTTGTATGTGTATAAGGTAGACAGCTTGAGCATGGATCTCTGCAAATAACATTGAGAGATCATGTGAGAGGCAAGGAATTCTTGGAGTGATATATTTTATTGGACTATGTGCCCATCTGGCTTTGAATGCCCGCTCACGTGTGGCCTTAGTCCGCACTGTAAGAGGGATACGTTCCACTGCTTCGTGAAACCCCTGAGGTGGGTGTCGGTTGCCTCAAGGACCACCCCCAAACTTTCCTGCCACAACTTTGAATGTTACACTAGTGGAGGGAGTAGCCTCTAGAAAACCCTCAGGAGTGATCACATCGCCAGCCGGATGTTTATGAGCCTCCACCTCCCCTACACCCCAAACCTAATGCCAACCTCTGACGGAGCGCCAAGTCTCAAGGCTACCGTTCCTCCAGTGTGGATGTTCTTGAGCTTCGTCACCTCTTCAAGGCTCTAGGCTATTGTCCCCTCACTTCCTGTGAGTGAGACATTGAATTAGCTTGGCCCCTGTGTCTCGAGTCCCCTGCTACTGGCAGGTTCTGCTCCTGAGTCCCATTTGGTTGCCCTTGCGCCAGTGAATAAAAGAAAGAAGAAAAAAAGAAGAAGAAACCCGCAATTCTGGGGTCATAGGAGTCAATCCCCTCAGCTCTCTGCCTGTACCCGGCAAGGTTTTCCCCGACATCTCCCTCCCTTCTGCATCCCCAGCGCATCTTCACGGCCCAATACCTGAGGGTAACTGGGCAGATGGGATTTTAAATCCTCGGGGTTGGTTGAAGTCTCTCTCCCCAGGTCTCCGTCCCTGCCACTCTGCCGACCAGAGCTTCCAACACCATGCTCCCTTGGCAGTGTTCAGAGCTCGTTGCCCCGAGCTCTCTCCCCTGTCCGGGGTTGAACTTTATTTATTTTTGTTTTGGTGCAGGGAGTTCCCGCAGCCTCTGCTGCCACTCACTGCCTGGGTTGGCTTTGATCACGCTGGTGCAGCGTGCTACCGGCATGAGGAGCTTCCACCGCCTCTCACCCTCCTCTTGCTTCTTCACCAGCAACTCCTGTGGGACACTCCATGCACCCCAGCATCGCAGCATTCATGAGCCCCTGCTACCTAGAGGTATGTCAAAAAAACATTTAAAGTTGCATCTGTGTCCGAATCGCCAAATCTTTCCAAATCTCTTCGAATAGATGGGGAGGGTTCTGATTCAACTGAGAGAGATTCAAGGGTCCTCTGATATGATTCAGATTCAGAGATTCAGTCACTGAATTGGGTCTAATCGAATCAGGGACCAAAGCTTTGCACAGCCCTAATAACTATATAGTTGGGATAAAGTTAGAAAAGCTTTTGAATATGAGACATTCTAAAGGTTGTCTAACTCTCTCCCAGCTACTTAGTTGGTCCAGTAAAAGATATCACCCTAAGAAATCCTTGCCTCTCACATAAGTTCTGAACCATCATAGCTATAGTGTCACTCTTAAACTACTGTAACAGTAAGAGATCTGACACCAACACAATTATCCACATGCCATGCTCTGTTTTCAGCCACAATAGCATAGAGTCAAGGATATGGGCAGAAAGTAAGTACTGACTTTGCCCAGGCGTGGGAAGTTGGAGACAGAGTGATTGTTACTAATATCATTGACCTCATGTGTATGTTTCTATAGAGCCAGCTAGATTGTTATTTGCTTTAGGGGTGTTGGCAGATGATCTTACCTGTAGGAGGCATTAATACTCTTTCTGTAGCTTAGGAGGACACGCATCTAGTTTAGATTTAGATGCCAAAAATCCCTCAGTACTTCTAAGGCCTTCATTTCTGAGACTAGGATGACCTATCTATGTAGGTTTGTGCAGTGGTTCCCATCACCATATTGTCTGTGTACCCATGGTATGCAAAAGAACTTGGTAAAGTTTGAATAAGGACATCAGGAAGGCGCATCAGAGACGCTGAACTCCAATAATGTGGGAGAAGAAGTCATGTTACATTTCAAGTGTGCAGGGAAGCATAAAGGGTGTTTTTTGAACCTAAGAATCTTAACTTGATGGTGGTATTTTTTTCTGACTTGTCTTCCTCACACCTAGACAGAATATCTCAAAATACTTATTGTTTCACCACACTGCACAACAAGAGCTCCTCGCAGCAAGAGGTACTCAGACCAGCTGCTATAGTTTTCTTCTCAGGGGCCATGTATATTGAGAAGTAATTGCAGAAAGCTGCGTATCACAGAGTGTTGCTTCCCTGATTTGTTGCTGCTGCAACAAAGAGGAAAGGTTTGCACTTGGGAGTGGAACAGCAGTTCTTCAAATTCAAAGGTTCTTCCAATCTCTACTCCCATGTGGGGGGACTGGGCATATTCCAACCACAATTACTTCTTGGGAGTCTGAAGTATCATTCCCAGACAGGCAGTGCAGCTGCCCAATGATATGCCTTGAGACAGATGGTGATAGGGAGGGAATTTGTCTAACTTCCCTTCTGTCTCACTACCAACTATGAAACCTGCTTCCTAAGGCTTTACACAGGGACAAGAATTGGTCCCCTTAATATTTCCCTATTTTTCTTTGCCAGTAAAGTAAAATCTCTTCTCTCCTTTACCCAAACCCCTGCCTCAGGGGTTATCAAGAAGCTGATTTACTATCTTGCTCTACCTTCTGACTGGAGAAAGCAACAGATTTTTTGAGTGGATGCAGTTTTCTTCAGTTTAAAAAAAATGTATCATAAATTTGGCACTAGTGAAAGGCACTGACTTGACAGACCTGGAGAGGAAACTCTTCTATTTATCCAGAGAGCAGGTACAGCCTGGACATCCAAGAGTTCCAGTAAGCTTCCAGCACACTCACTGCCAATGAACCTTCATCATAGTCCAAAGAAAAAATTCCTACAGCCTCAGCTTCACTGGACTCATAGTCCTTGGTCTCTTATGAGACAATTATGTGTGGTTCACAATGGAGCACTTTGTCCAATAAGACATGAACTAAGATAGTATTTAAAATAAATCAGGTGAGAAAAGGTTTCTGTGCTGAGGAATATAAGGAGAAAGGGAATAAAAAGGGCACATCAGTATAATTTATTCTCAGAATCTTCACCCACATGGCAAAGCCTACCATTGCCATGGCTGCTGCCTTCACAAAACCTGTTCTATCAGCTTCAAAGCTGTCAATCTGGCACCTTCCATGAGTGAGGTAATTGGACCATGTATATGGGTGCGAATGTGGGTGTGTGCATGAGCATGAGTGGCAGGTTTGAGGCCTCGAAAGATTTCCGCATGCATTTGGCTGATGATCTTCAACTTTCTGGGTGAAACAAAAACAATTTTCCTTGCTTAAATGAAGTTGCATGAACAAACCTCATGATAAAACACACCTAGGTGAGTCAGACTTGATTTTGGAACAAAAATAAACACCACTCCCAACCCAACAGACCAGGTATTTTCTCTTAGGAGAAAAAGGAAGCTTTATTTATAATTATGGACAGTAAGAAAACTTTTTTGGAAGAGATCCAAATTAATGTAATCCCTCTGAAGACATGGCAAAAGTGGTGAAAAGATCCTATAGGTTTCAATACATAGGCATAACAAGGCAATCCTAATTGGTTTGAGGGTTGCATTCACCTAGCCAAAAACCCAACAGAAAGAGGAGACCTTGAATTACAGTTTTGTCTCTGTGATCACAATGGTTTTGGACAATGCCCCTGGAGTACTATTCTGAAATGTAAATATAAACACCCTGTATAGTTGCCAGTGCACTTGGGATGCAATTAATGACTTCTCCCACATTATCAGAGTTCAGCATCTCTGATGTGCCTTCCTGAGGTCCTCATTCAAACCTTACCAAGGCAGAACTCCCATTGATACCAGTGACAGTTTGCCTAAGTAACCACTTTTTAGCATTTGTGCAACTGTCCTGCCCTCCAGAACCCAAAGGTACCTTCATTTTGGGTTCGTCTAAGGTACCAAAGGAGCACTCTAATCCCAACCATCCATACAGGGAAGGAATGATCCCAACTATCCCAACAAAATATTTACCATTTTCTTCACAGTGTCCCTCTTAGAAGCTCTACTAACCCAAGTTATTTCAACAGACATAATCCAGGTTTATGTCACAGTCTTCCTGCTCATGCACTCCTGTTGGTACATTTCAAAAGCTGGCAGCATTTCCCCACCCAAACTTCATCCCCCGCTTTCCCATCTTGACTCATTTTTAGCTCTGCCTTCTATGATTTGTTTTCTCTCCAGTACCTTAGGCAAAAATGCTGCAAAACCACAAGAAAGGTTCTTTATCATTATATTTCTTGTTCAGCCAGAAGCAGGAGGTACCAAGAAATTATCTTCCCTTGAGGTCTCCAGCCATCTTTTCCCAAACCAAGAAGCTGAGATAATTCAGATAAACAGTGGGGTTGAGAACCCAGGCTGCAAGTCCACAGTGACAGATATCTAGAAGTCCAAAAAGGAATAGAAGTGCCAGTCAACCACAGTCCCTCCTCATGGGGGACCCTAAGGGGTGAACTGTTTTTCCAGACCAGCTGCATCCATAGGAACAAGGACTTAGAAACTGAACGCCCCACATGTTTTAGACACAGGTCTAAAACAATTTTTTGGAACTCAGGGTGATGAGTCCCTACAAATCCTCATATTATTATTTTATCCTTGTTCAGGTGCAATGCTCTTTGTTCTGAGAACTAGATATGGGAGCATGCTATAAGCTTGGGTATTGTATTTAAATTGGGAATGCTGAGATCAGAATTTTTCTTTAATTCAATATTGTAAACATGGAGAGGATTTGAAGCATTCAAACAAAGAACTCCCCAGAAGTTTTGGGCAGTACAGTTCTGAACATGTACTTCAGAAATCACTGAGACAAGGAAGTCTGCTTCATTTACCACCTGATTTCTTATTTCTTGTTTATCTGTGGAATGTGCGCTTTTGTAAAAGACAGTTGCTGTGATAGCGTCTTAATGGTATGATTCTCCACAACTTCTTGCCCCAGACAAATGTTGAAATAGTAACAATTAATAATCAACATTAACATAATAGAACACATTAATTACATGTAAAATCGACTGACAATGCTAGTAGGTTGACTTGTCCAGTATTTGGGGTGTATTTAACAAGCTCTGACTGCTTCGTCAAAGTGACTGTTTTATCTGAGACCAGTATAAAACCTCTCTCATATTTTTTCAATCTGTAAAATGACCTTGAAGTATTATTTTGATACATTTTTTCTGAAATGTAGAAATCAGAAAACGTGTAATCACCAAATATCTCCCAGGCTTGTATTTAGTTTACAAGAACCCCATGTATCATCAGTTATGGGAGCATTTGTAGGGCCACCTTTGACAACAGAAACAAATAGTTTATGAAAAGTTACAACTAACATAAGCCTCCCATAAAGAAAGATGTTGTTTTTTTTTTTTAAAATGTGGATTAAGGCTAAGGCCTCCTTTTCCTTTTGACTATACTGTTATTCAGTTTTGGTTGTGATGCATAAGCCATTTGTACCCAGTTCTGACCATACTGCTGAAAGTGCATTACTCTTTGGAGGTGTCTGCACAACTTGCTTTGGACTTACTATAATAGTATCTCACAACTGGAGCCTCTTTAAATAACTCTCGAGTTCTTAAATGCTTTATTAAGATTTGTATTCTGTGTCCAGTAGACATCTTTACACATTAATGCTCTTTGATTGTTTTCAGGCAGATATATTCAATGAAATTTTCCTTCTCTAGTTCACCACTCCAAGGAATTCTTGTATGCTGCCTTTGTTTGTTGGGACCTCTAATCAAAGACTTCTCCTGTCTTTCACCAGATCAGAACTTCTTGTGTATAGACCTTGGTATCTTCTGTATCATCATAAATAGTTTGATTATTCTGTGAAATACCCCAGGAGCCATATACAACCCAAATGGAAGTCTAAGGTAACAGTGTCTGTCTCCCAAAGGGGTGATGAATGTACACAAACATCTCTGTTTTCTAAAGGCAACCGCCAGAACCCTGCTGACACATCAAGCATAGACAAATATTTGGAATCAGCCACCTCTTCAAAAAATGTATCCCCTCATAGGTATTGGGAAAAAAAATTTTCCCCCATGTAGTTAGTTATTTTGGTTAGTTGGGGCCAGTGGGATAAGGCTGGGGGTGGGCTGGCAGGGGCAGCATTGTGCAGGGTGCAGTAAGATACATCAAAATGTGGGGTGAATAGGAGACCCCTATGGTGGGGGCAACAAGGTGTAAAACCATTGCTACAGTCGCACAAAGCATCCAACCCAAGAATGTTTTTTTAAGCCTAGTGAAAACATGTGTCAGTAAAAAAGTGTCAATCAGTAAAAAGTTTATAGACTGCCAGTAAAAAAAATATTCTTGGGTTGGCAACCCTGCTTCTCAGAACCAAGGCATCTGACAAAGTTTTGCTTCATTCACCCTTGGAGTTCTAGCTGGTCTATACTGAACACGCAGCCAGGCCCAAAGGCTTTTGCAAACACCTTTTAAAGGTACAGTTTTGCATACTGGGCACTTCATTCAGACATGTTTCTATTATATTATAAGCTGTAGAATAATGCTTAAGTGAATCAGCTGAAACTGGGACCCTATTAAGGTACTGTATGTACAGCAAATAGACAACGCCTGCCCTCAAGAGCTTAATGCCTTACAAAGGATTGGAGGAAGTAAGTGTTTTACAGATGGGAATCAAAACATAGAGAGATTCAGTTACTTGTCTGTCATCATATAGGAGTCAGGAATAAAAACTATGCTCCTAGGCTTGACCTAGTGCTTAAATCACAAGATCAGCTTTACTATCTTTAACATCAAAGAAGCACCTTTGCTCAGGACACAGGGTAAAACAGAAGGCCAGGTGCCATCAGGAGCTTTACAATCATAAGGGGTAAAGAAACACTGAGGAAAGGCTTAAAGCAGTGGTGCCAAGCTTTTTGTCCACAGGGCCAGATTGGCCCTGTCCATCCTAGTCCATCCAGAGGCCAGATCCAGCCAGTGTTTCTTATGCAGTGCCTGGGCAGGCACAGCAGGCAACATCGGGCTGTGCTGGAGGGGGCGGGTGGCAGGCTGCCCCCAGTGCAGCCCCACAAGGGAAAGGAGTTTAACTTGGTCCTGTGGACAGAAGACAGTGTGGCTAGACTCCAACACAGCCCTGTGAAGAGGGAAGGGGTCATGGCTCAGCCCTGTGAGGGAGGCAGGAAGGGGTATAGTCAAGCCCGAACCCAGCCCCAGGAGTGGTAAGGGGTTTGACCTGGTCCTGCTGATAGAAAAGGAGCCTGGTCCAACCTGGCCCCATGGCCTGACCCAACCTGGCCCCATAGGGAGGGAAGGGTACATGGTCCAGCCCTGATGCAGAAATGTGGCCTGGCCCCATGGGAAAGGAGGTATAGCTTGGCTCCAACTGGGCATTCAGAGATTGGGATATGGGGATTTGAAAAGGGGGAGGGTGGCTGAATTAATGGCCACTGCTTCCCTACTGAGAAATTTCTGGATCCATGGGGAGCTCCATGGACCAGATGTGATGGTTCCACGGGCCAGAGGTTGAGCACCTCTGGCTTAAAGAGCTGGGTAGAATTAGGGCTGAGGGAAGACAAATAGAATACAAGGAACTCAGAAAAGGGGGAGGGGCCTAAAATTAAACACACAACTCCCATGATAGCGAACTGCAACTTCTTGTTTTGTAGTTAAATTTAAAACAGGTTCAGGGTTTAATCTTCAGCTTGTTTATTTTTATTCTTTTTGTCTTGAGCACATGTTCAGTAGTGTAAAGTTGTATAAATCTCTGTTAAGGGGCTTGTCATGGCTCCTTCCTGACCTTATGAGACAAACAATCGCCAAGCAGATAGCCTCCACTTGGGAAAGGTAGAATCATTACATACAGTGAAACCAGCTTGTTTAGAGCTTCCCTTTGACAAGTCCTATCAATAACTGCAATGGGCAGGGACCTGAACACATTCATTTTCATTTTCTGCTAGTAAAGGCTGAACAGCACATTCATTTTACAACTCCCTGTCCATCTTGATTTATTTAACTTTCTCAAAGGAAACAAGCCTCAATTCAGTGAAACAAATATTATTCCGTTATCATAAAGGAGATGGTCAAATGTGGGTTCCAGTGGCTAGGGGACTGAATCAAGACTTCTGGGTTTTTTTTACCAGCATAGCCATTGACTCACTGTGTGACATTAAGCAAATCATTTAGACTCTTTGAGCCTAATTCTCTTCTACCTGTTAGGCTTAAAAGCGGACTTAGGTGCTTGAGTGGGATTTGATTCCACCTTGCTTAAGTTGCTGAACAACTCTTAAACTAAACAACAGATGGGTCCTCCTACTCTTTGCTGTTTTTTGTGACTCTGTGTTAAAGGTAAAATGATAGTTCTTACAAAAACAGGTGTATTAATAGATTTTTCAGGGACTCAAACAGGGTGGAATATAATTGCACTTAAGTGCCGAAGTCCACTTTTGTGCATGACAGGTGGAATAGAATCTGTGCTTTAGTCTCCTAATCTTTATCAATATTTACCTTTGGCCTTGCATGACACATTGGTGTTGTGAGACTTAATTAATTAAGGTTTGTAAAATGGTTTTGACATTAGTGGAAGACATTATATAAAGTGTGAATAGAAACAGTAGTTATAGTAATATGAGCTGATATTACTACAGTTGTAAGATACAGTTATGGGAATATTGTGTTCTATTTACTATGAGTAATCTAGGCATCACGTTATTATTTCCCAAGCCCAAGATACCACCAACCATATGAATATTTAATGGGATTTTCTTTCTGTAGTCTCATTACAGGTGGGAAAAAAGTCCTTACAATTCATAAGTTACTAACAGGGTTAATACTGTGTCGTTTTAAGAAATATATATAATAGACTATGTCCAATGTGGATCAATGAATCCCTTTTAAAAATCCCAAAAACTACAGGTTTTTTCTGCACTAAACATGCTGCTCCTACATTAATATGGCTTTGTTTACTCAAAATTTGCCCTCTAGTAATGAATGAAATGGGATAATAGGAATCTGGACATGTAGTTCAGCTAGCAGGAGAGAAAGCAGTTTAGCCACACAGCACCTATCTTCTCTGTAAGCAAAACATTTGGGGGCCAAAAAATGGGCAGTGATGAAACCACAAGTATCTTAGAGGAAATGTTTGTTATACTACGATTCCACACTAGTGTATGCTATGATACCATAGTACAAAAGTTCCCCTAAAATATTTTCATCACTGCCTATTTTTTTGGCCTAAAAAATGTGCTCAGAAAAAAATGTAGCAAAATTTTGGATTTTTTTACATCAATACATACACATGTATATCGGGGTAGCTATTGATAGGAAAAAAATACTTCTTAGAACAAAGTCTCAAAAGATCCCTAAAAGGTCTTTGCCCTAAAGTCCTATCTAGTTTCATAAAAAGAAATTAAAATTTTACAACTTTCCAGCAAAATGTGACCAATTTATTAAAATCAGGATCAAATGGACCCAATTCAGTGAGAGACTTAAGTACATTTCTTACCTTAAGTACAGCAGAAATAGGGCCAATGAAAGGACTTAAAATATATGCATTCTGAAACAGAACTGAGAATATTTTGCATGTGCCCAAAACTAGTTTAGAAAGCTTAGATCAGATGAAGAGCCTGATTCTCCAAGTGCTTATGCGCAAAACAATAAATGTAATGGGACCACTTCCACAACCAGAGTTACTTGTGTATGTAATTGTTTCTAGAACTGAATCTTTAGAATGTAAGCTTCTTGGAACCAGAACCCTAGGCTGGATTTGTCATTGCCCTTCATCTTGCATAGTCTTTATCTCAGTGTAAAGTAGATGTAAATTGATACTCGTCTAATTTGATTGCATTTTACTTCTAATGAGCACCCATGTAACTAACCTGAAAAATGCAGAGCAATGGCAAATCAGGATCTATATTAATTTGTAGGGGCTTAAGCCTGCAAACACTTACCTACAAGAAGTTCAGAGTTATAGAATCATTGGACACTCCATCCGAGGGTACTGAAGGCACTGGCTGATGTCATTGCCCAGCCACTGGCAAGAATATTTGAGCAGTCGTGGCGCACAGGCCAGGCCCCGGAGGACTGGAAAAGGGCCAATGTGGTCCCTATTTTCAAGAAGGGGAGGAAGGAGGATCCAGGCAACTATAGGCCAGTTAGTCTCACCTCCATCCTTGGCAAAGTCTTTGAGAAGATTATTAAGGCTCATACATGCGAGAGCCCAGCAGGAAAAATTATGCTGAGGGGAAACCAGCACGGGTTTGTAGCAGGTAGATCATGCCTGACTAATCTAGTCTCTTCTTATGACCAGGTTACAAAACACCTGGATGTAGGAGTAGGGGTTGACATCGTATACTTAGACTTCAGGAAGGCCTTTGATACGGTATCCCACCCCATACTGGTGAACAAGTTAAGAGGCTGTGACTTGGATGACTACACAGTCCGGTGGGTGGCAATTGGCTAGAGGGTCGAACCCAGAGAGTGGTAGTGGATGGGTCAGTATCGACCTGGAAGGACGTGGGCAGTGGGGTCCTGCAGGGCTCGGTCCTTGGACCGATACTCTTCATTGTCTTCATCAGTGACTTGGACGAGGGAGTGAAGCGTACTCTGTCCAAGTTTGCGGATGACACAAAACTGTGGGGAGGAGTGGACACACCGGAGGGCAGGGAACAACTACAGGCAGACCTGGACAGGTTGGACAAATGGGCAGAAAACAATAGAATGCAATTCAACAAGGAGAAATGCAAAGT
>NW_005841881.1:4126112-4133296 GCF_000455745.1 Alligator sinensis | reverse complement strand
CTCTTTCCTGCCTATGCAGGGGGTCGGACTCGATGATCTATTGAGGTCCCTTCCAACCCTAACATCTATGAATCTACATGAGATGGTTTACTGCACATTAGACTAATCTAAAGCGCAGTAAAGCATCAGCGTCTACATGTGCACAGGACTTACTGAACAGTAAATTAAGCTAACGTGCCATTTGCTAGTACCAGGAAATACAGGTACTAGAATAATGGTTCCTTAGCTACTGCACCCATGTAGACACTGACCAGGAGTAATCTGCTCCCAGTAAGCCCAGGCACCAGGGGGCCCACTGCTGCCTGGCTAAGCCCTGATGCAGGGGGGAGCAGTGCCGGCTGCAGGGGCAACTGTCTCCCAGCCATGTGGGGATTGGCACCCTCCTGATCCTCATGTGGCTGGCAGGCAATATTCCCACTTAGCAGGGATGGCTCTGTTGGCCACGTGAGGATTGGGACCCCCTTGATCCCCGTGTGCCTGGCAGGCAGCATCTCTGCCAAATGCAGAGCTCTCCCGACCACATGGGCATCGGGACCAGCCCCCATGTCCCCTCATAGCCCAAGGAGCTCCCCCTGGTTGCTGCAAGGGGGCAGAGCAGGGCAGGAACAGCCCTGGACAGGGCTGATCTTGTCAGGCACAATTTGCTCCCAATGATGGTGCACCTGTAGACATGAGACCTGAAGCACTTTAACACACGCATAGATATGCCCACAGGAGTCATAAAATTACTGGATGGGAAAGGACCACAAGACTCATCTAGCCTAATACCCAACGTATGCAGGATTATTTTTTCCTAAATCACTTCAGGCAGATGACTATGCTTCATCTCGAAAACCTCCAAGGAAGGTTCAATAAAGGAGGGCATTTAACAAATGGAAAAAAGCATTTTGGAAGTGTAAAGCACTTTGTGGACCTGACAAGCTCTTTGGAGGTTTTTAAGATGCAGCTAGACAAAACCTTGGCTGGGATGATCTAGTTGGGGATGGTCTGGCTTTCAGAAGGGGTTGGACTAGACGACCTTTTGAGGTCCCTTCCAACCCTAATTTTCTGATTCTATGATTCTGTGAAAATCACTTAGATGAGTACAGTTCCTTTTGTAAGTCTGGGCAGGTGCAGGTCCTGTACTGGCTCAGGAATGGCAAGTGTTCAGTAAATCATGATCATCATCACCATCACCATCATTTCATTGTGGTTTATTTTAAAAAGCCAGAACAATCTTTTTGATTTGTTCAAGCACTGACAAGCTTAGTGTTAAGTCATATCCACCTTTATGAGAAACATAAAAGATAAAATAATGAGTTTAATAATAATAATCTTTTGCACTTACATAGCTCACTACACTTCCAAAGTGCTTTACAAACACTAAATAATTCAGCCTAATTAGAGAGGCCTTGAAGGGATTAAAGGACCTTGAAATTAGTGGGAGTTTTGCCATTTACTTCAACAGGAGCAGTGTCCGGCCCTAAAAACATTATTGTTTGCAATTGCATAAGGAATCGATCATGCAGCCTTGGTACAGAAAAACAACCCTTAAATGTGGGCATAGCTATAGTGAAGTCATTGGATCTCCCTTTATGAGTATGGGGTGTCAGATCAAGACCCTGAGATTGCAAATATCCTGACCCTTTTCATTTGCCCCACACTATTGATCCTCCACTGAATAAAGGCCCATTGTAAACTAGTCAATCCAGTGGCAAAAACAGAGACATCAACAGGAGCTGGCCCTTTGCTAAAGTGCTCTTTGTTCCTGAATTGTCCAATTGTAAATGTCAGTTGTGGTTTGAATCTATTAAATTAGTTTATTTTTATTCTCCATGAAGCATACCTCTTAAGGGCCTAAGAGCACTGCTGCAGAAACAGAAGAAACTTATTCTCAGAGCTGCTTCAGCCTGCTACAGAAAAGACACACTGGGCTTCACTCAGGGAGCCTTTACTTTTGTTCTTTGAAACAACAGGTTTACTTGCAAGGATCATACACATGTATGAGGCTGTATAAACAACACAATAACATAATACTCATTGCCTTTTACAGCCTCCCTTCATTTATTTATTTATTGCATTTTAGTCCTTTTTGTTAGGTGTCACTCATTTGGAGTGACAGTCACACATTTACTGCAGCTGCCACTCTCTCAGTTATACCAGCTGAAATGTCAGGGCTGCAAGCAATGAACAAGATTTATACTTCAGTTCCTCCTTACTACCAACAGCTAGTGCTGCTAACCTGACAGTCACTAGTTCTTCACCCCTCCCCTTCATCCCTTTCCACTGTCCCTTCTGCTGACTTCTCTCCCCTACTGTGACTCAGGGCAGGACATGGCATGGAACAGGTGGCCTGCGCTACTACTTCTTGGCTCAAAGCAGCAGGACATTCCATCCCATACTGTGAGGGAGGGAGACAGGAGCAGAAGGATTAAAAAGACTATCACAGGGAGAAAGGACAGGAGGAGAAAAGAAGGGGAGACTGGGTCACTGTAGATAGAGAACAGGGAAAAGGCCCAGAGGTATGAAAGAAAGAGACACGGGTCAATCAAAAACAGACAGCAGATTACAGATCCTTTCAGAGATGGAAAGGCGGGAAAGAAAACGCTACAGGGACAAACTGGGGAATCTCTGACCTTGTGCACAGGATGAGACTCAGGACTCCTGGATTCTATTTCACGTTCTGCAACTGGCTCGCTGACTTCGGTGAGTTACATGACTGCCTCAGAGGTGCACCAAAGCATTTGAAGGTGCTGAGATGTAAATATTACCATTCACTGAGCACATCTACATGTGCCCCTGACAGCACAGTAACTCGCTGCGTCACATCAGTAGTGAACACACATTCACCCTTTGGGGGGATCAGAGGGGGACATGCAGGCAGCCTATAGACTTATAGAATCATAGAAAATGAGGGTTGGAAGGGACCTCAGGAGGTCACGTAGTCCAACCTATCTTAGACTGGGTTCTGCCATTTTTAAACCCATATATGTATGGCAAACTTTTGTTCTGTTACAGGTTTAGACCAGTTTCCTGTTACTTATACTGGTAAAAAAGCTTAATGTCTGGTAAAATTGTAGTTATTAAGTGAGGAGCTCACTTCATAATTGGCAGCTATGTGGACCATATATTAGAAGTAAGCTAGTAGTAGTACTTGCTTTAGCGAGTACTAAATGACTGTGAGTAACGGCTGTTACTGCACAGTCCCGGCAGCACGTGTCATTTACAACCCTACTGCGCAGTAGCATCAGTGTCAGGCTTGTGCCCACCAACACTATATTGCTATCATCAGACAAGTGGGGAGAGGGAGCAGGGAAAGGGACAGACCAAATCGGAAAAAGCTTGTTCACTTCTCACTCTCACAACTGCAAAAATGACCCTTGAGGATCTCACTTAATAATTGGCAGCTATGTGGACCATATGTTAGAAGTAAGTTACATGATTCAATCACTTCTTTTCAGCCTCTTGGAAAAGGTCAAGAGTGCTGGGAATTTAACATCAGCTTTCTTGAAAGGTGTTCTTGGGATTTCAGACTGAGAGCTGGTGTCTATATACAGGTCTAGTCTGTGTGTGTGACCTTGAGTAAGTCAAAGGAATATCTCAGGGTGACTGAACCTGACTCCTGTGGAGACAATCAGCTGACAGCCATTACATTGCATCAGTCTCACGTGTGTGGGCCACTGCACTGAATTCTGCCCTCTGTATCATAGTTCACCATACCTAAAACTATGTTGATAGTGACCTACCTCACAGGGTGCCTGTAAGAATAGATACAGTAACATTAATGAAGCCCTCCCATATTACAGTGATGCAAGCCAAAACAACATGTAGATATACAGACAGACAGGCAGAAGGACAAACAGACAGACAGGGTCATGAGCAGGGATACCAGTTTTCTCTGATTTAAAAATCCCCAATTATCAGATTTTAAAAAGTAACCCCAAATCCATGTTTTCCTGTGATTAAAATGAAACACCACTATAGATATATCTATATATTAGTGGTGTTTCATTTTAATAACTAAAAAAATATGGATTTGGAGGGGTTTTTTTAATCTGAAAATTGGGGATTTTTTTTAAATCAGAGAAAACCAGAATCCCTGGTCAAGCTAGAACTGTCTCTAGCCTCCTCACCCAAAGCCATGGCGAGCTTAATTCAGATGTAGCTAACATGCACAGTGATTTAATTTTCTAAAGCATTCAGTGCAGCATGTTTTGTCAGTGCTAAGATCACATGATCCCATGTCAGTCAGCAACAAGGAATAGCAAGAAACAACTGTGGGTGTTACTTCTGAGAAGCAATGATATAGCAGTTCGTTTGCATAGGTTATTCCAAGGACAGGTGTTCAGTAAAGCGGACTCTACTCTTATGTGTATTAATAAGCACAAAGGCAGAGGCAATTGCTATATTGTACATTATTCACGTTCATTAACTTAAGTGGCCTGAATTGGAGAGCTGATTAGTAGCTCATGAAAAATAATGGGGGGGCTCTGAAGAGGAGGGTAACTATTTACCTTGCAGCAGGTGAACTGAAACATTTCTGCCTGCTAAGACCTAAGTACAGAGTCCTATTGTCTTTTTTCTTGCAGCAATTACTGAGAGTGCTAATACTTAACGTTGTGCAAGCAGTGTTGCTTCCTCTCATCTTTCTAAGCTTTAGGGCTAGGTACAGACATTCAAAAAACCCAAGGTGGAATCAATTTAAGTTACATGATTTTCTGTAGGCAGTGTATTTTAGATTGGTAGTGAACACACATTTACCCTTTGGGGGTGATGGGGGGGAGGGAGATGAGGGAGCATGCAGGCTGCCTGTCTTAGACTGGGTTTTGCAATTTTTCAACCAGTCTAGGTATGCCAAACTTCTGTTCTGTTATAGGTTTAGACCAGTTTCCTATCACTTATACTGGTAAAAGTGTAATGTCTGTACCTGGATTCCATGGGGGCATGAGCTCTAGCCAGCGAGGGAAACAAAAGAATCCAAAATTCAGATTTCAGCAGGTATATAAAAATGGGACATGATGTTCAAACATATTAGGTGAATTCTAAACATGATTGTGGTTGAAGATTTGAGATCTTGTTCAAAGTTTCATTTATTTATTTTTAGAACATTTCAGTTTGCCTGTAAATCACCATCAAATTAACAATTATGGCCTCATATAATCCACTTCCTTATGTGGATTTTTGTGGTCAGTTTACCTAAATGTGTTTTTTTCAGAACATCTAAAATATCAGATAGCTGACTTGAACCTCTCAGTAACAAAAGTGTAGGATGAGGAGAAAGTGAGTCACTGAGTTTTCTTTTTAACTGAAAGGACATTCAAATCAGTCATTCTGACCAACTATCATGCCAGATACAAGTATGCGTGTCTCTCAGTGTCGCAATGTCTGAATCATACAAGTTTGACCACACAGGCAGAGATCTGGTAGGTCATCCAGTCTATCTCCACACATAAGCAAAATTGTTCCCTAAAGGACATCCTCTGCAGGTTTATCCAGACTAACAGAAGTTCCAAGAGATAGGATTTGTGCCACTTCTCTTGAGGAGGTGATTCTATACCCTAAAATTTCACAGTTAGGAAAGCTTTCAGCCTAGAGTTTTCTTTCCTAATTTCATCCTAATGCTATAATAGAGAATTTGTCCTCACTACAATTACACAATTCAAATAACCCCAGTGCATTCTGTGTTAAGAATGAATATTGGTCCAAATAAATCACTGGTTTACTTCTTCTAAATGCAGTAGAGTTACATTAAGGATGAATCCTTGCACAAATTTCAGGGCATGATATGTGAAGTTGAAGTGCTGCCTACTTCACCAGAGAACCTCAGTCATTATGAGAAAAATGAAGAGAACAACACTGACCCAGTCTCCCTGAGGTACTGTGAATATTAATTTTCTAATATTTCTAAAGCACATTGAGCTTCTTAGATGAAAGGTCAAATAATGCTCTTTAATAATGAATCACAAATGTCATTTTCTGAGATGTATTGACTGTCTCTTGGCATTCTATTACCCATTTTTAGTGTAGGAACATTTTGCTTTGAGAGAGTCAGACAAGGTGATACCAAAGTTGGTAAAGCAACAAATGCATATTAGTGATGGCTCACAGCCTGGATCATTTGAATTGCTCATCCCGATGCACTCGACAAGCTGATGGGAGCAATTCAGTTGAGTGGGTTACAGGAAGCTTCTTGCCCAAAATTTACAACCTAAGACACTGCTCGTGCAATGCATACTGCTAGTGTAGGCCTTTCTCTGCACACCATGTCCCATTGATTTCAGCGTATTTCTGCACAGGCCTAACAGCTCATGGTAAAAGATACCATTGCAAAATTACACAAGGATCTTGCATACAGTGTCTGCTAAGAACTGCATAGAAGATTATCGCTGCTCAACAAGTAATAACAAGTAAAAACAATACCACATGGCCAGAGCTTCCTAATAAACTTGAAAAAGTTCATATCTAAATCTTCAAGGTCATAAACCAAGTCAGATTTAAAAGATAATAGGCAGAAATCTGAGACCTCATGAGAGACATAAGGAAAATTAAAACTGTACAGTGTGTTGATGAAAAGTTAAGGTCATAATAGCTTAAATGGATTCCAAGTCTTAAGTTGGCTTATAAAACGTCTGTGCCTTCTTGTCGTCACCTCACAATCTTAAAACCGAGCAACTTAGAAAACAAGCATTTGGTACAAGTGCTTCATTTTTAGCTCATTATATATGGTGTTCAGTAGGCCTGTGCAAAGTGGCTAGTTTTGCTTCGGGTTCAGATTCAGCCAATCTGGGGGACAGTGATTCGATTTGATGATTTGAATCACTGTCCTGATTCGATTTGGTGGAACCTGATTTGGAGATTTGGCTGCTGCTGAATCTCCAAATCAGCGAGGCCAGGTCCATCCCCTGCCCCTGTCCCAGCCCGGCAACAGCTGCCTCCCCCACCCCAGCTCCCGCACTTGTTAAAAAAAAAGCCAGGGTGCTCACTAGGTGCTGCCAGGCCTGGGGTGATCCCCACTGCCTCCACTGCCCCGTGCTGCGCCCAGGCCACCTCTGGCCCTTTAAGAAAAAAATGAAAACCCCCCCAGACTCACTGCTTCTGCCAGCAAGGGGCAATCCCTGCTGCCCCCACCCCGTGCCAGATGTGGGGAGGGGGGGGTCTGCTGAGCCCTCAAAGCCCCGAAGCTGCTGCAGGAGCGGGGAGGCCCA